>NW_022196897.1:102992531-103050539 GCF_008632895.1 Mastomys coucha
TTTTTTTTAATTCAGTGAAATTATTTGCAAAAGCAAGTGATAACTCAAAGGCAATAAAAAGTACTAGCTGTCATCAAGGTGTTAAAGTAGTCCACAGAGCAAAATTAAGAATCACATAAAGAGAAAGAGGATTATTTCCAGACACAAACCTAAACTTCTCGAAGACCCATTTTCTAGATGGCTGATAAGCCTGCCTTCCTCCTTGTCCATGGAGTGCAAAGCTTCATGCAGGTATAGGCAGGCACACCAGACCCCTCGCCATCTCTCTCTCACCCGGAGAAACACTTTTAGTAACTGCTCTCTTATCAGAGCCCTCTGGGTGCATCTTAGTGTCCCACTCTGTGAGCCAGAGTCATTTGCATTCCATGGACAATTATCCATGGTTAGGGACATTGGGAAGCACACATGGACCATAGCTGGCCCAGGAGTTCCTGACACATCTGTGGGAAGCCCAGCTGGGTGAGGACAGTGTGGGTTGCTTGGGGACTCATCTTTACTTGAGCCACACTTCACCTCTGTGATCTTCAGCCAAACAAGACTATTCTTAGCCATGTGACTCTACTTACCTACGGAAGTTTATAAAACATAGAATATTAGAATCAAGAGGGAGAACTTCATGTTACTGTCTTAACCCTTTACCAAGAAAGGCAGCAAGGTTCAGAGACTTTAAGAAACATGTGTAAATTTCTTAGCTTGATTTTTAAAAAGTCATTATTTTATTTGTCTTATCTATCACTCACATTATCTTGATCCCCAGGAAGACATATGCTGGCAGACTGAGGAGGTCATTGGCTCTTGCTCCAATGCTCCTTGTATTTCATCAATAGACTCAGTAAAGAGAGCAATGTGTGAAAGTCCTTTGGAATTTGGAGAGATTGCTCAGTGGGTATAAGTGAGTACACATGTTCTAATCCCCAGCTGGGTATGGCTGAGCATACCTGTAATCCAGAGGAATGGAGACAGGGAGGTCCAGAGAACTTGCTGACCATCTACCTTAGCCTCCAACTTATCGAGAGACCATGTCTCAAGGAAAGACATCTATTAACCTCCTCTGGTTTCCATATGCATACATATGAACACAAATACCCACTCACATGCATTCATCAAACACACACAAACACACACATGCAAACATGAATATAAATAGAATGCATTATTTTAACTGTAATCTATGCCTTCAGGAGAACTGTCTAACAAGTAGCCACTTCCCTGTGGAAAGTGTGAGATTCTAAACAAGTTTCCTAATGATAATCAATTCAGTCTTTCATGCATCTCCAAGGAATTATCTAGACTTTAAAAACTCAACTTCTCATAACCAGGCTTTCTATCTATAAATATCACCTCAACCTTTTCTGACATTTGCTTAAGGAAATACCAGACTTCCTTCCTGCACTGTATGATCTTAGACCGTTCAGAACACTGAGCCTAAGGAAGTATATGAAATAGAAAAAAACAAAGCTATGTAAACAAACAAAATCTAACTGTACACACTCAGCAAAAACTCATTGATTAACAAGTTGGTGAATCTATAGTGTTGATTGAGCATGGAACTCAAAGAAGCCATCCATTAAAGCCAAGCAAGACTAGGAAAGGAGGGAAAACCTGTGACTAAATTCTTGGCAAATTACAAAACCTGAATCAATCGAAATAAGACATCCATTCATTACTCATTCAAGAAGCACTGAATATGTCTCTGCTATTGTATCTTTCCATAAGCCTTTCCTGCTGGATGGCATACACAGAACATACACAGAAAGGGAGAGAGCACAGAAAATATTACTAATATCATTACATAATTATATAATAAATATTTAACAAAATAAAGTAATAATGTTAACATCTAATAAGTGCTCAGATAGAAAATACATGATGTGTCAATAGAAAAAGTAATTATGAAAATCAAGCTGAGTGGTTGTAAAGACTCATTATATATATTTTCCACTAATATCATTGAAATTTTGTCATGTCAAGTCTATTTATGGTATTTTAAAAATGCTGAACAGAACCCCTTCTCTTTCCCTTCTTTTCTCTCCAACTACTAATCTTGTTAAAAATATGCTTCCTTTAAAGGAAAAATCAGAGTGGACATATGGCAGACTTATATTTTTCTCCTCAAGGTAGTTAAAACATTAATTAAATACATCACCATGAAAATCCAAAGTTGGCAATATATTTGTGTTGAGCATAAGTTTTAAGGCCACAAATCATGGGCAGAGCTCCCTTATCATCCAACCCTGATTCGCCCTTGAATGTGTACTACTGAATTTATAAAGCAGTTCACTAACCACAGTCATAAATACTTTTCAGGAAGACTCTTGCCTCCCAAGATGACATTGTCTCATGGGCATCCTCTTAAAAGTAGCTTTACAGTGTAAGTAAGGGAACCTAGCATTTCACCCATACTTCAAATATAGAAATATTAAAGATTCATAAAAGTTTAGGAGCTTGCCTAATCTTACATGAGCCTATCTACAAAACCAAGCCAGGGTATTTGGCTAACACCCACTCAGCCAAGGCAAGAATAGTTTCCTGACGGCATCTGTACAACTCAAAAGTTGTGAGATGCAGCTTCTGCCTTTGCTTTATTCAGGAGCACAGTGATGAACCCTTTGTGTCCCTTCTCTTCTGTTTGGAATCTGCCCACAGTAGGCTTTGATCTGGCCTCAAATAGACCTTCAACTCTATATGATTGATTCAATATTAAGAGTTGGAAGAACAGAAACAGTCAGAGAAAAGGTGACATGTTGCCCTAACATTCTCAATTAATCTTAACTAATGCCTCAGTGTTATCAAAGAGAAAACAACTTTCTTATTTCAAAAAAAAAAAACATAAAATAAAGAGACTCCTATGAAGAAAGTTGTTTTGTTCTATTTTATTTTATTTTGCCACAGTCCTGAAATTTTCAGGACCCCTCGTGATTAGGGATGTGCAGGAAATGGGCCCAGATGTGCCCTCCAGTCTTTTCTACCTTGGAAGTCAGTGATACTAAGCAGTGCTGAAAACTACAACTATGAGCCCACAGTTTCCACAGGTAGAAGCTACAGTGGCCACCCATAGCTGAGAATATGGAGTTTGTACTCCTAAGTACAGGCACAGAAATCCTGCAATCCAGACTTCAATGATTTTTTTTCAGTGTCTCCTTCAACATTCCTCAAATAACTTCTTGCAGTCAATGTTCTCTGAGTACTCGATGCCCTTGTAGGGTAACCTGTGTCCTTCTGCTTGTTTTCTCTATGCCTGGAAGGTCTTTCATCACATATGGACCTGTTGAGACTTTCGTTATAGTTAAAGCTTATGTTTTATGCTTTCTAAAGTCTTCTTCCCAGAAAGATCAACCTCTATTTCTGTTAAATCCTTCTAGTTTGTAGTTTGTTCATCTGTGCTATATTTGTTTGTTTGTTTGTTTGTTTGTTCATTCTTGTGTCTCAGTCCACTATCCCTCCTAATGTGGACTGTGATCTTTATGAAAAGAAAGGTTATGGCTTATTCATTTTCAGACCTTCAAATCCAGCAAGGACTTTTGCCATTTTTTCCTAAGTGAAGTGAACCTAATGTTCCCTTTATTTTATGTTCAGTTCCTTCCATAACTGTTTTTGAGAAGAAATACAGAGAAGAAATGGAATCTGCAATTGTAGATTTTAATATTTGTGTATAATAAATTTGTCATTAACCAGAGGATAATAAAAGTCAAAATAATGGAAAGTCGGAGTCCATCTGGGAACGGACAAATCCTGCCTCAAATAACCTCAGAGTGAAGCACCAGATAACCTTGGTCAATTGACTCTCATCTGGGTGAAAAGTCAGGGCTTCCCAGGCACTTTGAATGTAGGGAATGATCCTGGGACTGAACTCTAGGCGGATGTGAACATTAATGAGTGAACACGATGTGTGACTCCTGAAAAAGAGCACTCTAGGCGCTGTTCCATAGGTAAGTAGAGTCAGATGGTTCACAAAGGTCCTGTTTGGATGAAGACTACAGAGGGACCACAGAGAGACCACAGAGGGACCACAGAGGGACCACAGAAGTGAGTGGTCTGAGTAAATATAAGACCCTGAGCAGCCAACACCTTCCTCACCCAGCTGGGCTTCCCACAGCTATGTCAGAAGCTCGTAGGCCAGCTGTGGCCCATGGGAAGGTCCCTGGTATAAGTGTTTATGGAACACAAAGGACTCAGATCACAGAGCAGGAAACTCAGCTGCACTCAGAGAAGCTCTTATAAGTGAGCAGTTACTAAAACTGCTTCACTGGGTGAAGCAGAAAGAGAAATTGTGGGTCTGGTGTGCTATAGCTTCATGGATCTTTGCACTCCATGGACAAGAAGGAAGAATAGTTTCCCAGGGAAGGTAATCTTATCACACTCTATACAGTGGTCAAACACAAGACTGTGTTCTTCACTGACAGGCTATAAACAAATGCACGCAAATACAGCAGCCCTGGTTGTCAAGACAACCTCTGATGTTCTATCCTCTGATGATCAAATGACCCAAGCTCCATACAAAGGGATGAGCTGTGCATGTAAATGCTTTCTTCAGGCCATTTCCCACATACTTTGTGATGTGTTCCCTCTGCTTATTTTTTCCAGGGTGATGGGAACTTAGGGAAGAGCCCCCTGAAGTTCTAGTACCATAAGCATGATTTGGAATAGGCCTTCACAGGAGTTCCTGTGATGTTTCCTAAGCAGTCAGAATCCCCAGCAGTGGAAACACATTCTCATTGACTCATTCATCCTAAATGTAGCTCTTGGGACTTCCCAGGAGATCGCAGCCCCCACAGTACAGTTTAAGGACACTCCCTGAGAGCTTCAGGGTTCTGACCCCAAGCCTTCCTTAAACAAAGCACTAATCCATCTGGGTATTGCCTCTCACTGGGATCTGTTCCCATCTGTTCCCTTGTCTAGACTTGTAGAAGATGCTAAAAAGGCCCCCATTTTTGACCTCAAAAGGAAGATATTTACATAAGTCTCAAGTGAGCAGTTAAAAAATCTTGTTCATAGAATCATGGGAATATATAAGGAGGTAAGTGGATCCAGTCATGGAAGAAGCTCAGAAAGGTTGGACTACTTCAGTTACTAGCAGTAATTATTAATTGATAGTTAAACTTTGTTCTTGTAGATGGGCGTAATCTTTCATAAATGGAGAAGAAACGAGAACATTTCCCTCCCCCACTTCTACCATTGATCAACTGCAAACTTCTCAAAAACCATTCCATACTGAACCATTCCCTACTGCCTGTATTTGTAGTGAGAAAGAGAACTTTGGAGAGCATTATTTTGGTCATAGTGATCTATGTGCAACTTGAAAAGCATTCAGAGAGAAGATAAATGCCTTTGATGTCTTTTCTAATGTGTCCTTTTCAGAATGAGTTGGTATGGGTATATTTAGATTTTTATTGTACTGTGTCACATTGAGAGTTATTGCATATAAAATATAGGGAACTCAGGAAAAGTTAAATAATTATATCCTTTCAATCTTCGCTTTAACTCTTAAATCTAAAAACTTTTACATAATCTGGCCCTTCCCCAGGACAGTAGTTGTAATGGAAATACCTCTGCCAAGAGGCAGTGATGTACAAAAGAGTCATAAGTAGGCATGAAAAGCCCTGTTTGGTGAAGTGAAGTACATTTAGGAGTCAAGCGTTACTATGAGGAATATAGGTCAAGGAAGTCAAGTGACCATTAAGATGGGAAAGATGTATGCTTCATGAAGGGTCTCACATGTGTGGCTTATGTATGTGATGATATTATGAAAGGAGAAGAGAGGAATAATTTCTGAGTGTAAATATATGACATGTCCTGGAAGATAGTATGATCAAGAACTAGAATAAAATACACAAGGAAAATGGCTTCTAACTGGCAGAAAATGGCTAGAGGAGGTTTCCAAGGAAACACGCGTTCAATATAGGGACCAAAGGCATCCTGCTGTTCCACTGTGATCCATTCTCCCTTGAGTTTTTGCTCTCTTCATCCCCATCACTGGACCTTGTACACAATGTCCCTGCCTTTGATCTGAGAACTCCCGTGCACTGCTACCTGGACAACAGAGTCTTGGAAAGCTGAACTGGGCTTCAGATAACGTTCCAGCACAGGTTCTTGTTGTTTGCTTCTTCAGTGTCCACCATGGCCACAGGATGGTTCAGATTACAATAGATTTCCATTCCAAATAAGCCCCTAATTAAAAGTAATACCCTTTCTCCATCTGCTCATAATTCCCACAAGCATTTTATGCCTTTGGGCTCAATTTCTCAGGCTCAGTGTGTGCCCCGGAAAGTCAGAAGAGTTCTGCCAGGAGGTAGGGTGGGAGAATGAACTTGCCTTTTGTTTTGATTTTTAATCAATCTTTGAAAGTAAATTAGGTGAAAATCACTTTAGATGTCTATCTGCATATTTTGGATGTTACTAGCTCAAAAGAACAGCTCCTTGTCCAAAGACTGGACCAAACAGGAAGGTTAAAACAGATGTTGACGCAGATGTTATCTATTAAATTTGTAATTTCAAAATGACTAATATGACAACGTGCAAAAAGGCCATTGCCCAATGGTGCAGTGCTTCAGCTTGTGTGAGGGGCAGAGAAGGATGTGCATGTGGCAACTCAGAAGGTGCAAGGAGGGCTCGCTTTTGCTTCATACCTCAGGACTGACTTTCTGTGCACCTCCTCGAGACTGAGGAAACTCAACTTTGCTCAACATGACAATGACACAGCTTAGGCACAAAGACATTTCCCCCTTTTCTTCTATGCAACTTGTTAACTTTCTAAGCAATTTGCAATGTGGAAAAAAAATCCCATTAATTATATCTGAGTTCTAAGATCTCCCACTTCACTCCTGTCTCTCCCTCTTAACCAACGTCATCCTCCAACAGAACAGGTCAAGACAAACATTCACAGGAAAGATACATTTCTGAAAGCAACTGGCCACTGGAAATGCTTGCACAGTATTACACAGACCCACTTCTTTGTACGTCTCACCCCAAGTTCAACCAGGCTGACATCTTCAGGTGCCCCTTAGAGGGAACTTCTACATGTTCTGAGGAGCTGGCAGGCACATTTTGGAAGCCTAGTGCTTACCCTGAGCTCTGAGATCAGTCTTCCTTGAAAAGTGACAGAATATGGTCCTCCTCATTCACTTGTGCAGATGTCAAGGTCCACAGTTGTCCTTGGCATTGAATCGTGGTCTTAGAAGTATGTTAACCATACATGATGGCTTGGGTGATGCCATTTCCAGTCCTCTCCACCTGTGTGATACTTGCTCAGCCTCTGGCAGTGCTCCTCCTTCTTAGGAGCAAGGTCAGGATTTGGAAAAAGCAGTGGCAAGTGGCACAATGGGTGAGAAGTCAGCTTGATCTTGGCCAAGACTCTAAGAAGATCTGTCCTTCATATCTGACAACTCAGAACCACTGTTTCCTTTATTTGGTCCATTCCCCAGCATTCACAGATAACAAATGAATCACTCTGTGGTTAAAAGAGTAAGATACTGACACACAGTGCCTTCTGGAAACAAAGTACATTTCTCTCTCCTTTTCTCAAGTCAAAGCTTTGCTGGGCAATGTTGGAAGTGTTCTACTATGAAGTACCAACTTATTCAAATCTAACTCTGAGTCAGTGTTTCTTCTAGTCCTCCCCATTATTTGACTTCCAATCCTTACAGGGAACAGGGTCTATCTCAAACATTGTCAATGCCACAGTGGGAGTTAATGCAACAACTGGAACTTTGAAAGAGAGTTACAGAATAAGAACATACAATAGTACTTGACAGTTAGAAAGCAAAGACATAGGGTGTAGATTTACACATGTCTAACAAAAGTCAAACAGTTTACATTGCTGAAAGCAGAAGACTCATCTATTCCATCAAGTCCAGGATTTCACTTGAAAGGTCTTTGTGGAACACTTAAGATTTGTCATTGACTGGTCTGGGATAAGTCTGGGTACATTGAAGGAAAAGTAGTCTACATGACTGCTTTATAACATGGAGTTTATGTTTAGCTAACTTGTATATCAAATCAAATAAAAGACACGAGTACTATATGTTTTCATATATGTGTATGTATGCTAGAGACATAAAATCTTGTTTGCTTTACTTTGATTCACTTGTATATTTGCTTACTTTAGTGTAGTCTACAGTGTAGGAGTTTAGTAAGTGGGATTGGGTAGAATGCAGCTGCCAAGCCCTAAGTTAGCATTGCCCAGAGCAACTTAGGTAGCAAGGATCCTGGCCTTCCTCAAGCTGTATGCTTAGGGCTTGGCACTGTGAGCTATCAAAATCAATCAAGCGTATAAACAAGTCTCCTGAGGATGATTAATCCTTGCTGAGAAGGTGCCAGGAGGTAAACGATGTGTCAATAATTCTATAGTCAGCTCTAATAGGCCAGGCTGAGTGGGAAGTGTTGGCAAAGTGCTGGGACAGCCAGACGTGTCTTGACGCAACACAAAGGTGTTCACTTAGCCTACTAATATTTTTCTTGGATAACAATGAAAATCCTGCTGGAAAGACCTTCTATTCCTCCTTATACTGACACCAATCCATGCATAGGTTGACAGGGGGAAGAGAATTCAAGCTTTTTACTTTCCTTCTTGGGAAAAACTCGTGGTCATTTTCAAATTCTGACTCACTCCTTTATCCAATAAGGCTATCAACTACAGGCTCAGGGCCAGATATATACAGCAAAGAGCAATAAAGGTTTAGTGTTCGTTCTCATAAAATTTCCTCTGTGCTGGGGAAGAAAGACAATCCATTGGGCATACATGATAACTGACTGTGAAAAGTGTTCTGTTCAGAACTCAGTAAACACCATGGAGCCTGCTTGGTTGGGGACAGGCTTTCAAAATATCCTCAAGTCTGATGAAAGGAAAGATGAAGTTATGAGAAAAGCTTCTGGAAATGTGTCCTAGATGAAGAAAATGGCATACAATCCTTGTAGATCTCTCTGAGCCCAAGGAGAGAAGACGAGCAGGAACTGAGCTCTAGATAGACGTGCACGAAAGGAAGGCTCAGTCTGGCCTGAGGCTACCTGCAAAGAAACAAGAGTGAAATGTATTCAAGGTACCTTCTGCTGAAGTTTAGGATTCACATGAGTTCTTATGGCAACTGGGAACCACATATAGTGAATGGCACAGAGCACACCTGCAGCTCTGGAAGACACAGGAGGATACTGTACTTATCAGGCAGAAGCCACAGAACCTCATCTGTGGCCATGCCTGCTGCGGCCTTTGCTCTCTGTCCCTTGCCATTCTCATCAGTTAGTCCCAAGTGCTCAAACTAGAATTAAAGGGTCCTTACCAGAACACATAGTGAGGAAGGCCTCAGGATTCAAGGCAGCAGAGACAGGTCTATTCTCAGCTGGCCTGAGGGAAAGGCTTGGGCTAGGAAATCATCTTCGCAGCCAGGTCATTTATCATTGGGTTATAAGTTCATGTAAGATTAAATATATGGTTCCTAGTAAAAACAGACACCCAGACAAGGAGGTTCTTTAACAATGAACAAGACTCATGCTCCCTTTGCTCTGGCAGGCATCATAGGCATTGTTCCAGGTCATTTCCGTTATAGCCCAGAGATGATAAAAGGAAGGGTTCATTTTCTTCTTGGAATGTCTCCTACGTAATTGCCCCCAGGCACTGGGGCCATTTTCAGTCTTGATTTTGTTACAAGTAAATAAATTTTAGGTAAATAATTTTCCTAATATGGCCTGGCCAAAGAGCCACCTGTGTGATAATTCCCAATCAGTAAGTCCAGACAGTTTAAAGAAACATCTAGAATGGTCTTTATGAGGCAAGGCTGTCATGACAAAGCTCACATCATGAGCTTATTTGACTTGGCATTTGCTGAAATAGTACTCACTCTGGCATAATTTGGATACAAAGTCAATGTTATTCATCGATAGCCTGAGCCTAGTCATTAAAACAGGGGCCAAAGTTTTCCATTCTACTGGTTCAGGTTTTACTGCAGGAATGAAGAAAGCTGGTTGCACTAATATATTCACCCCATGTTATCACAAACGGGAACCAAAGGCAGCTCCCTCTGTCTTCATAAGAACTGACTCAATAAAGCTTATAACTTGGTGATAACGATGTATGCTCATCAGTTATTTTTACATTAGAATACATTTTAGTAATATCTCTTGACTTCTGTCTGGAAATTTTGCTTTCATTTCCACCATCTGTATACTTGAGGCTGTGTCAATGTCTGTACATGTCAGTGTGTGTATGTGTGTGTGTGTGCATGCATGTGTGTGCATATGTGTGTTGTGTGCATGACTGTGTGTATATGTGTGTATATGACTCTGTATGTGCATGTTTATGTGTGATGTGTGTGTGCTTGTGTGTTGTGTGATCGTGTATGCATATGAGTGTTCACATGTGTGCTGAAAAACAACCTCGCCATACAGACCCAGCAGAAGTGAGGCTGTAACACATGCAATCTTTCATCCATCAAAAGCATCCAAACAGACTAGGGCAGAAATCTTCCACATGTTTGCCTTGGGCCCCCTGAGGTGGTGAAAACATGACTTTTCATGAACTTAAAAGCAGCGCAAAACTTTCCAGAGAGTGATAACCTAATTCTAAACACGTCAGCATATGCAGCTCTTCAAGTCCCAACAGTTTTTCTTTGCAGCTAGCTGTAGAAGGATCAAGAGAAAACACCAGGACCAGCCTACATGAGACAGAGGATGGTGGGCTTTGAAAGTCTCTCTAACAGGAAGCAGAGGTGGGCAGGTCAAGAATTCATCAACAGCCACATTAGCTGAAACTCCTGCCTCTGTAAGAATGTGGTTGTCACTATTGGGAAGATATACCAAGCCATAGTTGATGCTGGAAACCAAGGAGTGTGGGGTAGAGGAGGTGATGAGTCACCAAAGTGGCTGGAAGATTGGGTTGACATTTATGTCTGAGATTTCTCTTGATAAGGACAGCTGAGGAAAGGGAAAGCCTCTTATGCATTCCTTTTCCCATGAGAAACAGCCCTTTATGGACTCCCATGTGACCTTCATTAGATCATCTAAACTGGCCTCAGATGCTGAGCAGGAAGAGGACACAACATTGAGCACAGGGAAGGTGGAAGGGATGGCATTCAAGCAACCTCTTGAGTCACAACTTCTCAGAGTTCATTCATCTCTGATATTTCTCCATGTTAACTGTACTAGGCCAACCTAAGAGTCAGGACACCAGCGTACAGGAAGGAACAGGGCTGTATGCTCAGCTAGGCATTTTCAGTAAGGGACACAGCATAAAGGACCAGGCACAAAACTCTCCAGAGCGCCCACTCCTTACCACTTCTCTGAACAGCCTGCACACCGCCCCACCCACCTGGCTGCCTCCTGTCACTCATCTTAAGTATCCAATCCTGTTTCCACTCAGTTCTGCAGAAACAGACATATCAATGGTATTTCTTTTTCTGAAAACACACATACACACAAAATTACAGTGATTGGGACATGTTCTAGCAAGGTTTGCTTCACTACGAAAGTGCCGCAAACTGGGGCCCCATTAGGAAATGAGTGAATTGCATTTTAGGGTATTAAACCCTACAGAGTCCAACAAAAGTTCAAGTACAGCAGTCACTCTGTAATCATTAGGTCACAGAAACATTAGCCAAACTGAGCCCTATGTGTTCTTTGGTTTGCTGAGTTCATCTGATAAGGTCATGAAACTAACAGAATGAAAAATAACATCTATTACATATCATTTGACCATAGTTGGAAGTAAAGCAGTTCTTTTTTAGTAATTAATTTATGTTTTTACACTCCATATTTTATCCCCCACCCACCCACCCTCTGACTGCTCCACATCCCATACCTCTTCCCCACCCCCTGTCTCCACATGGATGTCCCCACCCCACCTGACTTCTAAACTCCTTGGGGCCTCCAATCTCTTGAGGGTTAGGTGCACCATCTCTGAATGAACACAGACCCAGCAGTCCTCTACTGTATATGTGTTGGGGGCCTCATATCAGCTAGTATATGCTGCCTGCTTGGTGGTCCAATGTTTGAAAGATCTCAGTGTCCAGATTAATTGAGATTGCTGGTCCTGCTACAGGACTGCCCTTCTCAGCTTTCAGCTTTTTATGGCAAACATAAGAAGGAAGGAAAAGAAAGAAAGACAGCAGGGGACACTCCTCATCTTTAACCTGATACTGTAATTCATAAGGTGCATCTCTACACACTCTGCATTTAGAGCTTAGAAGCTGAGCAAGAGACAAATATGAACGACTTCCATATCTGGGAATGACTGCAGGGGAGGGAAGCAAGCTGACACTTCTCGTCCATCATAATTTAAATGGACTTGACAGTCTTGCTCCACAGATGGAGTTTCATTGATTCTTTCACATTGTTCTCATGAGCTCACCTGTGGTTGCCTATTCCTTATATTTGCACTTTGATTCCTCTAAAACAAGGATTTAGGGCTTCATTGTTACTTGTGGAACTTGAGTTTGATTTTGCTTTTACTCTTCACTGTTCAGCTTGGGGGCTGAAAATGTCTGAAAGTTCTACAGGAAGCATCATTGGCAGCCTTGGA
Organism: Mastomys coucha; assembly: GCF_008632895.1. NCBI lineage: Eukaryota > Metazoa > Chordata > Mammalia > Rodentia > Muridae > Mastomys > Mastomys coucha. Next base: position 103,005,037 of record NW_022196897.1, read on the forward strand.
ATGCTTTTCCCAAGAGTTGCTGTCCACGAAGAATTATCTGTAGATTCTCTACATTAAGGGAAGCAGTGGTTTACAAATCCCTGTTTGGGCAAAGGGCCACTGGTTCTCAGTTTCCTATCCAGGTGAAGATTGTAATCACACTTGATGCCTGCCATTCTGTAACTGTCCACTTATATCACCCAGCCATATTCCAAAGGCCCATACTCCAAGCAGGTGACAAGAGAGAATATAGACTATTAAAATCTAGAGTTCTCAGGTAATGGCTTCCATCAATTCTGGAACCCATTTTGCTACCTTGAGGTAGAAACATGGCCTTTAGAGAACAGATTATAACAATTATGCCCAAGCTTTAGACACACAGCTGGGTTGCTGGGGAGTCTATAGATGAGGATACTTCTCTCATACTCTGGTAGAAAAGCAGGAAAGGAGCCAGGCATGGTTGTATATGCCTGTAATTCCAACACTTAGGAGGCTGAGGCTGAGGGATCATGACTTCAAAGTAGCCTGAGCTACAAAACATCTTACTATATCCTGAAATAAAATATCAGAAAGTTATTGATATGCAAGGTTTATGGCATGGATCTTGTTTAGTGAGGCTTTGTGTATATAAAGTGACCAAATGTCTCAGCTTGCTGGGAAATGATGGAAAAATCATTCTCTGAGAAGTGGAGCTTCCTTCGCTGAAGAAAGTCATCAGCAAAATGGAACTGGGCATATATAGACGCAGGCCAGTAGAGTTTCTTAAAAATCCACCTTCGGGCCTTCCAACAGGCATGTCTCTGCCCACTCACCTTAGCTAGGGCCCTGTAAACACTGTCAGTGGCCAATGGCACCTATGAAATTCCTAGATCCCAGGTCTACTTCCTGTGGGATTGCTCTTAGGAACTCACTGCTCAACTTCTCTCCAGAGTCTAACTTGGTGCAATCCACTATTGTTTCTTGTTGGACCGTGAAAGGCAGTCTGTGTTCTGGTTGAGTGAGGCTTACTCCAGAGAGCCGGTAAAAAATTCTACAAGGTGCGGAACAGTAAGCTACACTCCCAGACATTAGGCTCCTGACACCACCAGCCCTCAACTCCATAATCCTGTGGCTATCAGTCTAGGCAATACCCCAAGCTCCTGGTATTCTGGCTGCACTGCACCCCCACAGTTACCTGGCTACAGTTACCTGGAAACAGCAAGGTAACCCAGCCCAACATAAAAGGGGCTGCTGGGCCCCTCCTCTCTCTTAAGCTCTTCTCTCTCTCTCTCTCTCTCTCTCTCTCTCTCTCTCTCTCTCTCTCTCTCTCTCTCCCTCCCTCCCTCCCTCCCTCCCTCCCTCCCTCTCTCTCTCTCTCCTACAATAAAGCTCTAAAACCATGGACTGCCTCATTTCATCTAGACTCGCAATGCTGAACAATGGAATAGGCCTTCCCCTAAGATCCCCGTCTTATCTCCCGCAGGAAAGCCTCCCAGAATTTCCAGCCACCAGACGGGACCAAGGACTCTTGCCCTCACAGGAACCACCCAGTGCTTTCTCCCACTGCCCCTACTCCCTTAGACCCTGGGGCTGAGTGAGCTGCCCCAGGGCCCTCACTCTGTTCTCAGCTCTTCCTCAACATTCAACAGCATCTGCGATGTCCGAGAATGAGAACCTGTCGTTCCTGGTCCCTGTGCACCCCAAGGACCCCAGAGCTGGCTCTTCCGCAGTACCCAGGGATCTGTGGTGCCCAGGAGTTGGAGCTGAGACTCCGCCTTCCCCACCCCTCATAGCGGGCGTCCAGTGGCCTCCCATGGCCGATGCCTGTCCCATAGCAGTTCCAGGGAGTCACCAGGCAGTCTCCGGTGTCCGCCCACCCAGTGTCTCCCACCCAGTGTCTCCCGCCCAGTGTCTCTGAGCTCTGGAGGGACACCGTGGGTCTCTCCCCAACCCTTTATTTGCCCGAGCCCAGCGACCAACAGTTTCTGGTTTTCTTTTTCTTTCATGCATTTTCATGTGCACATTCACAGCTCATAGCCCAGCCGTAGCCCTCAACTCCAGTCTTTCCCTCCCACTAATATCTCCATGCTCCATTCTGCTGGCTTCCTATACACAACACAAACTAGTCTAAAATCAGTGTTGCCTCTTAACTGTTGCTTTTTCTTTGAAACAGAATTTGTGAAAATGGTCATTATCCTCCCATGTTTGCATCTAGATCGCAGTCTCCTTTTCTCAGCCTCTTTCCCCACAGTCTGCTTCACCTTAAGCCCTCTTATGCTCAGAGCCCACTGTATGAAATCCATCCTCTGCTCTTTCAGCCTCTTTGCCCAAAGCCATGCAAATGTTTCTTTCCTGCCCTGAATTCTCTCACCTCCTGTCCTGGACTACTATTGCTGTTGTCAGAGTTATGATCAGATTTGCTCCTCTGCTACACACTGTGACAAGCGACCTACCCTCTGTCTCCTGTGTCTCCATATACCCAAGTTCCTCACACAGTGGGATTCCAAATGGTATCTCCAGGAGCTAATACTGTCTGCCCTATAGAAAGTCACCTTTGTATCCAGGCTTTCCTGCTCTCCTGTTCTACTTGAGATCATACTTATTTTTATATAATTTTTCCTTCTCGTCTAGGCTGGAATATCCTCAAGAGCAAGAATTGGCTGTAACTTCCCCTTTAATTTTCTCTTTACATAATTAACAGCCAATAAAATTCAAATCAAGTTCGGCTTGATGGTCCTTTGAATGCATATTTTATTTGTCGTATAGAAGCTTATTCCATAGTCTTAATGTTTCCACCTACTTCTCTTCAGGCTTGTCAGCCATTAAAAAAAAAATTCCTAAAAGTTTGGGGTGGCCAGTCCCCTGCCTTGATGCCATACACTTCACTCTAAAACCCCTAAATGCCCTCAGAGGCCAGCAGGGCCCAGGTAAACGTGCTTTGCCCCCATGAAACTGAGAAATGGAAATTCCTTTGAGGTATAGCCCAAATTCCTTCCATGCCCTCTGTCCACACCTTCATAATTAGCACAGCTTTCCAAAAGAGGCCAAGATCACACTGGAGTTGGCCTCTATCTCTTCCACAGGCACAGGGTAGCCAGGGTTCTGGGTGTACTGTTTATTGGCCCGGGAAAGAAAAGCAGGGTTAAAAGAGACAAACATCTATGTGAACTCTTACCAAAAGCATTTCCCTTGGGTCCTGTCAACCCACCAGCAGAGAGCAAGCATGCTGGGGGTGGTAAAACTGACTTCTTTAGGAGTTGCTTATGTCTCACCTCCACATTTTCCCCTAAGAACAAAGACTTCTGGTTTAAACCCCCAAGCCACAAACTCCAGCCATTACAAGAAACAGTACATACAACCAAGAGAAATACCTGAAGTGGAAGTTTCTGGATAGGTCATGTGATGCAGACTCACACGGTGTTTTGCTAAGGCAGACTCATGTGCTGTTTTGCTGAGGCAAGACCTGTGGGAGGACAAGTGATATTTGGAGAGGGTATAAATAGGACTCAATGGACAAAGATGGGAAGCTTGCGTAGCTAGCTTTGCAATGCTTTATTGTTCTCATATCTTAGTCTTTGCTTTGTTGAAAGAGGCACAGCAGAGAACTTCTCCTGGCATCCCAGCTGGTTCTGGACACTCCCACTGACTCGTGCTGATTTGGCAAAGGCCTGGCAGCTTCTGCTGGATCATGCCACCACTGTTGATTCATGTTTGGTATCCTGACACTACTGAACTGGATTGTTGGTACCCTGACATGTGGCAATTGGAATTGTCCCAAAGAACTAGTTCTAAACAGGTCCACTTCCCTTTGCCCTATTTTCCATCTTTTCTCCCTTACCTTTGGACAGTGGGCTAGAAGGGAGGTTGTGTAGGCAGCCGCTAGGACGATAAGCATGTGGCGGCAGCACGTGGCAGCAGCACGTGGCGGCAGCGGGGTGTATGCTAACCAATCATGCACCAAACCCGAGCAGGTGCGTGCTACCAAGCCCCTCCCAAGCAGGTATATGCTAATGAGGTGATTGCCAGAGAACCAATCCAGGAGAACCACAAGAGCTTGGGCACGGGTATAAAAAGGGGCGCTCTCCAGGCAGTCAGGCGATTCTATGCCACTCTGCCATTCCACGCCACGCCATTCCCAAAGCAAGAGCAGCGGCGAAGCAGGAGCAGGTGACTCCACAGAAGAAGAGCAGCGGCAACTACGCAGAGACAAGAGCAGCGGCAACTACGCTGCAGCACCTAGAAGCGGGAAGAGCTGCAGCACCTAGAAGCACGCTGGGAGGCGGGAGGAGGCAGTGATGCCAAGAAGAGGCGTAATACTTAAAAGAGCTGTGTAACACTTAGAAACCTAAAAGAGCTGTTAACACAAGAAGAAAGTTTCCTGAGTAAACCATCGAGAGAAGACGTCTCATGTTTGGTCGTTATTGTAGCCGGCCAGCAAAGGCCCACCACAAGGTTGAAGCATTTGAGAACCCTTATTAAAAGTAGTTTTTAAAAATCTAAGCTTACAAAGATGTGTAAGGCCTACATGGACCTTGAAGTTCAAGACACCTATAGCCCAAGCCTTAGCTCTGGTCCAAGTTGGACTCTACTCTGTTTCAGACCCTAGAAAGACACAAGCATGAGTCTTTTCAAGGAGCACCCACTTCAGGTCTTTCTCTTGGTTGCATGTACAACACCTCTTGTGATGGCTGGAGTTTGTAACCTGGGGGTCTAAACCAGAAGCCTTAGTTCCTAGGGGAAAATGTGGAGATGAGAAATAAACGACTCCCAAAGAAGTCTCCACCATGTGATAATGACATAGTTCAGAATGGATAAGGCACACCAGGGCATATGCATCAACCAGAGTGCTTGGACATGGTTCTGTAGGGCTCTACTGTGCCAAGTATAGCTCCTTTTGTGTCTGACTTGTGGGAGGCCCAGGGTATTCAGGGGCAAGCTGAGCCAGAAGGTACTCAGTCTTAATAGATAGATCCTTTGTTTGCTACTGGCATAGGTGACAGATGGGAGGAAGTCCTTGACCTTATGGACCCCAAAATGCAATGCAGGAGGTACACACCAAACAAGAACTAATAAATGTAAAATCATGGCTGTAAAAATTATCTCCAAGACAGAATCCTTGCAATGAATGCATACAATATTAGACTTAAGGGGAACACTTCCTCAATGTAAGCAAGACTCGGAATGAAATCTGAAAAAATGATTTGGGGTAACCAAGTCAGTGAGGCAATAAGCATTCTGAATAGAAAGAAAGCCAGGTATAAGCATCAGGTGGTTTACAAGAAATAGAAGAACCAAAGCTGGGCTAGAAAGCAGATAATGGAGAATAATTTTAGAGGAAAGAGAAAGCTATATAAGGCTAGCTAACCTTGGGCCTTGAAGAACTTTCTATTCCAGGATCAAAGATATATCCTTAAGATTCAAAGCAATATAACAAAAGGAAGCTCCATCATTGTTCAATGATACTGTGTTTATAGCAGCTTCATTCATAATTGCAAGAAACTGGAAACAACCTAGGTAGAGTTCAACCAAAAAGTGGTTTTAAAATGTGGTATACTTACACAATGGAATATTATTTGGCTGAAAAAAACAAAGATTCAAAGCTGTGCTGCAGCAATGCCAAATCTGCCTTTTACGAAAGCCCTGGTGACTACTACCTGCAAAATGGTTAAGAAGCTAGTGGAGACCTATCACCAGTCAATACCAGGGACCACTGAGGTCTAAGATACATGGTCCAGCTGTGGAGGTGCACATCTGTAATCTCAGCTTTAATAGATGGATGGTAGAAGTCAGAGAAACATGAGTTCAAAGCCAATCTGGGCTGCAGAGCAAGATCTTTTCTGGATAATAAATGTATACACTATGCATGTTGCTTTGGATATTAATATGTTAGCCTTGGAAGGAAATTCTTTTAGGACTCTCATAGATTTTCCATACAAATGCAAACCAAGTGGTTGGGCAGAATGGAAAAGCCCTCAGTGATTACAAATGAGCTGTTGTTAGCATTTGCTCCAGTCAGCTCTGATTATTACATCATGAAATATGTTATTAGTGTCCAACTGAGCACTGCTATTCTTTGCCTCTCTAATACTCAACAGATTAAGGAGATGGCATTATTATTGTCTCCATTTGACAGATGAGGACATTAATGGTCAGAGAAGTCACGTGCCAAGGAATTTCCAAGCCAGGAGTAGGTGTTAACCTGTGCTGGGCATTTAGATAAGGTGCCATCTTGGCCATTCAGAATGACAGTGGGGGTCACACACTTATTCAGGCATTTTTGCAGCTAGATACAATCCAATGCAGCATGAGCTTTGGGGCAACACAATAAAACCTTCTATATATTTTGTCTTCATGAGAGAAAATATCTCTGGTATGGGCAATGCTGTTAACTAACTTTGATGAGTGGTCAGGTATGGCGTTTGATTCCTTGAATATAGTTACTCCTAAAAGACATTGATTTAAAAGGTACAAATTCTACCTACACTTTACAGAGAAAAACAGACTAACACAGGTCAAAAAATAAAAATAAAAAATAAAAATAAAACCCTCAGGGTCTTGTGAAAACCAGAGAAAGACAAGTAACTCAAAAAGAGAAAGCAGTATAATAGCGAATCTTGGTAACACTCACATACTACATACATACATACATACATACATACATACATACATACATACACAAGCACACAGGTATATAAACACACATACATATACATACTCACATACTACATACATACATACATACATACACAAGCACACAGGTATATAAACACACATACATATACATACTCACATACTACTTACATACATACATACATACACAAGCACACAGATATATAAACACACATACATATACATACTCACATACTACATACATACATACACAAGCACACAGGTATATAGACACACATACATATACATACTCACATACTACTTACATATATACATACATACATACATACACATGCACACAGGCATATAAACACACATACATATACACACTCACATACATACATACCACACACACATACACATACACATATATACACAAAATTGAGTCCTTTTTTCATTCAACTACACTTGGGTATAAGGCCTGCCCTAGAATGTGGTTAAGATATGAGGGGTGTTGACAGAGCAGAAAGAATGATTAAAATATATTATATAAAACTTTTAAATAAAGTGATCAGTTAAGGAAAAAGATTAGTAATGCCCCATCTGTGAGCGTGGGATTGGTTTGGAATGTAAAGCAAACCGGGGAAGACATGAGATCCTATGGGATAAAACAGACCCTAAAGCATGGGACTCTGGCTGCAGAACAGTTCAGCTTCCCAACATCAGACTCTGTGGGCAAATTCATCCTACTTTTGGAGTTGTTTTGACATAAAAATATGAACATTCTCAAAATAAGGAGGAGGTTAGAGCCTTGGAAGAATGTTAACACTCTGTAGCCAATGGAGCAGGTTAAATACTCATTAAGGGGCTTGCATTGCAAATGATCACTTTTCCATAGCAAAGGCTAAACTGCCAGCATCAGTTTAGAGAAATCTCCCACCTTGTCCCTGTCTGAATTTGCCGCAGTGAAGAGTCCCCAAGGATGTCAACTCTTCCAGAGTAAGGTGAGATCCAGCACAGGTTTCTCTGGCTACTTATTCATGTGCTGAGGCCAAGCTGGCTTGGTCACAGGCCAGGTTCTAGCTCTGTCTAGCATAGTTAAACATCCTATACATAGATCTTTTCCCAAATGCAGAGCTAGCTCCTGGATTATAACTTCATTATCACTTTTAAATCTAAAGAACAAATGTTCAACTCCAAAATTGGTGCAAATGTCTGAAACCTAATCCAGCAAGTCTCATGGACGAAGTCATGTCCAGCCCCTAATACAGAGTGTCACTTCCAGATGCTGTCTGCTGTGTGTCTACAGGGAGCAGTGTGGGATGAGTGCCCTCTTCTCTGGCTGCCCAGGTATCTAGCTAGTAGGAGTGGCTTTGGCTTTCTTGGGTTGAAGTGCTGAAAGCCTTCCTACCCCAGGGTGAATGCACTTATCCCATATTTGGAGACAATTTTCTATTTCAAGGGGATCAATGGCCCAACAGTTCTAATATATGTTCATTCATTTGTTTATTTAATCACAACCTCTCCAATTCTGAACACCCACATGCTAGGTGTGGATCTAGACACCTAAGACACATGGCTGGTGATCAGTAGAGCTGGCCTTCAAATTTATTCTCTCCTCAGCGCACACAGTACATTTCAGCACCTTGTTGGGTGCAGGCTCTTTCCCTAAAATATTATTTAATCAATTCTAACTATGTGTTAGTGACTCACACGCTCACTGGTTGACTGGCTTCACTGGAGGAGAATATTTTCAGAGAAAAACAGGGGTAGATGGCAGAGGAGTAAGAAAGAGAAGAGACAAGGAGACTGGAAGGGAGGGTAGGTGTGAGAAGGGAAGAGAGGAGGGGGAGGAGAGGCATGGGGATAGATGAGACTGGATGAGACAGAGATTCCAGCACAGAACAGACCAGGGTACAAAGAGAAGCCACACATAGTTAGATGATGCAGGGTCAGCTTGGGAAGGCTGTCATGCGACATCACCAAATCTTAGATAGGAAATGAGGAAATTAGGAAAAATGGGGGAAATCTAGGGAAACATAACATTTACAGATAAACTGTATGGCAGTTTTCCCCATACATAATTATTTCCATAATGAAACTTTTAAGTTTCCATGGAGAAGTCCCATACATCTATAATGTATGTTTAAATAGTTACTTCTTTCCTCTCCTTCAAGGATCCACTGAGAAGCTGTGCGGCTCAGTCCCAAGATTCACATGTTTCCTCCTTTCACTTCCTGTTAAATTTCCTTTAGGATTCTGGTTAAAGGTTTTAAGTTCCTTTTCCTACATTTGCTCCTGAGTAATTATTCTTTGGATAAGCTTTAAACTATTTCATGTTCAAATTCAAATTGTTTATTGACAATGTATAGAAATGGAACTACTTTTTATATATTTACTTTATAGCAGATGGTAAATGGACCTGTTAAATTCCATTGTTTATTTTAATAGTGCAGCTGTAGATTCATCCAATTCTTGATATACTGCAAATTTTACATTGATTTTTTTGTGTGTGTGACTTATTGCACTGCTGACTTATAGTGAGAAACTGAATCAAAATAGTGACAATTGTTCCCACTGCTCCATCCCCAGCGCCATACAGGATACCTCTCAATATTTTACAACTGATGTTTTTCATTCAATTAATTTTTTGAGAATTTCATATGTGATACTAAATTTACAGCATTTGATGCCTGTCTCATCCCACTTCCTTTCTTCTGTAATTATTATTGGTTTATATATTATTATTTGTATATACATATGTGTATATGAATATAACCACTTGAGTCCATTTGGTTTTGCTTCTATATACCTGATTTTAGAGCTTAACACTTGGGATTGGATAACCGATCTAAGGGCTCATCCTTAGGAGAGACTTATTCTTACTTTCCCTGGAGCCCTTAAATGCCTATAAATAGATCTTTATCTAAAGATATGGCCTCTTGATATTTTTCTTATCCAAGAAGGCATATCAACTACTGTGGTCATTATAAAGGCCGTCTCATGCACTTATGGGGGCCAAAGACTATGCTTCATTCGTAGACAGAATTGAATTATACCAACTGTGCCCTGTACAAGATCATATACTTTTTTTCTTTTTTATAAGGCCTATAAGTAAACTTAATGCTATAAAACACCAAACCAATGTTTTAAAAATTTTGTTTTAATTTTACTGGTTATTCTACACACCTGTGCATGATGTGGTCAGTGGGGTGAGGGGGGGAATCATAGGTGCCACAACACCTTTGTGGACATTAAAGGACAAAGTTGTGGAGTTGGTTCTCTCTTTTATTTGCATTCTGGGTATTGAATTTAGATCACCAGGCTTCCACAGAAAGCTCCTTTGCTGGCTGAAATGAAATATCTCATTTGCCTGGCCCAACCATGGGTTCTTATGCTTAAACTTTTCATAAGATAAACTCATTTTAAATGTCATTAGTTTTTCTTTTGCTAATATTCTGGTTAAATATTTTTAAATATTTGACAGTGAGAGAGGTTAGCCTGTAAAATTTTTGGTTTAGTATGTATCTTTAAAATTTGATAATAACCGTTTACTGTACTGAAAAAAAATACAAATTAAGAGTCTTGGCTTTTCTTTTCTGAGAAGTTGATGATCAATTCTCTTTTGTATTTTCATATCTAACACCTAATATCTGCCCAATAAACACTTACTGAATTAATGAGCAGTTTAATAATGAATAAATGGGAAATTACCCATGCCCAAGTGTAAGCAAAATCCAGCTCACTCTCCAATGGTGTGGGTAACGTGCTGCAGACACGGGTAGGATTGTCCTCTCAGAGTGGAATTTCGGCTGCTTTTAGGACTGAGTAGTTACAGCCGAGTCCATATGGACGGCAAGCCTGAAATATTTATTAGCTGAGTCTTTTTAGGAAAACTCCTCCAACTCCTTCTCTAAGCACACTATTCAATAAATATCTGGACAGTGGCCAGAATGTGCCCAGCCAAGGAAACCTACAGCAAGGAAATCTCTTCCATCTCACCCTGAAGAAACGGAGGGTGCTCCAAAGGCAGGTGGCTGGTGAGGAAGGAGGCTGATGAGTCGGGTGGCTGGTGACCCAAGCAGCACTCAGTTTTTTTCACAATGACACCTGCTTTGGTCTATTATCAGGGGTCATAGTGTGAAAGGACGTGTGTCGACAATTGACACTACTTGCAATCACTACGCATTGTCCAGCTGTCCCCCTCTCCCCAGGGGCTTTGTTTAAATCTTACCCTGGATTGCGGGCTTTCATTGCCTCTTTTTTTGTTGTTCCAATAGCAGGAGTTTGCTGAACTCAAATAAAACAATGAATGAGCCCATTTGGATCTTGGGACGATGGTGGCAATTCAGGAGATTCCTGGAGCCTAACAAAAGCTCACATTCAGCTCTCCTGACTTCTTTCTTCTTAAAATGAAGAATTCCTAATGCTTGAGCTATTCAATGTGCAACTGAGTGGAAGATCTTCACTGCTAGAGGATGCTTCAGCAACCCTTTCCATTTCCATTATCCTTCCCACCCATTAAGAAGAACATTCTTCTTCTTACACAAAGAATTCTAGTGTCAATGTGTTTTCCTAACTCCAGAGTCCAAAGTACTTATGAGAAAACCCAACATTGTTTTTATACACATAAGTATGTTTACAGTTTTTTTGCTGTTACTGAGTTTTTACTACACACTGTATCAGGGAGAGCCTCAAGATGTTACAAATCTACAAATGCTATATATAAATATATATATATATATACACATATATTATATATACATATATTCATCCATCCCATGAGTACCACAAAGATAGTGTTCTAGAAATCAACAGAATTTCACAAGTAATGAATTACAGTTCTGAGGTAAATGGTGGGTTATCACTTTTAATGATTCAATATAATTTTTGTATTATGTTAAGTGGAATGGAAATTATTTTTATCAATGCACTATGAATCCCTCAAAGCCAATTATAAATAATAGTAAAGGCATAGGGAAATAATTATCCACAAAATAAGTAAGGGTATCAGAAAGCATACCTAAGTCTCCATTGCTTTCTAAACTATATAAGGAAACTTACAAATACTAGGAGAAAATACATTTTCAGCAAATGTGTATAATTCAGATTTGTACTAAAGATGAAATAGAGTATTTTCTTTGCAAAATACCTTTTTCTGAAAGGGTTTATTATATTTTTCTAGGGGTACTGGAAGTGTGCATTTGCATATAAGCACAAACACACACAAATATATACTTCTTCCTTCAAATAATATATTGTTTGCTATTCAAAGACACAGAATCCTAGTAGAGCCACAGGCCTTCAATTGCAGCACTCCAGAGAGGCTGGGATGAGAGAATTGTCATGAGCATGCTTGAGGCCATCCTAGCTTAGCTACATAGCAAGTGAAAGGCAGCCTGTGTGTGTGTGTGTGTGTGTGTGTGTAAAACATACCTAATACAGTCCTGGTTCTAGAAACAATAGGGAATTGTGCAAGGGACACAGAGCAAGGAGAGTAAAACATATCTGAGTTCCTGGTAAAGTGACCTTAAACAAATTGATGAATTTGTGAATATAAAAGTCTAGACCTCGCCAAAAAAAAAAAAAAAAAAAAAAAAAGAGGGACTCCAGATAATGCAGAAAACTCATGCAGAAAGCATGGCATAACAAGGCCAATGAGTTTAGTTCATTAAAAAGTATCACATATGGCAATATTAGAAGATGGCATCAATAGATACTAGCAGAAATTACCAAGTAGGCTTTCAGAGACCCTTCTGTCACAATATTTATTGTATTTGTGATTCCTGGAGCTAAGATTTGTTTTGGAGCAACCATGTTTCATATCTGAAAGTAGAAGATTGAGTGTTCTGCTACTTAACAATAGCAACATTTATTCTTCTGTCAGCTTTAGTGGACACTTTAGGGATGAGCATAAAACTCATCAATAATGCAAAGGAACATGCACTGTACATCAACAGGAAATCGTGGACTTAACCAGAGAACAATTTTGCAATATCAAATTCTTAAATAATTTTTATTTCTGAATGTGGAAATGTCTTTATGTTTATACTACCTGGGCACACTATTTTCATTTTAACTTGGTCAAATTGGTGAACATTAAAATATTTATTAATTGATAAAGTTTTTAGTAGGTTCTATTGAAAACAATATACACCAATGAATTTATAAATGCATTTCTCCTAATTGGCTGAATCTCACAAGTCAAACAATGGAATGTTTCCTACCTTTCAACAGGAGAGCCTCTAAGACACTGAACAGGGAGTCATCGATATTTTCCTTTGGATTTTAGGAACTAGGGTCTTGACATATAGCTCAAGCTGGATTGGTATTTCCTAAGTGGCACAACTTGGTCTTGAGGGTGTGGCCATCCTCTCTCAGCCTCCTGAGTGTGGTGATTGCAGGTGCATGCCGACACATGTCACAGAAAAGTAAACAATACACTACTATTAGAAGGAAGAGCTAGATATTTGCATCTGTCTGTGTATGTGTACTTTCTATAACATTTTTATAACATTTGTCATATACAACAGACACCTCAGAAGAATTGTGTAACAGATAAGGAGAGTGGGCAGCAAATCAGGAAACAGTGGTTAGCGTGTAAGAATTATATGCTAAACTCTCATGCATTTTTAAACTTGATTCATAAACACATATTTCTCAAAAATAATTGTTTGTGAACAAAGTTGACAAATGAGTTTTCCTTTTACATTTTTTTAAGGTTACTTCCCTGGCTGTAGATGTCTGGAACATTTTTTAAAAGCCCTAAACTAATAATAGTAACAATAACTAATAATTAATAACCTTCATTCTTGGAAAATATAACATAATTGTTTCGGTTTCCATTCTGGAAAGGTGACTCTTTATTTTAAAACAGTTAGTTTTCCTAATTAGGTTGTCACCTCACTTGTGACAGGCATTTAGTAACTCTCAGATAACAACAGAAGTGAAAGTAAGTGAACACAAAATTGCAGAAGCCTGCACTAGTGCCAGGGTGTGGGAGGACTCTGGTTCTGAAGGGATTGGAGGGAAGGAAAGAGAAATAAAACAGCCCAGGTCCATGTGCGCTATCCCAGTTACGACTCAGTCTTCTATGGCCAGACATTCATAGCAAGAATCATTACTTTTCCCTCTTAACGCAGACTTGAAAGGATGCCAGTGCTTTACTCAGAGGTCAGTGAGGGAAGAGAAACAAGATAAGAAGAGCATGGCAGAGTTATAGACAACAACATCAGTGGGGTAAGAGGCAGAGTGAAGCAGCAAGGCAGGACTCTGAGTTCTAGCATTTGGATCCAGTCCACCTATCAGGTCAAGAGTGAAAAGAAACCTCTACATTGTGGTGAAGTACATATTTCCAGAATTAACATGGTATAGTCCACCAAGGGGAGAGGGTTCTAATCTACGTTGAAAGGGGATGTCCTAGTCTTATCTATGTGACTCTTGAATAGTGTCTGCCTACTAGGGAGAAAAGGCTGGAAAGAACCAGCAGCTGGGGGTTCATCTACTTGCCGGCACCCTTAGGCTGATAACTGAAGAACTACGTTATATCAGAAGGAAGCATGCGGAAGGAAGGCCAAGCTCAAGGAGCAGCCAGCCAAAGAACTCAGCTTAGACACATGGGACCAAGAAGTCAAGGAACAAGATCAAGACCAGAGCCCAGCCACTGGGAGAGCCATGTAAGCCTCTACTCACTGCTCCTCTTACTGGCTTATTTTCCCTTCTCAGAGGATTTAATTTGACAGTCCATGAAAGGTGCTTGATTGATGTCTTCAAATGAGTATCCCCCAGCCTGTTCTCAAGCACAGACTCCAATCTCGCTATCCTTTGTGTAATTCACTTGCTACACTCTCCAACTGTAAGCCAGACACTTTCTCTGAGGGGTTCCATCATCATTTGAAGCACCATATCATCCTCTAGGGCCAAATGCAGCATCTCTCCTTCCTCTCTCACTTCATCAGGCTGATGTAAGAAAATAGCTGAGACAGAGTAATCAGTAAGCAACAGAACCTCCTCATAGTTATGTAGAATAGAAAGTCCAAGATCAAGTAGACAGGAGGCTTAGCGTGGGAGAAAAGCCCATCCCTCATAAATTGCCGCGGATTGGGATTTCTTACGGGGTCCCTTGTTCCACAGGACTAGGGGTTCTGGCCAGGTGGGCACGGGATTCGGCTTTTGACAAACAGACTAGACACGAGTGGTGTAAGGTCTGAGTGTATTTCTTTAAAAATGACATGAGGCTTTTACAATCATTGTAAAAGAGAAATGAAAAATCTGGCAGCTCAATAGTTGAGGTACATCTGAGGCTATCTGAAACATACTGGGTCTAAAGCAGTAGCTATCTCCTCTGAACTGGTGCTGCATCCCCCGGGCCCAGAACACTTGGGCCCGGGGGACTGCAAGAGATACATGAATCTGAGTCCTAGCCCATCTAAGTTCTAGTGCTAGTCCTGCATGTGAGTCCAAGTCCTTCTTCCCCCAGTCCTAGTGCTAGACTGAAGTCACGCAGGCAAAACGACCCCCACACCCAGGTCAGCAGGGTCTGGTAGCTAGGTGTGAAGCAGGAGGAAGAGGGGTGGAGCCCTCCCTGTTGAGGTATTCTTATGCTAATTCTCTGGTTCTTGCTGGAGGCAGGCAGAGGGGAATCCCGACCTAACATTTTCAGCTAATGTCCTAGAGTGAGAGAAACCTTTCACTTACTCTCTAGTACTTAAAACATTAAACTAGGATAGTTGGAAACATTGTGTCGGCCAGGAGACAATGCCCAATCTTAACCATTTACAAATCATTTCTTGGGGTAGCTCTATGCCTAATTATGAGGCCGTGTTGATGATTGGAGAGACTAATCTGAAACACATCTGAGTTAGGGGATACCAGCGACTAGTCTGAAATCCAGGAGGCACAGAACCCCTTTTGGGGCCTTATTGCCTCTTATCCTTTATCAGGATTTTATCCCCGATAATATGGATGTGACTGGAGTAGACGAGTGTGTATCAATATCGATCAAAAGGATAGAAGCCTTTATTCATCTTCTGGTGCTCTCTCTGATCCTACTGTTTGGGGAAAAAAGGTGGGGAGCTGTCTTCAATATTGTATGCACTGTTGACATCTAGAAAATAACAACCCCAGGGACAAAACAGCCAAAGTATTGAGGCTGTGGCATCTGAATATCCTGGACAATCTTTCCCTGTGGCCCAGTGAGCCATCCTGAATCCACAACCTGAGTAACTATCTACCCTATAGTCAGAGATTACCACAGAGCATATGCCCCATCTAGTTTCTAATCCTCTTCAGACATTTCCAGAGTTTAAAGCACTGTGGAAGACTCTAGTTATCAGGGGGTTGTTTTTGTTTGGTTGTTTTGTTTTGTTTTTTTAACTTTATTGTTCGAAATTTTCAAAAATGAATATAGTGGAATTTGAGGAGCCTAGAATGTCTTTAACAGTAGTCACACAGCCCCATGCCCAACCCCCGGCAGAGCAAATGAACCCTTCTGAAATCACATCTCCTGGGAAACACCTAAAAGAAAGCAAAATAATTAAAGAAAATTGGGGTGCAGGATTAGTAATGACTCTGCCAAAGCTTTGTCTACAAGGCATTTTAACACTAAAGCAGTAGCTGTCTCCTGTGAAATGGTTCCATGTCTGCATCACTGAGAAGCATTTATCTAGAACTGGTTGCCTGAATAAAAGCCATAATCATGCTATAAATTTATTTAGCACCTGTATCTATCTATCAGACTAAAACAATGGTCTAGGGGTTGCTATCAGTGTGCAATATTGGCCAAGATGTCAATATGACAACTGGGGCCTGTAATTCCAGTACTCTAGAGACTGAGGTAGGAGAATCATCTACAAGTTTGACAACATTTTAGACTACATACTGAGTTCCAGACCAGTCCAGGCTTTAAAAAAGAAGAAGAAAAAGGAATCAAATTCAATCAACTGTTTTATTCTATTTCTAGCTACTATTTCCATCTGTAAGATCAATGTGAAATGACAGTCTCCCTTAAACTCTCTATAACCCTCAAAATATATTTTACACACATCAAAATATCACAATACAATACATTATTTAAGTCTTTCTATTGGTTAAAAATAAATTTAATTTAATGTTTTGAACAAAAGAATGCTTAAATTAGAATGATTCTCTCTGTGACTTTCTTGAACTAGACTCCTGTGTTGGGTTGTTCTGTCATTCTCTGAACCATGTGCCTCCCTATACCAGCAAGTCAGAGACAAGCCAAAATACTTGGTAATTCTATTTCTGGTTTAATGAAATTTAACATAAAAGTGAAGAAAAATCTTACAGACTTGTGAAATCTATCTTAAATGGATTTTAGAAGAAGCCTGCTGGTACTGTGGTGATCTTTAACACATATGTAACCAAAACTTAGCATTTACCATCAGCCAAAAAAAAAAAAAATACAACAGCAACAACTAAGAATACTCTTTCAAAATGTGTTCCTCCAGACCCTCTTAAAAGGTGTGGCAGAGTAAAAATAATTTATTACAGAACTCCAGCAATTACAAAAGAGAATGTAGACATGGTATTTTGTTGTTATTCTGGAGTCTGGCATTCTTCTCTTGGCATAATTGTAATAGGAAATTAAAGAAAACGCAGAGCCATGAATGGCATTTCAGGTGGCGGCATCTGAGCTCACACTGTGCTGGAAGAATATTGAGCTTGGCCTGGTGCCTGCCTTGGCCATTTCGTAGCTCTGTGGCTCCGGGTAAGAAATTTGACATCCCTGTGCTTCAGTTCTTTTTTTCTGCAAAATAATATCATCCTCCTAACACAAACCCATCTTAAGGGTGTAACAGGATAGACTATAAGAGAGAGCAGTTTAAGAACTATAAAAACCTATCCTAGAAGAATAACCTAATTGTTGAGCTAATTGCACCAGGGATGAACACACTGCTCAGTGCACTAAACAACACATTCCTCAACTAACACGGCTTTATTTTCTATTGGAGACAGGATAAATAAAGAAGATGAACCAAAGAACCAGCCTGTCTCCCTCTTAGGCTTAAAAAGCCATCTTAAAGTAAAGACAAACTAGATTTCATTGCTGCTTATGATTAAACCTCTGTTTCTCAGGGATTGGGCTATGTCCCACCTATAACCTTAACTACAAATGGTTCTGTACTGTCTTTTCCAGGAAAGGCAATCATAGTTTTGTTTCCAAAACTAAATAACCATCTTGCAACCCTACCTTTGTTGCAAAAGGGTTGTTATGACTACCTTGCAATCATGTCTTTGTTAGAAGGAACTTGCTATGCTTATATTTGTCTGCTCCTATAACCCTGCTTATTTGGCCACCAATCACCCCAGTTTGGAAACCCTTACCCCTGAGCTGCAAAACTCTTGTATTCCTCTCATCCAGTGCTGATGATTCTAGCCCCAATAGAGGAGGCACCCCAGGTACAGGAATTTTTTAAAGCTTACTTTAATTAATTGCTTGCTTTATATAATTTGGCCATGATAATTTAGGTTGGTAGTCTTTCTCCTTTCATCTTCTGGATTAACAGAACACTTAAATACATCTTTACCTTTAAATTATTTTGAGGCTCTTCAGACAAATTGATGACTATGAAAGGCACAGTCAGTGAAACCCACAGAACAGCTTTCCCGGAGTCCATACGTTAGTCGTCCTGATCTAACTCTAGACCTCCGATACAGTACTTGGGCCACACCTTTGTGAAGGTATTGCACTCAGTAATACTTCTGACACTTCAAGTATAAATGATCTTTATTTTGTCTCATAATTTGATTTCCTGCTTCTTAGTTGAATTCAGGAGTAGTGGTTTTGGTTCTTTAACTTGGTTTTGTGGTCTCACTATCTCCTGATTCCTCATTCTCTCTCTCTCTCTCTCTCTCTCTCTCTCTCTCTCTCTCTCTCTCTCTCTCTCTCTCTCTCTCTCTCTCTCTCTGTCTCTGTCTCTCTCTGTCTCTCTCTCTCTCTTGTGTGTATGTGTGTGTGTGTGTCTGTCTGTCAACACACACACACACACACACACACACACACACACACACACTGAACCAGTCACTCAATGTCCTAACTTGGATCCAAAGGCCTTCAGTAAGGTTTTTGACATAGTGAATGCTGAGCAGTGGCCTTGTGCAGTGCTTCCAAGGCATACTTCAATGGCAGTCCTGGATTACTCTGATTGCTGTACTATCTGTACATAGACATTTACCACAAAAGAAACTGCTCACTCCTGGAAAGAGATGCCAAACCTCTCATTTAAAAACATAAAATGAGTAATTCCCAAAATATAGTTTTTCTCCATAAAGCCCATAATATTCTAATTACCTTGACATAAACAAAGAACCCTGTAAATCTTACTCAATCGTCTATTCAAAAGCCACCTTTTCCTATATCTGCCCAAAGTCCTCCATGACTTAACCTCCTTTGTTTACTCTACCACCCACATGGGAAGGAGCCTGGCAAGCTATATACCAATCATAGCTCTGTAGCCCATCACTTTTCTTAGCTGTACACTAAGTGCTCCCATCACACTTCCCAGCAATAGCTATCAATTTCATTAAAGAGCAGAGAAAGGCAAACAGCTCTGCTCTGTCTCTATTGAGTAACTGCTTCCATGACAGTGATAAGCTAAATATGCTTCTATTTGTGAGGATGTTAATGACAGTGGAGAAGGCAAAGAGATAAAAACATTAGACCCATAGCATCAGAAGCCAAGGGAGTACCTAAAAGAATGCATCCAGCCTAATTGCAAATGACAAGCTCACTGACTGAGAAGCCCTGCAGCCACTGTAGAGCCTCGGACATTCAGAAGTATGTGTGCACTGGAAGTCAGTCACAGACGTGGACTGTTCATCCACCTGACCAGGATCCATGGGCACTGAATCTCTGCTCCATCATTTCTCTTCAGTGTTCCAATTCCCCACTTACACAGAATTTATCCAACTCCATCAAAATGGCTCTGCTCAGGGTACAGTGAGGAATTTAGGTTCTTCATCGTTTCAGTTGTAAATAATAAATCATTTAAAACATCAGTTTTAGATGAAAATCTATAGCCAGGTAGCAGATGCCTATGGCTGTAATCCTACATTCAAGCCAATCTGAGCTGCATAGTGAAAGCTTGTCAACTCCAGCTGCAGGAAATCAATGTCCTCTTCTGTCCTAAATACTATTTTACACACACACACACACACACACACACACACACTTCAAAATAAATCATTTTTTAAAAATTTTAAAATAAAGAAAGCAAAGTTCTTTAGACCTAGATAGACCCAGATAAAGAATCCTTAAACATGTCACCAAAAGCATTATCCATAAAGGGAAAAAATCAATTTATTGAACTTTATCACATTTTAAAACATTTGAATGCCAAAGTGTTTGTTTGGATGAAAATCTGACCTAAGGACTGGGCCTATTCATAATCCCCATTCTGGCAAAGGCCTAGAGTCTAAAACAGACCTGAAACACTAACACAATGGAATGCCACTCAGTAGGCATTCTATCTATCATGCATTTATGTATGTATGTATGTATGTATGTATGTATATATGTATATATGTATGTGCATGTGTGCATGCATGTGTGTATGTGCCCATGTGTATACTTCTCTGGAAATTCTGGTGGTCAAGTAGGTGGGTCCTATATTAAAACAAAAGATAGGGACATACTAATTAAGAATAATACCCTTCTAAATGAACTTTTCTATTGAAAAGAGTAAACAGGAAGTCTTGAAGAAAATAGAATCTTCAAACCATGAGCCTCAGTTCCCTAACTTATAGACTATGACTAGTACTACAGTCCTGACTATAGCTGGGTTACTGGAGGGTATCAAGTGGCTATTACATTAAAAAAAAAATGCTACCCAGCCCATCAAATTTTATTGTAAATGAGATTCCATATGGTCATTATTAAACTATACTTTTATGGTGGCAATGATACAGGTGTTATTGTTAGTGACAAAATCCTCTTGGTGGCATCCCTGTATGTGGACAACTGCAGTGTGTCACTCATACTCTCATCCCTCTCCATGTTGGAATTCAACAAAGGGGGACATATGTAGGTATGCAATCTTAGATTCTAAAGTGATACATGTTACTCAGAGACACCACTATCCAAATGTAGTACAGTTTGAGCACCAAAATACGAAATCATGCTAACAGTTTATAACACGAATGAAATTAAAATTCATGATTTCATAGAAGGTAGGGAGACAGATTAGTAAAAATACACACACGCACACACACACACACACACACACACACACACACACGATAGACAGATAGGCTGGCAGGCAAGCAGGCAGGCAGGCAGGCAGACAGACAGACAGACAGACAGACAGACAGACAGACAGACAGAAAATAGAACTTGTTCCTTATGGTAAATTCCAACTAAAAAAAATGTAGAGAATAGATGAAGAGGTGAGAGAACAGAGAAAGCCAGCAGCCATTGCCCTAACTCAGGAGCACAGTTAACAGCAGCAGCAGCAGCGCAGGACACACTGACATCAGTGCCTCCTGGTGTGTCTATAACTTTCATGCCATTTAGGCTGAAAATATATAACCTGAGTCCAATCTAGATGAAATGTCAGACAACCTCAAATTGAGGGACGTTCAATAAGTAGTCACAACTCTGAAAATATCAAGATGGAGAAAGACTGAGGAACTGTTTCGCAATAAGAGACCAACAAGACATAACAACTGTATGTCACACAGTTCTGATGAGCCCCACACCAGAAAGAAAAAACATAGGCATGAATAATGCCCCTGGGACAATTTTTGAAAATGGATGGGGGACTAGCCACGGTCAATTTCCAGACTTGGAAAACAAAAGCAGAGAGACAAGAGGGGAGGGCCAAGCATCAGCAAAAGAAGGAATAACAAGAAAATGTCTGCATTGCACAGGGATCACTTGCACTGTTGCCTCTGCAACCAAGTCCACTGTGTGACTTTCCTTGATACAGGGCTTGTAGTGTCTTACTTGGACCTCTCACAACAATTGAGAGACACACACATGCATACACACACACACACACACACACACACACACACACACACACACACACATACATATACACAAAACCTCTTCACGAAGAACAGAGCAGAACAGAGGTGGTATCTAACAGCAGTTAAGATCTAAAATACAATGCACTAAATTATGCTTAAGATATAAAAATACCTGAGGCTGTTAAAAATATTTTCTCATGGAGACTTTTATGACATCAATGAAGACCTCTGAAAGGAAAGTTCAAGAGCAAATAGATTAAAATAGTCCCCATTCATTTATTCATGATTTCAGTGTGCCAGGCACTGGTGGCTTTAAGCCAGTTTTAACCTCTGTGTGTAGTGAACTAGAATAGAGAGGATTCTAAAACTCATCTCTCAGTGTATTAAGATATTGTGGCCTTATTACAAATTACAATAAGCTTTTCCATTTTCTGTCATTATCACTTTATACCTTCCTTCTAATCACCAATGACTGTACAACTCTAAGACAGGAAAGAAGGTATGCACTATATATCTGTGCAAACAGGTGTGCTAAGATAGCAGAGAGCTCCCCAGGGACTGTGAAACATGAGGGTGACTGTGACCCTTGCTCTCTTGCCCCAGGTTTAGACAGACTGAGATGTCCTTGTGGTGTTTGCTCCCTGGATTAATTACCTCAGAATTAACTCTCAATGGCAATTCAGATTTCTGTTTTTAATTTCCCCCTATGCTGAAAAGTAAATAGGTCTAACCACATTTCCAGGCTCCTCTGCATGGGCTTTCTGTGCCTTATAGCAGGGCAAGACTCACTGGGAAACATCTGGACCACCTCCAAGTTAGTATTTAGTTTCTTTGTTGTTCTTCAGGATAACCTGGCTAACCACAGGCCTTCTCTACCACCACACTGCAATGCGCCTGAACTAGAGCCAAGATACCATCCCACAAAATATACATTAGAAATGAAAAAGAAGAAGAAAATGAGAAAGGAAAGAGCCAGGAAAAGGAATAAAATTGTGAATATTTTCTCTTATTTTCTCATTATACGCTTTCCTCTCCTGACTTCACAAAAATGTTGCAAGCCTCGAATTTTCATATTTGGGAATACCTCTCCTCTCTGCCCAGCCCAAGAAGATTATAGACTGATTAACATGAGGTACATTCCTGAGATCCCAATCCCCGGGGCATATGCACAGGCTTTCAGCTTTGGGAGGTGGGGGCAGGGTGACAAATGCCTTTGGGGGTGTCTGAAGACATGCAGATGGCTTTCACAGGCTTGTGCCAACCTGTAGTTTGTACAATTCCTGCCCTATCCACACCATTTCTGTACCAACCTCTTTCCCCCAAACACCCCAAAATAAATGAGTTTCTGCTCATTCAAGCAGTACAGGCTTGAAATTTTCCAGGTTATTTATTTATTTTCTTATATTCTCCTTTCACATGTTGCATTCTGAGTGCAGTTTCCCCTCCATCTATGCCTCCCAGTCCTTTCCCTCCCCTCTTTTCTCCTCCAGATCCATTCCTCTTCCATTTCCCTTCAACAAAAACGAGCAGGCATCTCAGGGGTATCCACCCAACATGGTCTAACAAGACACAAACTCTCATATCAAGGCTGGATGAGGCAACCCAGTAGGAGAAAAAGAGTCCCAAGCACAAGCAAACGAGTCAGACACACTCCTCACTGCCACTGTTAGAAGTCCAACAAGAACACCAAGCTATACAACCATACAGTATAGAAGTTCTAACACAATTCTTTAAAGACCTTGAAAGATCAATTCTCAGCTTCATATGGAAAAATAAAAAGACCCGGGATAGCCAAAAAAAAAAAAAAAAAAAAAAAAAAACCTAGACAATAAAAGAGCTTCTCAGAGTATCACAATCCCCAATTGCAAGCTGTACTGCAGAATAATAAAAATGCATGGTGTTGGCATAAAAACGGATAGATTGATTCATGGAATATAACTGAAGGCCCCAAAACAAACTCACAGACCTACAGACACTTGGTTTTTGACAAAGAAGCCAAAACCATACAATGGAACAAAGAGTCTTCAACAAATAAATGGTGCTGGTCTAACTGGATGTCTGCATGTAGCAAAATACAAATTTTGTACAACCACTCTGGAAATCAGTCTGGCAATTTTTCAGAAAATTGGGAATAGTTCTAAGTCAAGACCCAGTTACACTACTTACACCTGGGCATATACCCAAAAGATGCTCTACCAACCCACAAGGACACTTTCTCGACTATGTTCATAGCAGCCATATGCATAATAGGCAGAAACTGGAAACAACCCAGAAGTCCCTCAACCAAAAAAATGGAATGTTGCTTAGTTACTAAAAACAAGGACAACATAACATCTGGAGGCAAGTGGATGGAACTAGAAAACACCGAGTGAGGTAACCCAGACCCAGGAAGACACACATGGTATGTACTCACTTATAAGTCGATATTAACCATAAAGTATAGGATAACCATGCTACAGTCCACAGGCTCAAAGGAGCTAAGTACCAAGGAAGGTATGGAAGGTGCAAGGAAGGATACCTAAATCTCATTCAGAAGGAGAAATAAAACAGACAGCAGAAGTAGATGAAAAGAGAGATGTGGATGAGGAGAGGAAAGGTGGAGGAGACCAGGTGTGGGGAGAACGGAGGTGGAGGTGAGAGGGCTGGGAGAGAGAAGGGGAATGACCAGGTGTGGGGAGAACGGAGGTGGAGGTGAGAGGGCTGGGAGAGAGAAGGGGAGTGACCAGGTGTGGGGAGAACGGAGGTGGAGGTGAGGGCTGGGAGAGAGAAGGGGAGTGACCAGGTATGGGGGGAACGGAGGTGGAGGTGAGGGCTGGGAGAGAGAAGGGAAATGACCAGGTGTGGGGAGAACGGAGGTGGAGGTGAGGGCTGGGAGAGAGAAGGGGAGTGAGGGGTATCTCTGAGACAAGTTGGAGACTTGGATAGGGGAGGGTCCTGGGAGAATATGGGTGTGACTTGAGTTGAGACTCCTAATAGCTAAGAATATAGAACTTGAAGTGGCCACCTCTTGTAGCCAGGCAGGATTTCAGTGGAGAGAAGGGGCACCAACCCATCCGCAAAACCTTGGACCCAAAATTTGCCCTGCCTACAAGATTTTCAGAGATAAAGATGGAGCAGAAATTGAGGGGATGGTCAACCAATGATTGTTCCAACTTGAGATCTACCCTATGGAAGAAAGTCAGCCCCTAATACTATTAATGATACTCTGCTATGCTTACAGACAGGAGCCTAGCATGACTGTCATTTGAAAGGTGTCATCGGGCAGTTGATGGAAACAGATGTAGAGACCCACAGCCAAGAATCAGTCAAAGCTCGAGGGGTCTTGTGGAAGAGTCAGGGGAAGGATTGAGGGAGCCGAAGGAGTCAAGGACACCACAAGCAGCTAAGAAATGCACTAACCTGGACCCATGGGGATTTGTAGAGACTGAATAACCAACAAAAGAGCATGTGTGGACTGGACCTAGGCCCCCTACAAGAATTTAGCAGATATACAGCTTGGTCTTCATATGGGTCCCCTAACAATTGGAGCAGGGGATGTCTCAGACTCTGTTGCCTGGCTTTGTATTCCTTTCCCCTAGCTGGACTGCCTTGTCTGGCTCCAGTGGCAGAAAATGTGCTTAGTCCTGATGCAACTTGATGTTCCAGGTTGGGTTGGTACCAGTAAAGGGAGTTCACCTTTCTGACCAGAATGAAGGGATGGGGAGTATGAGAGAGGGAGGAATGAGGGGCAGGATGGAATTGGAAGAAGAGAAGAGAGGTGAGCTTTGATAGGAATATAAAGTAAATAAAGAAATAAGTGAATGAATGAATGATGTAGGACAGAATGATGAACCTAACTTACATAAAGTGCAATCCTGTTGAAAGAAAACCATCAGGAATTACTAGGCTTGAGGTCCATAAGATAGATCCATTCTAATAGAACTTTAAAAATAGAAAGTAACTGTACAAGGGCTGGGGATATACTTCAGCGAGCTTGGCAACCTCCAGAGTTCCAAGTCATTCTTGACTCCATAGAGAGCACAAAACCAACCTGGCTTAAGTAAGCTGGTGAGATGTTCAGTAGGCATAGGCACTTGCTGAGAATTCCCAGAACATTGCCGTGGCTTTCAGGAGTCAATCTTTCTTCCCTTCCACGTGTGGGTGTTGCAGGAAATATTAAAAAATCAAACCGGCACGTTCCTTCACTTGTGCCCTGCTACTCTCTGCCCTGGCAGTCTGGCCAGCCATGCACTGGTGGGCAATGGCCGACCTGTTTTTATCTCATGGAGACTCAGACTCAAAACTCTACAATCTCTCCACCTAGCTCACTAAGTTCTCACTGGTGGGTGGTTACCATACCAACCCCGTGTTTCAAATCCTGAACCTGGATGAACCACTGAGTGAAGAAAAAACACAACACAAACTTAGTTCAGAAACGACGGTAACTCAATCGTTGGGTGCAGCAACTAAAATCCTAATCTTGTAAGCCTTATTAAATCTAAATCCTCTGGTGGCGAATCCTGGTGGATCCGCCATTGAAACCGGGAGACACGGGTAGCTACACCTAGCCTTCACAGTATACCCATCCAAAAAGGACTTAACTCTCTCCTGCTTCCTCTCTTCTTCAGTCCAACCCAGAAATCCTGCCTACTCGCCCAGTGATTGGCTTCTTTATTCATTAGGGGATTGGTTCACAAAAAGTCACCTTAGTATGACTCACTCCTTGTCCACAGCCCCTCCCAGAAGAGCGAAATTAGCCTCAAAATACAGACAGCAGCAGGCCCATCCATGTGAGTCACTAGGACCAAACCCAGGTCTGCAGATTTGGAGGTGAGCACCTTTATGATAAAAATATCTTATTTCATTTGCACATACAGTCACAAACTTTAAATAGCTATCAATATGGCCACTCATGTTTATAGCCTTATTAGTCTTATTTACTTTATCTTCCTGCTTCTGAAAAGGATTCTAACATATTCCCACTGTGATTATTTGTTCTCCTTCTTCATCTAAGAAATGTATTGTTAGGGGTTTATTTCCATCAAGCAGTGAATTTGTAAGAACAGGTTTTCTAACAGAAACATTCCAGCCACACCAGACCAGAGCACAGAGACAGCAAGGCAGCCCTTACCGGCTTTGTGCCTTCTGTTTGGATAGGCTCTGAGTGTTCTAAAGAGCTAAGTTTTTATTCTGAACTTTGTCACTTTCCTCTTTTTTCTCCAGGTCGTAGGAATGGTGTGAATGCTCACAAAGATCAGAGGATACAGGCCACGTGCCAGAAACATAATGCACAAGGCAAAGCCAGTGGAACTGAGAATTTCCCAGAGTCCGGGGTCATATACATAGGACTAGGATCATCAGCCCAAATTCAAACTTTGATGATGGAGGAAATACCAAATATTAAAGATAAGACATTGGAAAGATAACTAATTTAGAAAAATGTCCTTATCACACCAGCAAAAGGAGAGCGACGTACACAAATGGGCAGAACTCTGATCTCAGTGATAAAACTCCAAGCCTGAACACACTAGACAGAAAAGGATGCATGGGAAAGCCACAGGGTTTCTCTTCTGACAGAGACTGTTGGTTCCCACAAAGAGAACAAATATTCTAGAGAAGTCATGTGGACTCTTTTACATGCCATCCAATGAAACAGTGAGAAAAACCTTCAACATTTTATAACAAACACAGATGCAAAGTCCTGGGCCTACCCAGTTTTCTGTCATGCTGACATTTAATACAAGATCAGGCCAGTGAAATACAAACTGAAGGAACAGGTCTGTTAGGAATGGATATGGTTCATATTTCAGATAGTTCTTAACCATCAGTAATTATAGAGGTGCAAAAATCTGCAGGAGTGAATAAATCACATCTCTCTTAGGCTTTTCCTGTTAAACACTATTAGGCAGTCAGGAAGGAAAGGAGATAAATTGGAGTTTTCCTTCCTGATGAGACTACCAAAGTATGCAGGACACAATACCAAAAAATAAAGGTGTCTGGGTTTCGACTGAGTGGCTATATATAAACAGATTATCCTCCTAGTTCACACCTGCTACCTCAGAAAAATTATCGGCATCCCTCCATTCAGTCTCAAAGTGGCACCAATTAGGTGATGCATTATATTAAAAAAGATAACTCTAAATATCTAATTGCTAGAGGTTGGGTTTCACATTGCTGTACATGTTTGGAAGCTCAGCCATCCTTTCTTTCCCTCAGTGTTTTACCTTGTTGTCAACTGCCAGCACAGACACATTGTATCCCAAGCATGTGTTGAATGAATTCATTTCTGATTGAGCTCCTGGTAAGATATTTAATACATACTAAGATACATTTTTACCAATCTGTGGCCTCAGTTTTTCTTCCTTGCCAGTTTCTTCCAGAAGCATTAAGAAGAACCAACACAACTCCTTACCTAGCACAACTACAATGATCCACCAACGATGCTGACTCTCCCAAATTTAATCACTGAATTGAGACATTGACTTTCAGGATATCTGAAAGATCCTGTCTAGGGTTTTGTTTCCATACAAAGATGAGGCCATCTAGTCTCACTCTGCCAGACCAGGAATATTTCTACCATGGGATACCTCTAGTGCAGGAAATTCCAGTTCTAAGACTCAGACATGAATGCCCATCTATTATTGTTAAATTGAGTGTGTTAAGTAGTTTTTTCCTGTTGGAGGTAGACAGTTCAGCATGTACATTGTGGTTCCCAGGGGTGATGAAAACATATTCTGTTTTTAGATACTGAAAATGATCAGCAAATCTAAAAAACAGTCCACTTAAGATGTTTTTAATGTTTCATTTTTCATGTGATATATAATATTGTGCTCAGAAATCACTGAAGAAAACACATGGTTTATCTCTTTTGGGAAACTGGATTAAGGGGCACTCAAGTTCAATAAAGTTTGATATTTGGGACTGTCTCATGAGAACAAAGCTGTGTAATTCAGTCACCTTGTGACATCCTGAAACAGTCCTAAAGTTGTCAAGGTCCTCCATCCTTACCGCTCGGGTCTCTGTGAAAATGTGGCCACAATCCAAATAGGCGTAACCCTGACCCTAAAAATCTTGCCAGTAGTTAATAACACATAACACATCAAATTTTGTCTCACTAAACATCCAGGTTAGAAAAAAAGATTTGGGAAATGTGAGGAGGGAGAGAAGAGAGTCTTAGGAAAGCATCTCACTCTTCTTATTCTGTCCTTAATCCCTTGTACGAAGAGGATGCTATCAGAGGCCACACTGAATTGAAATTGAGGTTGGTCTTTCTTTTTGTTTTTATAATTAGATTCTTTGAGAATATCAGTCAATGTATCTTGATCATATTCACCCCAGATCCAAGAGTTCTTCTCCAATAACCCAACTTTGGCTCTTCGTCTCTTCCTACCACTTGGAGTACAATTTATGCTGACTCTCTGCTCCTGGGTATGTGGGCTCCTCTACTGCTGGAGCTTGATCCACCTACTTCTTGCTTTACTCAGGCTAAGTGTGAAAGTGGGTTGAGTTTGTTCTCTTTCTCCCTTGTTCACATGCATCATTTAACAACTAGTGCATATTACCCTAGGCTTTCAATCAACATTAATGTCCATAGTAAATAAAGAAAAATTATTAAAGCAATTTCCATAAAACTAACCTTCACATATCAGGGAAGTTCTCTTTAAGGGATTTTGTTTAATTTCTTCCTAAGTAGAGAGATAAACTGGGTTTGAAATAGGCGGACTATCCCCATCTGTGCTTTCATCCTAGAACATAGTTATTAAAAGTTTAATAGCAAGTACTGCAGATAATTAAGAATCCAGCTTTAACCTTACACTTTATGGGAGGAGATTTGCATTTATTCCTAAGTTACATTAATTCTATTTTTCAATGATAAAAGTTCTGAAATGGAAATGAAAAATAAAGAATGTGGAATTATTAGTTTCACTGGGAAGTATAAAGAAAAACATAGTGGTGTCAAAAAAAAAAAAAAGAGACGAGCTCACTTTTTATCAGTTTCAAGGCAATAGGTAGAGCCATAAGCAAGGAGAGTTGCTGCCTGCACAATCACCTGGATGTTGTCACACATTTAGATAGTGGTGGTGAAGACTCTCTAAAGCCAAGGTTTCTAGATGGTGTTGAAAAAAAGTAAACATAGGAAACTATGATTTTCCCCTTGCAGAGTGGGTGAAGTAAGCCATCAGATGCCCCGCTTGTAGTTGAAGTTAGCATTTAGAGACGTAGACCTAGAGAAATGGAGTAGAGTATGTGCAATATACAGACACAACAGTTTGGAATTCCTTCCAGAATGATACCCAGTGAAATGGTTTATAATGAACCATAAAAATCTCACACTATACCAACACCAAATGCCTGGGGCCGAGGACAGGGAATGAGAGAAGGAAGCATGCAAACAGAAAGATAGGAGGTAGAGAGGGCAAGAAATTAACGTGGAGCTGAAGAAGAAAAGTTCATATTTGATGAGCTGGTCTCAGTTAGTGTACTCCACTCTCGCAGGAATGGAAGAGACTTGGGTGTAGAAAATGCCATGTGGTGGGTGCAGCACTGAGCTGTGTGTGCCAAGGACCTCGTGCACACCTTCTAGTGGGTCAGGAGGAAACAGGCTTAAACAGAAACATCACTATCAGTCTCAGTCTTAATGACCATCTTACCTTGTATCTCATTTATATCAAGCATTCATCTTTAAGGGGCAGAAAGTCTTTTGAGGCTTAGGAAATACTTTTGTCAATTACTGTAGTTTGAGTATTTTATTGTTTTGTCACATTTGGAAAGGAACAGAAAATATGGCAGTTGTGACAGTTTGCTTCTTTGTTGCTGTTTTTCAACATACTCAACACCATAACCAAAAAAAAAAAAAAAGAAAAGAAACTTGGGGACAAGAGTGCTTATTGTAGTTTACATTTCCAGGTAACACTTTACTGCTGAAAGAAGTCAGGACAGGAACTCAAGGAAAGAACCTGGAGGCAGGAACTGACGCAGAAACCACAGAGGAACACAGATTATTGGTTCCTCTTCCATGGCTTGCTCAACTTCTGTCTATTCTTTAGACAGAATAACCTCTCTGGGGTCAGTACCACACACAGTGGGTTGGACCCTCCACATCAATTATCAAGCAAGAGAATGCCCCACAGATATATCTACATGTCAACCTCAGAGATGCAATCCTCAATTTAAGTTGCCTCTTGCTAGGTGACTCATTTTTGTCAAGTTGACGAAAAAACAGGCAGCACAGCACTCTGGCTGGCATTTGTGTTAAGCCTAACCTGTGTCTGAACCATAGGCTGAGACTGATAGGTACCCCAATTTTTGAGTGGCATAGTCAGTTTTAGATGATGTGAGAATGTGGGCTTCCCATTCCTGACTTTAATAAGTTTCCATATTTGGATCAAATGTTATATAGACCTTGAGGTTTCACCCTTTAATTGATTAAATATGGAAAAATTGGAAAGCACACATGGCTGGAATTTATATGACCAAGTGCTGCTATGTGGCGAGGGAGGTGGAAATGGGAGAGAATTTCTCTCTATGTGTGCCATCTATCTTTCAGTGACTTCCTTGATCATGTTATTTATCTGCATTAGCATTTTTGTGGTCTGGAAATTACAAACAATTTTTAATAGTCCCCTAAAAAGAATGTGAAGTGTGGAGCAATCTGTGGAAAACAAATTTTTGTATAATTCTGTCAGGATCTAGAAAAAAAAATCTTGTTCCTGTAACTCACTTCTGCTTAGGAAGTTGTCCAACAGGAGACAAAAAGAGAAGCTGAAAGTCAAAGAGGCTTTCCCTCTTCCTCAGTAGACTATACTCACAACTTCAATGCTTAAACTCATGCTGCTGATTCTAGTACTTCCAGGTCTTGGGTGACAAGGCAAAGGCCTACTAGCTGACAATCCCACATTTGATGTAGCTTATGTAAGCCAGTTACTTTGGGAAAAGTAAAATGAATCAAGTAAGACTTTCACTTTCAGAGCTATAACGTTCAACAACAATAATAAATCACAGCAGGAAAATGACCAGAATGTTACACAAAATATGATGGATGACTGAAGGAGCTCACAGTTCTACTTTTTGAAATATGGTAAAATAGATTTGTAGAAAAATATAACACACAATAGAAAATATAATTTCTTGGAAAGATATTTTAAATATTTCTCACAATCATTACTAGGATGCAAAGGAAAAGTAGACCATGAGAGAAAACAAAACCACATGAGAGTGAAATTATAGAACAAGGTAGAGCATGAGCTTGTGTTTCCTTCATCAGCATCGGTAAATGTGGGTGGGCTGCAAGCATCATACTGTACACTAGGATAGAGCATAGGCTCGTATATTCAAATGCTCAGTTTCCAGTGAGTGTAACTGTTCAGGAAGGATTGGGAGCTGTGGCCTTGCTGGAAGAGATGTGTCATTTGAGGAAGGCTTTGAAGTTTCAAAAGCTTAGCATGCACAAGCTCAGATTCTCAGAAACACTTCTCTCTCTGTCTCTCTCTTTCTCTCTCTGTCTCTCTCTCTTTCTTGCTCTCTTGCTCTCCCTCTCTTGCTCTCTCTCTTGCTCTCTCTCTTGCTCTCTCTCACTCTCCAAGAAGAAATTAGGCCAGAAGAATTTGGTAACCACTAAAGAAATCTACAAATCCTCAAAATTGATTCATGTTTCTATGGAATTTTACTTACATAAAGTTTTAAATAATACTAACAATGCACATTAGAGGCTAACACCATTCTGATTTTTAAATCTCATTGGACAGTAGTGAGAAGGATGAGGCATGGCAGGGTATTCTGTGCTACTGATCACGTTTTGTGTTTCTTGCTCTATAGGTTGGCCAAAGAGGACTGGTTATAACAGTTTACCAGGCAGAACTATTGGTTCCAGGATAGTGGTGAATATGACAATGTCATATTGCAATGTCAAAAGGTTAGACATGCCCTCTGATGCATGTTTGAATTGAGTAAAATGTGCAGAAGAAAAGAAGTTTGGGGTCTATACTATTTTAGAGAATTCTGGCAAACATTAAGAAGCAAGTGGTCCCTACCTTAAAAAAATATTTTTGGACAACAGGAAAAGAGTAATTACACACACACACACACACACACACACACACACACACAGAGAGAGAGGGGGGGGGGTAGTTTTCAAAATGAGTACTATTTCAGTGTCATCACAGAGCAAGATAGTACAAGGAAAGAAAAACTCATGCTTACCTAACCCTGGGAAATGCCCTAAACAAAACCTAGAAAACTGAAGCCTGACTGTGTAAAATTATGACCAGGTAGTATGTATGTATCCTAGCAATAAAAAAATCATAAAAATATAATGTAACTCATTGGAATAATGAACTAAAAAAGAAAAAGCTGAATGATTATCTTCACACAAAGAAATAACAATTGATATAGTGGTGACAACCCAAGACAGTTTTTTAGCTAGGTAGGACCAGAAACAACTTTCTTAGCTTTTTCAAGGGTAGTTCCTCAAAAATACCACAAAACCCCACAAATACATTACTCAAGCTTGAAACATTAAAACACCAGTACCTTTTTAAAAAAAGGAACAAGTCAGGATGTCCCCAAGGACTGCTGTACAACTTGATGTCCCTGAAAGTAAGAAGTCAAGTATACACACACAAACATGCACACACACACACACACACACACACACACACACACACACACACACACAGGGGCAGGGGAGCATAAAGACTGGAGAAAAACCAATTATTTGTGAATAATATAACAGCATAGAAATTGAATAATATAACTGCATAGGAATTCAAAAGAACCCGTGAAATATTACTAGAATTAATGAATTAATTCATATAGGTTTCCAGGCTTAAGATTAATATATAGTGGTCTTGTCCACCACAGGGCTCTGCATGCCACAA
The DNA here is from genome assembly GCF_008632895.1 of Mastomys coucha. Lineage (NCBI taxonomy): Eukaryota > Metazoa > Chordata > Mammalia > Rodentia > Muridae > Mastomys > Mastomys coucha. The sequence continues at coordinate 103,038,450 of NW_022196897.1, forward strand.
TGATAGCCTTGCCAGCAAGTTGTGTCTGCTGATGCAATAGTGGCATGTCTGTTATGGGGCACAAACCAACAGCTTTCTAGTTAGATTTGAGGTTTGCTCAACAGGAGGGAACTTTATGACTGATATTTTAAAGCTAGTCAAAAACCAATGGTTGGGGAGGTCATAGCCCTCCAGGGCATAAGCTACTATTGATATTCTGCTAAATGGCCATGCTGTCAAGTTGCCTTCTAAATATTTATGCATGTGCCTATAGACATGTGCTGTTCCTAACTTTGGTCAGTGAGGCTTCATTTTGTAGTGGGCTGCACTATAAGAACTGCAGGGTGTGGGTGAGTCCTGTGGAAAACTGTCCTCTAGACAGTACTTATAGCATTCACTCACAGCACTTCTGGTTAACTACACAAGACATGTATAAGATCAAGTTATCCAGAACCCCAGCATAGAGTTCTCTCCAGGCCCTGTCCATGTCAAAGAGACTATTGGCAGTTGACAGCTGCTTGGGGAGAAACAATCTTCTCATTTTTTTCTATGAAAGTGCTCAGACTAAGTTTCCCACGCTCTAGCAGATGGCCCTACACCCCTGCCCATAAGGACAGCACTAGCTGGATATAATGGGTTATAAAAAATATATACAGAATTTGAAGGAATACATGTTAGGGAGTGACTATGGAGGAAGTTGGATAAGGAAATGGTGGTGGATACGGTTATAATATAATGTATACATATCTGGCATTCTCAAGAATAAGGATATCATTAATACACTAATATATTATAATCAACATTATTTCTGTGTACACAAACCAATAGTTACAAAATTCAACTGAGAGTTAAAGACAAATAAAATGACAAAACAAATCTTCTGTGTTTATTTTGTCAATGCGGACAATAAATCAAGAAGTGTTTTGCAAGGATTTTATGTTACCTATAAATTTAAAGACCAGGCTACCACCTCTCCCAGGACCACAACCCACACTCCCACTGTTGGCACCTTTCCTGGGAGCTGCAATCACAATCCCAGCCCCTCCCAGCTAGCTCAGGATCAAGGGTAACCAACCCCCAACCTGAGAAAGCTGGGAGCTGCTGTTTGTGCTCCATTGGTTCTCTCTCAGCTGCTATTTTGTTCCTCCCAGGGAGCCAAGCCTCCATCAAGCCATCACGGACCTGGCTTCTATCTTTCTCTGCCCACCTTAGCTCCTCGGAAGAAAAACTTTGACTGCTTTATCTTAGAACTTGCCAGATAGCACGATTGCTGGGCACAGAGTCTCCTACACTAATCTTATCAACTGGTCTGTATCAGCTAGTGTATATCTGCCAGCCTCCGATGACCTCCTTGGTAACCACTGGTGGCAGAGGCCCACCAGTTCTAATTTCCCCAAGACCTTACATGATTGCTGCTTTCTTCGCTTTCCGATGCATGTCTCCAAAAGCTCTTTCTCTTTTGTGCCCCTTTTCCATCCTGGGACCCCGAAGTTCCATCTTTACCCTTTGCCCAGCAATTGGCTTCCACCTTCTTTATTGACCAAATCAAGAATGAATTAGGGAACCAGATTTTAGTATCAACTCTTCCCCCTACATCATTAAGTAGAAAAATATAAAAGTATATTGAAAGCATCTAAGTAAACTTAAAATGAACAATAAGAGGGGCTATCTTCAATGATTGAAAGCTTCAACATTTAAGCCAAAACCTTGATAGCTTTAATTCTCAGCTCTGATAATACAGTGCCTCACAGCTGCATCCTGAGAGATTGTGGATTAAGTGATGGGAGGTGGGGTTCATCCACCAGCTTTTTCAAGACTTCCCAGGTAGTTATAATGTGCATAGGATCACTAGGATCACCTGCACATCTGACTAAAACTCAAATCCTAGGTCTTGTCCACAGAGATTCTGACTCATAAGTTGACAAAAGCTAAGCACTTTGACCATGAAGCAGAATTTGAGAACCAAAGCCTCAGAGAAACACTTACCCATCAGGAGGCACCCACTACAATGCTGATCAGTACAGAAAGCAAAAATAGAAAGCACCCAAATGTCCACCCAAAGGAGAACACACACACACACACACATACTAACCAAGCAACACAATACTATATAGTAGAGAAATTTATGCAGGTGTGCCGCAAGCCGGCGGATCTGGGCCTCCCTCAACCCTCGGGAGAAACGGGGTCCTAGTCAGGTCAACGAGGCATAGGCAAAGAAATGATGGCAGAGACGACACATGAAGTACAGGATCTGAATGTATTTCTTAAAAATGGCATCAGACTTTTACAGTCATTGCAAAAGAGAAATGATAAATATGGCAGCTCAGCAGTTAAGGTACATCTGAGGCCATCTAAAACACACTGGGTCTAAAGCAGCAGCTATCTCCTCTGGACTGGTGCTGCATTCCCCAGCCCCAAGAGCTCTGGGCCCAGGGGACTGCGGACTGCATGAATCTGAGTCCTAATCCATCTAAGTTCTGGTTCTAGTCAGTGTGCGAGTGAGTTCAGCTCGAGTCCCCAAGTGCGAGTCCTGTGTGTGAGTTCTAGTGTGAGTCCTTCCTATACAAAATGAAAAGCAGGCGTATATGGTATACAGAAAACAGGGCAGATGACAAGAGTCACGTAGGCAGTTGACAGTCACATCAAGGTCAGTGATCTTACTGACCAAGATCAAATATCTAGTTGTGAAGCGGGCGGAAGAGCAATGGTGTCCTCCCCGATGGGGCTAATTTGGTATTTCTATGCTAATTCTCTGGTTCTGCTAGAGGCAAGGACCAGGAAGTTCTGATCTAACAGTTCCTGCTAATGTCCTTAAGTGAGGGAAGCCCTTCAATTACTCTCTAGTATGTAAAACAGTTCTGTCTTCTGTGGGACTGCCCTAAAGAATATGCTTGACCTCTGTTGCTAGCTATGAGGAAAACCTGTCTTGCAAGGCAGATTCCTTGAGAGAAATTCCAAGCTAAGGACAGCTTGGTATTAAACTAGGATAGGTTGGAAAGGTTGTGCTAGCCAGGAAACAATGCCCAATCTTAGCCATTTAAGAATCATTTCTTGCCCCTTAGGACGAACAACAATATGAACTAACTAGTACCCTCAGAGCTCCCAGGGTCTCAACCACCAACCAAGGACTGCACATGGTGGGTCTGATTGTTCTGGCAGCATGTGTATAGTAGAGGATTGCAAATTCAATCATAAATAGGAGGAGAGGACCTGGGCCCTGTGAAGGTTCTATGCCCCAGTGTAGGGGAATGCCAAGGCCAATAAGTGGGAGAGGGTGGGGTGGCAGGAATGGGGGGGAGGCAACAGGGGTTTGTTCTTGTTGTTTTTGTTTGTTTCTTTGTTTTTTGGAGGGGAAACTGGGAAAGGAGAAATTTACATGTAAATAAAAAAATCTAATAAAATAAATAAAAAAGAATCATTTCTTGGGGTACCTTTATGCCTAAATATGAGGGTGTGTTGATGATTGAAAAGACTAATCTGGAACATGTCTGAGTTAGGAGATACCAGCGACTGTCTGAATATCCAGGAGGCACAGACTCCCTTTTGGGGCCATAATGCCTCTTGTCTTTGATCAGGCTTTTACCCCCGATACTGTAGATGTAACTGGTGTAGACGAGTGGGCGTAGCACAGGTGTTCATAGTGAATAAGGGTTCTTAACGGCTAAACCTTCTACACATTTGTTCAAGCCTCAGAAGTGGTAGGTATTGTGGTAGACTCAGGAAAAGTTAATTGGAAAGCAATGAGTTAAAGAATTAATAAACAAAATGGGGACACTTCCCTCAGAACTGATTCAAAGCTTCCTCTGTTTTTATTTTCTAAATAGGAAGCTGTGTTTCTCTTCTGAAAGAAGCCTGGAAGAGACTGTGCTCTGGCAGGGAGAGGCTGCGTGGGCAGGGGGAGGAGGAAGAGTGAGATTTGTCCTGCAGGTTCCTTTCCCATGTTCTATTCTGTATGACCCCTGCAATGCCAAAACATGGCTGTAAAGCTACTCTCTTGAAATGTCAACGTTCCATTGTTTTCTAAATTTATCTGGGGATTTGAGAGTGCTTCTAACTTCCTGTTGTCCCACAAAAGTGGATGAATTGGCAAATGCCTGGCCAGAAGAGGGGGAGTTCTGAAACTCCCACTCAGTAAGCCTTGGCAATGTCTTGAAAGGTGAAGGGAAAATGGGGAGGGGTATCCTGTTTGTTTACACTTCTCATTGGCAAGCTGACCTGGCACTTGCCCCTCACACATGAGTTCAGTGAATTTCCTAACCCTGACAGCACTATGGTGACCACACTCCTGTTAACTGCTAGTGACACTCAGTGGGCACTCCCTCCCCTACTGCCAGTGGTGTGGTAGGACTCCCACTACTGCTCTCTGTCCTAAAATCTCTAGCCTTAAGAACTCAGGATGCCTAAGTAAAAAGCATCCATCTCTGCATCCAGCTGAGAAGATGCATGGCTGTGCCCTGGGGTAATGTGAAAGCTCAATGGTGTCTCCCAGATTTCTGCTTTTTATGTTTCCAGCCCTAGACCCTGAGAATGTGGCTGTATTTGAAGATGGATCCTTATAGAGACAATTAACGTAAAGCAGGGTCTTTAAAATAGGTCTGCTGTAGTTAGGTTTCCGCTATGAGATAAAACACTAACCAGATCCAATTTTGCTGAAGAAAGAGACTGCTTGGTTTAAATGCCAGATCTCAGGTGGGCATTGAGGGATGTGAGGGCAAGAATTGAAGCAGAACGGAGACTGGAGTCATGGAAACACTGCTTGCTGGCTTGCCCTCAGGCTCACATTCAGCTGTCTTTCTTATACTTCCCAGAACCATGTGCCAGGTGGTGACACTGCCCACAGTGGGTGAAGCCATCCCACACCAAAGACCAAGTTTAATTAGTGCCTGTGGCAGAGGACGTTATTATAAAGCTGGATCTTTCCAGGAGAAAAATGAGACACCTAGGGGACAATATACCCTCTATTTACATCAGTATTCATTTTTTGATTCACTAGAAGAAAGCACAGATCTTAAAAAGTTTACCAAGCCTTGGACGTTTCCTTTTCCCCTATAGTGATTTTAATAACAAATTTAAAAACTTCTATTTTCAACAACACAACAGGCTCTAGTGTTAGAATCAAGTGACCTTGAATTTGCTGATGTTTTTGCATATTGGTCAATATCTGATTTTGTGGCACGCAGAACTTTATCACCGTTCTTCTTTTTCTAATCTGGTGTGACTGATGTGCTGAGGGTGACTAGGACACACAAATGCACCAGAAGAGGAAATGTTGAAAGGGCCATAGGCTTTGCTTGTGTTGCTTAATGCAGTCCTTCGGATGCTTGCTTGTGCAACGGAGACATGTGATCCACTCTTACCTTTAGAAACTCTCTAGTGATCAGTATTTCTAACCCTCACATCTCTGCTCCTATAGCCAATAGATAAGAAGAGAAATTACAGTATCCTACATGCTCCCTCCACAAATTTCACCCATATATTCAGTGGGAGTCCTCTGGTGTGCTTTGAGGTAGTTGAGAATGAGGGTAGTTGCAGGACTCTATAAGAGGGAAATTTAAAGTTGAGTATTCTGTCCAAATCACATACATGTATAACCCTTAACAAATCAATAATGAGTCATATACTACAATGTTTTAAACACAAGGTAAATTTCTGAGTACAGGCTACAGGTAAATGAGTTCAGGACTTGAAATTCAAATCTCTAGAGACTCTTATTGGCAACACAAAGGATCATGGTGAAGCAACTCAACATGAGCACTCAGATAAAGGAGTGGGAAGAGGTCCCAGCACTGCTGGCAACAGGAGCCTCAATAAGAAGATGGCTAGGCTCTCTGGCAGGAAGACACTCTCAGCCTGGAAGTCAAGCCAGGCAGATAGGATAAAGAAGACATGTGTGTTGTAGATGGTAGAATGACTAGAACTTAAAATATAATTCTTGAAAATACATGAAAATTGAGCATTATTTAATAATATTAAGCAGGATATTTTAAAAATATAAGTGGTATAAGCAAGAGTTGTGAATATGGCATGGTAGGTATATGCACTTGTCCTGAATATTTATAGTACAACTATACGCCAGTATCTAGGACATTATAAAGGCCTAACTGGTATTTTAAGAAAAATACATAATATAAAACACATTGGTCTGGGAGTTAAGATCTCAACTTTTGATTATGTTATTAACTAGCTATGTAACTTCAGGAAAACCACTGAGTTTCTTTAGGCCTCAAGATTGCCCCCTACAAGCAGAAGAAAAAGAAAAGGCCATAAGATTATTTCTAGTTGAGGACTCTACACTTCCTTCAGTGCTACAAGAAGAGTGGACCCTGGAAACTGTATACGAATGTTTGCTCAAGGAATCACTGAACAGAATCTCAAAGGTAGAGAAGTGAAGGAGATGCTCACGGAGTAGCAGCTAGTCTCATGTGACTGAGAACTGGGCAGCAGAAAGATGACAAAAGAGATAAGAATGGGTGGCTCGAAAGTGACCACTGCAGGTGTGAAAGGTGGAGTGGAGATTTCTAGTTTCTTTGGAGATACAATTGTGTCATGTGACATTTTTCTGGAAACTGTCCTATGAGAAGATATTTTTGCTGAAGTAGGCACGTGGGAGGATATTTTGCTGAGAACAGACACATTGTGTTTTTTTCTGGAAGCAGGCTGAAAAAAAAGGGCATGTGATATTTTGCTGGAGCAGACACTTGAGAGAACATGTGATGTCTGGAAAAGGTATAAATTATAACCCAACAGACAGTGGATGACACTGTGTGGTATTTGTTCACCTTGCCACTCTTTGCTGGTAACCATTTTTCATGACTTCATAGAGAAAAACACATCAAAAAAACTTCTGATGGTATTCTAGTTGCTACGTGACACTTCCCTAGACTCAGACCAATTGGCAGAGCCTCACAGCTTCTTCTGGATTGAATTGCCATTGCTGATTTGTGAATGGTGTTTGTGAGTGGATCAAGCTACTACTGCTAGTTTATGTGATCTGAACTACTGATATCCTGGAAATGAAGATTAGATGTGCCCCAAAGAACTATTTCTAAACAGGCCTACATCCTCCTTTGCTCTATTAATCTTCCCTTTCTACTACCTCTGGTGGGTGGTAGGCTAGAAGGGAGGTTAAAGCATTTCAGTACATTTACTAAAGTAGGATTTGAAAAATATACACAGAAAGGTGAACAGGTGCAGCTGAAGGCAAGCTTGAGGGATCCAAGTTCTCTGTCAAGACAAATGAAGAGATAGGAAGATGATTCAGTGAGTAAAGGCACATGCTTCCAACCTGACAACCTGAGTTCTATCCCCAAATCCCTCATGGTAGAAAGACAGAGTCCTTCAAGGCTCTCTTTGAACTCCACACATATACTAAGAAATGCATGCCTCTTCTATACACACTAACTAAATGTAAAATCAAGACAAATAATATCTAAATACTATTTAAAATCAACCTATATTTTAATATGATAATTTGATCTTGACCTGTGCTGTGAATTGGAATAGATAAATATAAAGATAGATGATAGATAGATAGATAGATAGATAGATAGATAGATAAATAGATAGATAGATCGATAGATAGATAGATAGATAAAATAGTTTCTTAAGACTGGGCTTCTTTATGTAACCCAGGTGGTTAGCCTTGAATCTTGACCACCACTAGAGGTTGATACAATAGAACTGAAACAGTAGAACTGAGAAATTCTCAAATAACATGATGAAAATTATTGTCATGGTGCTTTACACTTTATAAACCTATAGCAGACTGTGGTCCTCACAGTCAACATAAAGGAGACACCATAGATGTACTGGAACCCAAAGCACCAGTTGAAATCAGAGGAAAAAAAGCCAATTCAGGCATAATAGAATTGATAATTCATACATTCATGGTTTTACAAACCTGAGGAGGTAACAGAAGATGATTAAAGATTCAAAGGAGGCACCAAAATGTTTATATACGAAGTGCTCACTCATTAACTGTCTGAAAGCTCTACCATATTTACTCATGCATCTGTTAGAGATTGATACTGGACTGGAGGTATGACTGTGATGAGAGACAGTCAGAGACTCTCAGAACTTAGAGTACAGGATTCCTTACCTCTTCCTCCTACTGAAAACTCAGGTACTGGTGTCCTCAAATGAATGAATAGCACAGATAAGTGAAATCCCCTCATTACCCCAAACCAGTTACCAATCATGAGGATGTGGGTGACATTCATTACCACAGAAGGCTCTGGGGCCAGGGTGACATCAGGCATGCCAGTTATTACGTGGTTAAAACAGGGAAGGAAACTAACAGTTGCATGGTTCCTGGAGTAGGCACCATTACATTTAGTGTCCATGAGAATTTTGAAATTATACTAATTGTGATAATACAATTCTCCTCTCCTCTTGGGTGAGTAAATTGGATTCTTAGAGCTTTAATAATATGTCCAAGGTTCTAGAGATTCATGTGGTCTGACTGAGAAATCTCTTTTTGGTCTTCCCACTGTTTGGTACTTCTGATAGACTACAAGAGGTTAAGAAAAACTGCTGCACCACCATAAGTAACTACATGACCACAGGCACAGAGTGCCTGTGACCTTCAGAGTTTCCTGTGACATCCTGGCCATCTGTTTGAAGAGCTGCATGTCAGTAAACATGAGCTTTGCTGCTTAACTCATCTCATTAGCAGTGACAGTCAGCACACATATAAAATAAGGGCACCCTACCAGGAGAGCATGGGATGCTCACAGGGACATGTCACTACCAGAGAGGAGTATGTCCCTAGTGTGAGGAATCCTGGTTCGCTGAGTCACCCTGGCATTGCTTAACAGGCATTGCATTTCCAACAGTATGGCATGCTAAGTGAAGAAAGCAAATGAATAATAAATACAAGAATGTGAGCAATCAGAAAGTTGATGAATAAGCAAATCTTCACTGCCTGCTGTATAAGCCTAAACTCATAGAATCTGGTGCCTCTAACTTCACAGATTGCTAAGCCCTAGGGAAAGACCTGGCATTGCATACACTGTCAACATCCATACCAAACTTAACAATACCCAGTTGGGACAGAGAGCTAAGTGCTAAACCTTTAATGCCCTTGTCTTAATACAGATAAAATGTCCACAGAACTTTCCTGACAACTCCAGACAAATGGACACATAAACGTCAAAGCATACTGAAGCTGCCATGAGGCCTCCAGCTATGACTGTCACCACAGCCTCATTTCTTCACTCCCATATTCTCTTTTACTCCCTTTCTGGACACTCTACCAGCAGCCAGATCATCTTCTTGAAATACAGATGTTATCTGTTGAGTTTCTGTCCCAAGCTTTCTATGTAATTAAAAGAGTTAAAACTCACGGCCACAGCCAACCACCCTTGTCAGGCTTGCCTTTTGTTTACCTAAGTCTTGGTATGTTTTCTCACACTGTGATAGAATCTTAACCAAAAGCATCTTGAGGAGGGAAGGATCTGTTTGGCTTTCACATTATGGTCCATCATCTAAGGGAAGAAAAGCAAGAACTCAAGGCAGAAACTTAGAGGCAGGGACTGACACAAAGACCATGGAGAAACACTGATTACAGGCTTGCTGTCCCTGGCTCTCCCAATTACTTTTCTTAAAACCCAGGATGGCCTTTCTAGACACAGTGCTGCCCATAATATGCTGGGCTCTCCTACATCAATGAACATTCAACAAAATGCCTCCACATGCACCCATACAGGCCAACCTGACGGAAGCAATTCCTCAATTCAGGTTCCCTCTTCCTAGTTATGTCAAGTTGACAACCAAGTTTAGCCATCACAACAACTCATATCTATGTGTCAGAGCTTTATCACCTAACTCAGCTTTGCCTTAATCATAATCAGTTTCTCCACCCCTAGCCTATCATCTTAGATAACTTCAGTCTCCTTATTCCTGCTTTACTACTTTTAAGAAATTGTCCTTATATAATTCAGAACCACATGCAATGTATACATGCAAGTGGATGTTTCAAATGTTTATTCAATATTGGTTGACTGGATGGATGAATGAGCCTACTTCTCTTTCCCTGCAAGGATATACTTTCTATAACTCTTAGAATCTGGAGAATCGACACCCATCGACATAGAGTGACTCATCATGACCCATGTTATTTTTCCACTGCCAGCTCATATCACTGCATCCTGTCTATGAGATTACTCTGTCATGCTATCCAGTCTAGGTTATAAGCAGAGTCCATCTTCTCAGCACACTGAGGCCACAAGAAAAAGTCAATTGCTCACCTTGCACAAAATTGGCCCTTTGATAAATGATCTATCTAAAAATTTTAAAATTTAGCAAACCTTTTTAAAAAATTTATATTTGTGCCAGGGATGGAATGAGGGCTTCCTTGACCATTGACAGAGTGACCTGAGAGGAGATAAGGAGTTATCAAATGAGAAGGAAGTCAGGTGCAGCAGTCAGGGGAATCTTGCAGCTCTGACTGACTACCTATTAGGTCACTTCTTTATTCATACAAGTTTCACAGAATAAAAGCAGACTAATGATTATTCAAGAAGTACAGATTATATTATTTTGTCCTTGGACATGTGTTTGATTTTCACTATGTCTGGGGTTACAAACTTAGTCATTAGAAAGTATAGATAGAACAGGTTTTGATTTTATTTTCAGCGTAATAACTCCAATTAAGAATCTAAAGAATGTCTCTGCCAAAGGAAACACATATATTATATGACAGCCTGCTTTAGCTTGGCAATATTTGCAGTTTTAAAGCACTCCAGACAAACAGAAGATGTCAGAACTAGTCTTTTAATGAATAGCAAAAGCTCATACCTAACTCCTTTTACTATATCTTTACATCATTTTCATGGCTTTTCTTGATTGTCAATTTGACTGTATTTGAAATGAACTACAACCCAGAAGTGGAGGCCACATCTGTGATCTGGATCTTAAGGCAGAAAGACAACACGCCTTTGACCCAGATCTTGTGTCTGGAAGACTCAGCTGTTGATCCAGATCTTAAGGGGAATGTGAGGTAGGCTGACACAGACTTTTGATCTGGGGCACGTATGGACTCACTGTAAATGTACTGTGACAGCATGCTCAGGGCAGGCACATGTCTAAAGCAGATGGGGTTCCAGAGTTGATGTGAGGATGTGGATAAGAGCTCCCATTCCTTACCAAAAAGCTATCTTCAATTGACAACTGCTTACAAAAGAAAACATATCTCTCTAATGGAGTCTCATTGGGTACATTAACCATGCTTAAAGGAGGCCCTATGCTCAGCAGGAGATGACTAACATAAAATAAACTCAATGGTAATTTCAGAAATTTTTTTTCTCATCTTGCTTTGTTTGGGTATTTTTCACCTTACCAGTCTTTTGCTTGTATATGTTTTCCAATTTTGTGGTTTTAGTCTGTGTGTGGTGTGTATGTGTGTGTGTGTGTGTGTGTGTGTGTGTGTGTGTGTTTCTCATGATTTGTCTCTGATTGTTTTTAAATTCTGGTTGGTTGGTTTGTTTGCCTGATTTTTTATTATTTATTTATTTATTTATTTATTTATTTATTTATTTATTTATGGTTTTTCGAGACAGGGTTTCTCTGTGTAGCCTTGGCTGTCCTGGAACTCACTCTGTAGACCAGGCTGGCCTTGAACTCAGAAATCCGCCTGCCTCTGCCTCCCAAGTGTTGGGATTAAAGGCATGCGCCACCACTGCCTGGCGATTTTTTATTTTTTTATTTTATTTTTTTAAAGAAAGAGAAAAATGGCATGGAGCTGGATGGGTGGGAAAATGGGGAGGTTCTGGGTGGAGATAAATGTGATCACAATATATTGTATGAAAAGATTGTTTTCAACAAAACACAGAAAATAAATAAGCACATGTAGTAATAACAAATGTGTTATCATACACTTGCTTGTTATCTACATGCCCTGAAATTGTCCAACTTAGATGGGAAAGAGAGATGCTGTGATTAAATGTAACACATGACAGTGCTAGAGAGCTGAGGCTTGTACACTGCCCTTCTCTCTTTAGAGAGAGGATCAGATTTCATGAAAAAAAGAGCAAAGATTATGATCTTGAAATAGAATGGTTATATTCGACTTAGAAAGAATGTGTAGGAGGAGGAAGAGGAGGAGGAGAAGGA
>NW_022196897.1:103050549-103147002 GCF_008632895.1 Mastomys coucha
CATACAACAAAACTGTTTAAATACTACAGGAAGGAAGACAAGGTCTGCACATGCCTACATGCCCTGCACAGGCAAGCCAGGCAGTTAGTGATACCCAGCTCTCAGGTTAAGCTTTTTCTGCTCCAGCCCTCACACCACTGGGGAACTCAGACTCCCTGATCTTCCCATCCCAGAAGCCATTCTTGTATCCCCAGAGCTGTACAGGTATGGCCAGGATCCCTTGCTCATTTTCAAAGTCTCTCCTGGTGGTGACATTAGATGACAGACCCACCAAAATGTCATTGCAGTAGCTCAGTATTAGGATCAAATAGGCACTGAATAATAGCTGGAGTTTCTTCTTTCTCTCCCTGACAACACTCCCCAACCCTGCTATTTCTCCTCAACACTCCCAACACACACACACACACACACACACACACACACAGATAGACAGACATGCACAACTATGAACACACAAACATGTGCATGCGTCCTCGCGTGTGCACACACACATCTGAGAACTGGAGAAGTTGCTTTGTTTCCCCATGGAATGATTTATTCAACTGTGGTTTGGAATAAGCCAGAGCAAGTTCTAACCAAATACTTTATCTCTGGGTTTGTCTTCCACATAATGTATGAATCACATTTGGAATCAAACAACTAAGATTTTTGGTCTGTATATCATTCCCTCCTACAGGTTCACACATCAGGATGTCTCTTTGTCCAAGTCTACCTAAGGCTTTGTGTTGGTCCTCACAGCTATGAGTTCTTTGATGGTTCCTCCTTAGCTGTTGTGTGCATAAAGAAAGAGGGAGAAAGCAAGGCTCGGGGGTGAGAACTAATGTCATCATCCAGTGGCTGTTAATAGATCAGACAAGAAAACCATCTATTTTATTCCTAGGAGAGGTGCATTGTCATTCCACAGTATGACCATTGGTTGCTGCCTGGATACTGGTGACATCACATGTCATTCTGTCTCCACCATTGAGGAGTAACATTTGTGGGTAGGTTTTGTTTGATCCTTTTTGTTTGTTTATCTTAAAGAAGCCCCTGAAAAAATAACATAACCTTTTCATAGAAAGGACTACTACTTAGCATTTTATTAGATTATAATCTATTGCTTAATTGAGATCTGAAAATGCTTTCTACTGATATAGTGAAGTCAAAACTCAATTGTGCTTACTTCCAAATTCTTTCTAGTTGTGGTCAAATTATGCCACTGTTCATTGTGAGATTTGGGGAAATTGCTTAATCATACCAAGTTCAATTTTGCCTGGCTTTAAAAAAAAAAAAGAAGCTTTTGATCTTTTTATCCAGTCTCAGATGTACGTGAAGAAAAGAGCTCAGTAAAGAAGACACAAAGCCTTCCCCCAGTCTTCATGCATATTCTTTTCATTAAAATACCTTCAGTTGCTGACGATGAGCAATGCTTGCAAACCAGCGGTTTTGGGAAAGCTCAAGGAAATAGTGTTTTCCAAGCACAGTAAGGCACATGTATGTAAGACCTCACAGTGACTATGACAGTGTGCACGGACTGTGCAAGTGCCAACAGACAAAAATAGCATCATGATGGGAAAAAGGCGTACACAGAATCCCATCAATAGCCAATGAGCTATTAGTTGATAGCTGCTGGGAGAGAGACATCTTTTTTTAAAAGGGGTAGGGGTATAACTACCGTAACATACCATTCACACCAGGCAGACCCAAATACCTGCTGAATAACACAAACTGAACTTGATCAAGAAAGAAGAAAGAAAAGAAGCAATCTCAAAATTGGGTATGAAGGGATTGGAGTGTGGAAATGGTGGTAAAAGAAACTCAAAGAAGTGAATATGCTCAAAATAAAATGCTGCATGAAATTCTCGAAGAATTGCTAAAATAATTTTTATTAGATGTTTTCTTTATTTACAGTATCTCCTTTCCTAGTTTCTCCTCCAAAAAAAGAGGAAAAAAAAAAGAAAAGAAAAAAACCAAAACCTAAACCAAACCCCTGTTCCCTCCCCACTCCCCCTGCTCACCACCCCACCCTCTCCTGATTACTGGCCCTGGCGTTCCCCTACACTGGGGCATAGAACCTTCACAGGGCCAAGGGCCTCTCCTCCCATTGATGACCGACTTGGCCATCCTCTGCTATGCTATACACATGCTGCTGGAGCCATGAGTCCCCCAATGTGTACTCTTTGGTTGGAGTTTTAGTCCCTGGGAGCTGAGGGTACTAGTTAGTTCATATTGTTGTTCGTCCTAAGGGGCTGCAAACCCTTCAGCTCCTTGGGTCCTTTCTTTAGCTCCTTTCATTGGGGACCCTGTACTCAGTCCAATGGATAGCTGTGAGCCTCTACTTTTGTATTAGTCGGGTACTGTCAGAGCCTCTCAGGAGACAGCTATATCAGGCTCCTGTCATCCAGCACTTGATGACATCCACAATAGTGTCTGGGTTTGATGATTGACTATGGGAAGGATTCCCAGGTGGAACAGTCTCTGAATTGTCCTTCCTTCAGTCTCTGCTACATAGTTAGTCTCTACAACTCCTTCCATGGGTATTTTGTTCCCCCTTTTAAAAAAGAGCAAAGTATCCACACTTTGGTCTTCCTTCTTCTTGAGTTTCTTGTGGTTTGTGGATTGTACTTTGTGTATTCAGATCTTCTAAGCTAAGATCCACTTATCAGAGAATGCATACCATGTGTGTTCTTTTGTCTTTTGTGATTGTGTTACCTCACTCAGGATGACATTCTCTAGATCCATCCATTTCCCCAAGAATTTCATAAATTCATTGTTTTTAATAGCTAGTGGTACTCCATTGTGTAGATGTACCACATTTTCTGTATCCATTCCTCTTCTGAGGGACATCTGGGTTGTTTCCAGCTTCTGGCTATTATAAATAAGGCTGCTATGAACATAGTGGAGCATGTGTCCTTATTACATGATGGAGCATCTTCTGGGTATATGTCCAGGAGTGGTATAGCTGGGTCCTCTGGTAGTACTATGTCCAATTTCCGGAGGAACCGCCAAACTGACAATTTTTAAAATACAATGTGGGTGTTAGAGATATGGCTTGAAATTTAAGAGCACTGGCTTCTCTCTCACAGGAACTGGGTTTGATTTCTAGTATCCACATGGTGGAAACTGTAACTCTAGTTAAACAGAATCCAATCCCCTCCTCTGGCATCCTTAGGGCTCAGGCATGCATGTGATGCATAGACTTAAACTCAGGCAAATTCTTATACACATAAAACAATAAAGTAAATTTAAATTTGTTTAAACAAACAAGGTAGGCTGCACGTGAGAGGCATCACCCAGATATGCACCATACATGCCTTTGTGTACACACACAAACATGAACGCGCTTGCAAAAAATTCTTCACTAACATCATGACAGCAGAATCTTATTTGTATTAAGATCTTAATATTCATGTATACCTTCAAGTACAACTGGGAAAACATATTATCAATTTCTCCTTTTATCATAATGTACAACACCATAGGATACAAATTAAGGAGGGAGAATATTTCACAGCTAAAGAAGAGAGACCCAGGGTTGTATTGTAGAGTCCCAGGCCAGGGTGGAAGGACTAATGATAAACTCTGAGTAAATAAATGGGGTTAGAGGGGCTATTAGCTCTCAGACTACTGTAGCTATTATGGCTACAATTGCAAATAATTTCCAGATATACCTCCTGGAAAGAGGTATGATCTGCCATACCAGAGTCACACAGCACTGAATGTACACAATGGGAGGACAGGCTTAAAACTTCAGCTGTGAGTTTGAGCAGGTGACTTTTGTTTATTTACGTAGGTTGATAATTTCAGTGTTGGTAGCTAAGTGTCCCAAAACTTCATACATAACCATATATGGAAATAAACAAGGGGACTTGCGCACATGGCAGGGGCTATTTGAAAGGAGGAAGGTGTCCAAGGAAAGGAAACAGAAATTGTGGAAAGGAGACAAAAAATAAATCTGTAGACTGATGGTGGTATGGTATGTGCATACGTAAAAGTGTCACAATAAAACATATCCATTTGTATAGTTAGCACCTGCTAGTAAGGGTAAAAATGAAATGTGTTGAAATTCTGTATAAAACACAAATTACTTGGATAAAAGGTTACACTGACAAAGCCAAAAATTTCCACACTAAAATTAAAAAAAAAAAAATCTCCTTCCTCCTGATAGTTGCCATCATGAGTCTTTGGACTGGAGACCTTGACGTTCTCTACATCATCTGATGCCGTCACACAGAGCACAGTGGCTTCCTCTGTGGTCTCTGCAGGGCAAATGTTGCACTGTTCTGCCTCAGATATCACTCAAGCCATGAGCAGGGCAGGAACAGGGATTGCGCCACGGAACTAACGCTAGCATGCTAGCATGAGCAGAGAGCCCTGAAGTGTAGAAACTCAGGCTTCTCTAATGCGTCATCCTGCACTGACCATCCCATGACCTTGACATCCCATCATCTTTCCTCATGAGGACTATGCTGGTTAATTTTTGCCAACTTGACAATAAAGCTTAGACATATGAGAGGAGAGAGTATCTCAAATGAGGAACTGCTTCCATCTGACTGGCCTGTGGACAGGTCTGTGGGGACACTTTCATGATTAGTGATTGATTTTAGAAGGCTTACCCCACTGCGAGTGTGCCAACCCCTGAGAAAATGGGACTGAGCTGTGTATGAAAGGTAACAAGCCAAGGAGAGCATGCCTCCGTGGTCTTTGCTCCAGTTATTGCCTCCAGGTTTTTACCTTGCGTTCCTGCCTTGCCTTCCTTCAGTAGTGGACTGTCACCTACAGACTAAAGAAACCCTCTCCTTCTCCAGTTTGCTTTCGGTCATGCTGTTTATCACAGCAACAGAGAAGCAAACTAGATAGAACAAAGAAAAAGTGCAGAACCTAAGGAATCCACTCACTAGCAAAAGTGGAAGGCAAGAAAGAACTACCAGGAAAGTGCAACAGAAAAACATGTCTGGTTTTAAATCTAAGTAAGAACACTTAACCACTCTAAGCTCCAGCTTCTTGCCCCATAGCTAGAGTTAATAGTCCTTACTTCAAGGGTGATGTATTACTTTAAATTATCATACAGTTAATATGTTTGGAGTTATTTAAAATTTATAATGAGAAAAACGTATGTATTTTCAGTATTGCTGTAGGCAAGCATCTGCATAAGACTGTTCAATTGATTGTTGTTTTATATCAAATTCATTGTTGTTTTATAATACTCATATTTTTTTTTGGTGTTTTTCAAGATAGGGTTTTTCTGTGTAGCCCTGACTGTCCTGGAACTTACTCTGTAGACCAGGCTCGCCTTGAACTCAGAAATCCGCCTGCCTCTGGCTCCCAAGTGCTGGGATTAAAGGTGTGTGCCACCACTGCCTGGCTATAATGCTCAATTTTTACTGAATGTATGTACTAATGTGTTTTAGTAATACATTCATTACTGTTATAATATTTTATAAATTTTAAAGAATATGATTAAAAAATGAAAGGTATGTCAGGTATTGAAGGGAGGTCTCTGGGAGGAGTTGGGGTACAAAAGGGAAAGAAGAATGTGATATGATTCTATTTACTTACAATATGTTTCTAAATGTTAACAAATTCAGATAAATTGAAAGTATGCATCTTTTCTCATCATAATGCAATAAAACTTAAATCAATAAAAAAAAGAAATAAAATGGCAAATCAATGGATGGAGACAAAAAGCTTGATCTGGGTAAGTTATGGAATCATTCTGCAATATGGCAGCCCCTGTCCTAATTTCTATCATAAATGATTCAGATTTAGTCAGTCTTCAGGGCTTTCAAGGAGTATTGTGAAGGAGGTGTTTGAGTTGGGATCGTCCCCAAACACCCCCCAACCAATGAGGAATGAAGTGCTGTTAAAACTAAAGCTGTCCCCCGACTTTCCAGACACACTTAGCCATGACCAATGTTATCACCAGCCAATCTCCAAGCCAGAGACTTTAACTTTGCACCTGTAGTAACTTTTCCCAAACTGAAAGGCATTTATTTTAAATAATAATGATGATGGTGGTGATGATGATGATGATGATGATGATGATGATGATAATAATAATAATAATAATAATAATAATAATGTGGTACAGTCAGGCTTTTTAAAGAGACTTCAAGCATCATTACCAATACAGGAGTTAAAGGTTCACCATTTGAGCATGCAAACAGTAGGAAACATTAACTTCAGTATAAAAAAAGAGAAGAAAAAAAAAAACCTGTGTTTTTCCCTGTTAAGACTCTGGTGAAGCCAAATATTTTTTCATATCTTTGGTCTGCCGGGACACACCGCAGCAAAATGTGGGCATACGCTTGACCGTACCTCCTTTTGCATTCCCAGTGTGATCAGTGCAGTGATAAAGGACAAAACTTTGCCATAACACTTTTTTTCTAATGAGAGACAAAAATGGGGTGGACGGCAAAGGAGTTAGGAAGGAAATGAAAGGAGTCAGGGGTGGAAAACTATAATTAGAATACGTTGTATGAGAAATATCTATTTTCAATTTTAAAAACGTTCTCCACAGGCACCCATAAGCCAAACCCAACGTAGGTAGCCCCTCATTGCGACTCTCAACCCCAGGTGGTTCTAGCTTATATCAAGTTGACAACTAAAGCTATCTATCACATAATAAAGTTTAAAGTCTGAAATGTAATAAAATTATGCAGATAGAAATCCAAAAGAAGCAGAAGGAAATGCATTCCAGCTAACTGTTGACTGTAGACGAAAGGGAACCTAAGGAGAGGAAGGTGCACGGGAAAAGACGGGACACCAGGGGAAAATCATTTCAAAAGCAGTGAGTGGACAATGATTCAAAAAGCACCAGAAAATACAGAGGAAGAATATTTGAAAAGGCTGACAGAAAGTTGTAGTGAGAATTTCCGGATTCTTCATGGCCCATCATGCTTTCAGTCAATGTAGATTTGTTATGACACTGTTGGATTCCTTCCCCAGATAATCCGACTTTGTGCTCCTCCACCTACTACAAAATGTTCTGTAAGGTCACTATTCCCAAAGTGGGCTCATTGTTATGTTACAACACTCTCCAGCGGTCCTGTCACCTATAGCCTAGTAGGCTGGGGTCCCACTGCTCTCTAGGTTGGCTACCTAAAGTCTTTCCTACTATCATACATAGAGAAGAGCTACCAAAACAGCAAGCAAGCAAAGACCAAGAGGTCATCTTCAACTGGTACCCAACTCTGGCACTTGAAGCATCAACAAAATTTAGCAAGCATTCTGTAATAGAATTGAGCTCAATTGTCAAGTCCTTTCTATCACTTCACTTCTTGAGAAAACATTAAAAATAAGAGATAGAGGCAGAGAGGATCCAATGGTCAAGATCATCCTCAGCTATGTAAGGAGTGTGAGGCCAGCCTGGGCTACATGAAACCTTGTCGCAAAGAATAAAAAATGAACAAAGAAATGAAGAAAAAGAGAATGAACAGAAATTACAATAGGTCTAGATAAAATGTATAGGGTACCACGTGTTATGGATGACTATGTTAGCCTTTGAAGGAATTCAAGCACTCTAGATATGTCACATTTAAGCAACTTAAGACTAAAATTCAAAACTCTGCACAATCCGATCACAGCTTTCTTCTCCAGCATTATCTGCTTCTCTCTCCTACTTACCATTCCATCGAAAACTCAGATTTAAACGAGTGACAAGCAAGTACAATCTGTGGCAGATATCCTGACAATCAGGACACCAAGTGCCCACTGCCTACCTCTTCTGTTAACCCTCCCTGCCTCTGAGCCTTAGCTGACCCGGTTCCTCTCCTCCGCCTCCTTTGCTGTAGTGATTAAACACCCACATAAAACACCTTGCAGAGTGTATGCAGGTATTTAGAAGCATACCAGTAATTTGGTAAATGGCCATGAATGATGGAGATCATAGTAGTCATATTTTATTGTTCAACTAAAGATGAGTGTCACAACATACTCTCATGATGTCCTTGGCTTATGGCTAAGGCTGATGTGGTTATTATAATATTTGGCCTTGATTATGTATTATATGTATTAGATGAAATCCCTCTCATGTTAAACAGATAAAATTCATATTGGAGGTGATCTAATTATATTTTTACCCACCCCCCAGGATATGTTCCATAGCTCCTAGTGATAGTAATTTCTGTATGAATGTGTATGTGAATTTAGTGGACCTAAGAAAACATCTATAGTGAGTGGGCAGCTGTGGTCTTTTCATTGCCAGAAATATTAATGTTTATGACAGCTCAAATGGAAGGTATGTGGCCATAGGTTTTTCCTTCTCACACAGCCTTAATGGTACCTTGACTTTTTCCCATCTGGGCAGAATTAAGTCCATTCCTATTAGAAACCAAAGGATGATTTTTATATTTATTATCCCACCAGTTCATCAACAGAACACCTCCAGTGGCCAGGTCTCCACTTTTGCTTTCCTAGCTATAGTCTAAGTGAGAACCAAGCCAAGACTTTGCCTCTGGATACTCTTAACTGGAATATTCTGGAAATCAGCTAGGCTGGCTGGTTTCTGGCAATAGATAGCATTAGCTTAGGACTTGACTATGCAGAGAAGTGATCGCATCTGTTTGAGAGGTAATCAGCAAATAATGTCAGAGGGAAATACATCTGCCTTCTTAGATGGTAGTACTGGAAACCAAAAGACAAATGACAAGCTGGAAATAGTGCCCTGGCAGAATCCGTGATAATACTGGGAAGTAGCTTGTATATACACAATGGACCACATGTCTACCCCTGGCTCAGAGGAACTAGTGCCTAGAAATGATAATTTCCGTATGACTAACTTATTGAGTGACTATCTCTCTGACACTTTTCACCTCATGTTGATGGGAAATGAAGCATCAATGCAAGGAAAAACCTGGGCTGTTTTGAGGCTCATCTTCCCTTAACAGGTTTTCTGGAGCATATTCTCTGCAGCTCAAGAGGCTCACTACATTGCTATTTCCCACTCCAGGAAGAACATGGATCGAATGTGTGGGGAAACTCAGGAAGGGCACTCCTTTTGGTCACTTGATTTGTTATGTGTGTAGAAATAATTCTTGATTCTGTATATCAAAATGCATCTCCAATTCCCAATGAAACAAGAGTAAAAGTTCCTAATCAGCTATTAAAAATCCCTATTTTTCAGGAAAACTCAAAGGATATAATGGGCCTCTTTAAAGGATAATATTGAAAGAAATTTAAAAATTGCTTCCTATTGTGGATGGGTCTGGTGCTGTTTGTATTTTGATGTTAATTCCATTCTCTTGGAAGGGGTGGCAGACAAGAAGTTTGTCATATACTCAGGTGACTTCTTGTAAACCATCCCCTAATGAATAAAGGAGTCAATCACTGGATGAGCAGGAGGGACTTACGAGTTGGATAGGGAAAGAGAGGAAGAGAAGAGTGAGAGGGCCCTTTTGGACAGGGATAGATAGGGATAGATAATGTGAGGACAAGATTTGGTTGTTGTACCCAGTGATTGAGTTACCATAGTTTCTGGACTAAGTTTGTGTTGTGTTTTCCCTCACAGGGCGGCTTGTCTGGGTTCAAGAGAGAAAGGTACAACGGCAAAGCGTGTGCACCACAAAAGGCTGTGGGGGTTCTGAAACATGAGGCTGGCATGGTAGCGACCCACCAGTGAGAACTTATCGGGCTGGGTGGAGAGATTTTGGAACTCTGAGTCAGAGAGTCTCCATGAGATAAGAAATGTCCCTCAAGACTCCCAGGGCTGAAAGTAGCTGGGCATAGTGTGGGAACTTGCCATTCTTTTTACTATTTCCTGCAACAGCTTCCAACTGAGACAATGGCTCAATTAACATAGTGGCTTGTAGTTGCAGGCATGAGCCTGAGTTCAAATCCAGGAACAAATCTCAAAATCTGGGTACCAGATGCTTGCTTGTAGTCCCAGTACTGGGAAGAGGGAGAGAGATGGATGCCTGGTACTCACTGGCCAGCCAGCCTAACCTAATGGGCCAGCACCAGGCCAATGGGAGACCTTACCTCATAATCAGATGAGTGGCATTCTTGAGGAACAACAGCTAAGGTTGACCTCTGCCTTGCCACATACACACCCTGGTATGTTATCTATGTGCACACATGATTCACACATGACCTACAAAATTCCTGCAAAGAGCAGCAATGGTTTTAGTGTGGATGATTCAAGACCTGCACCTTCCTATGGTTCTAACATGCAGTTTTACACTAAGGAAGACGTTAAGTCCATCAGTTGGGGTCCCTCTATTAATTCCAGATGAAGCTTCAGTGTAGGCTCCCTTCAGCTGACTCATAACCTAAGGTATAATGAACTAATTATCCAGCAAGTGCTAACGACTTTCACTCAGACTTCTCACTCAGACTTTAATTATCCACGTAATAAAAAAACTCAGGAGTTAGCCAAACGCCTCTGCTCAGGCAGGCCCAGAAATTCACTGAGGGATGTAAGGGGGAGGGGAAGAAACTACCCTGCCTCCCCATATCCAACCGTGCTCCCATTTAATGTTGTGAGCAAAATTCACCTCAGTGTTAGCCTGTCTGGGTACCTGTGAGCCTTGAAGGAAGACAGGGAGGGACTCTTCTAAGTAACAAGACCATTGAGGTAACTCTAGCTTGCTTGATTTATACTATGAACAGGCTCTGAGTTAGATGAGTGAAGACGGCCCTAGCTTTGGCCCTAGCCAATAAGTGGGAGAGGGTGGGGTGGCAGGCATGGGGAGGGGGGAGGCAACAGGGGTTTGTTTTTGTTGTTTTTGTTTGTTTCTTTGTTTTTTGGAGGGGAAACTGGGAATGGAGAAATTTACATGTAAATAAAGAAAATATCTAATAAAAAATAAAATAAAATAAAAAGACATTAAAGGAATTCTGGGAAGGAAAAAGAAAAGAAAAAGAAAGAAAACAGTACTGCTCATAGGCATTGACTGAAAGCTAGCACTGGCCTACGCACAAACATAAAAAGTGGGGTGTCATTTCTGAGTCTCCAAATTCCCCTCTTCAGTCCCTTTCCAAACTTCAACAAAAGGAGTCATCATTTATCACATTTGCATGTTTAAGGCTTCACTCTCATATTGTGCAATTAAAGACGACTGTCCAAAGAATTTCTGACACTAGAAAACACATGATGACATCTTTGGCAGAACATGAAGAAGCAGGAAGAGTTTCCTACTTCTGACACTGCACTGCAGCTGAAACATAGCTGGGGGCAAGGATAACAGCAAAGTTCTTTTATGCATGCATAAGGACCTGGGTTTACAACCCAGAACCCATGCTAAGAATCCCTTGGTGGAGTACACTTGTAATCCCAAAGCCAAGGAGGCCGAGGCTGGTGAAGCCCTTAGGCTTACTGGCCAGCCAGCTTAAACTAGTTAGCAAGCTTCAGGTCTGAGTAAAAGACCCTGCCTCTGAAAAGAAATGGGTGGCTTGTAAGGAATTGACAATAGCTTCCCTATGCATGTACACACACATATATGCACAAACACACACCTACACATATGTACACATATGCACACTACCCTAAGCTGAAACTTCCTGTACAAGCTTTTCTATACCTAGTAGTCCAAGTGATGAGGTGGAATCAGAGGTTCAAAATACTTATCTAAATAAATGAAAGAGGTACCTGGTCTAGTCCCATCTTCCTGCTTCTGATGCCAGGGGTCAGGTTCCTGTGTTTCCTTTTTACTTGTGAGGCTTCTACTCCGGAACAAGGAAATTCTAACTCCCTTTCATTATGTCATGAGTTAATCACCCTCACCCATACTTGCCTCCAGACAACTTCAGTTCTTACATTTTCTGGTCACCTAGCTCTTTAGTACTGATCTCATTTTCTGAGCAGGACTCTTACCTAGTGTGTAACCTGGATGGAAGGAGGGAAGGAAGGAAAGAAGCAAGGAAGGAAGAAAGAAAGAAAGAAAGAAAGAAAGAAAGAAAGAAAGAAAGAAAGGAAGAAAGAAAGAAAGAAAGAAAGAAAGAAAGAAAGAAAGAAAGAAAAGGAAAGAAAGGGAGGAAGAAAGGAAGGAAGAAAAAAGAAAGGAAGGAAAGAAAGAAAGAAGAAAGAGAAGGAAGGAAGAAAATAAAGAAAAGAACAAAGAAGCAAAGAAAGATGAATGAAAGGAAGGAAGGAAGGAAGGAAAGAAGAAAGAAAGGAAGGAGAAGAATATACTAAGTTATTTGAAGCTATATTATGATAGGATGTTGGCAATGACACAAGATAGAAGAGTGAGCAGCATCAAGTATTGGGCTCAGTATCTAAAAACCCAGCACTGACTAGAGAGGAGCCAAAATCAAGGAAAGAAGCTCACTGAGGCTGAGATCTCAGATTTGTGTGTGGTCACGTGAATGATGGCAGTGTTGAGACAATGAGAAAGGATACAGCAGCAGAGAAAACTCCTTGTAAGAACTGACATTAGTACTAGGAACTTAACTAATACAAGGAAAATAATTCTACAGATATTAAATGCAGCCATTGTATTTCTACACATTGGCAGTCATCTATGAAAATATGATTCAATGCCCAGCCAATGCAGAAGTTGTGACATCCTAATATACTCAAATTTTATGTGACTTCTCTTAAATGACAACACTAAACTGAATTACTTAGTCTGCTTGTCACATGTGGCTGTCAAATTGTGGTTGTCTAAAGTAATGTAAAGCAGCCATGTTGAAGAACTTTTACAATATCTGATCTGTCTAGTATCCAGCCCCATTTTCATATCACAAATATTATAAGAAACATTTTTCTTTTGTGTAAATCCTTATTACTTAGTGCCTTGATAACGGCTGATATTTTAAAGTAAAATAGAATTTACCCCAAGAATTTTTGAAGGTTTTACAATTTCTACCACTATAGGCCATATTTGTTTATATTATCAAATATAATTTATATATTGTCAAGTAACCCCTGTTTGTGAAAATCAGGTAAGGAGTGTTTGAACCTCCTATGAGTCATCATCTTTCCCCTGTCTACCCAGTGGGCTCACCTATAGGCAAATACAATTACTGCTAATGCAACCTGTACACCAACCAATGGTCCCATGCAATGGCCCAGGCACACAAAACCTCATTATTGAAAGAGAACTCTATATAATCCAGACAGCATCTTGCCATATTTGTAGATCAACACTTCCTATGCAGGCCCTATAAAGCCAATGCCCCCAATGATAATGCTAAAAGAAGGAAAAAATATGTAACCAAGATGCCAGATATGAGAAGTGCTAGGAAGGGAAAATGTAAAAACATATAATATACAGATTTAAACACTTCAACTCTGTTTCTGAAGATCTTAATCCGCCTTGGAGCTCTCTGAACTTGGACAGAGTTAAACTGTAAGCTTCCTGATACCACAACTGCTCTATCCATCTGCCTGCAAAATTCATGATGTCCTTGGTTTTTAACAACTGAGTAATAGTCCACTGTGTAAAGGAACCACATTTTCTTTTCATTCATCAGTTGAGGCACATCTGGGTCATTTCCAGTTTCCAGCTATTATGAATAAAGCTGCTATGAACATAGTTGAGCTTGTGGGATGATGGAGCATCTTTTGGGTATATGCTTAGGAGAGGTATAGCTGAGTCTTGAGGTAGAATTATTCCCAATATTCTGAGAAAATGCTAAATTGATTTCCAGAGTAGTTGTGCAAGTTTGCACTTCCACAAGCAATGTAGGAGTGTTCCCCTCACTCCACATCCTCACTAACATGTGCTGTCCACTGAGTTTTTTATCTTAGCCATTTTGAAAGGTGTGAGGTGGAAAATATGATCCGCCTACAAGATGTCCAAGAGCAGGGCAAATGGCCAACCAATGACTGGCTCAAATTGAGACCCATCCCATGGGCAAGAACCAATCCCTGGCACTATTAATGATACTGTTAGATTTTAGACAGAAGCCTAATTGTCCTCTGAGAGACTCCACCAAGCAGGCAATAGAAACAGCTGCAGAGACCAATAGCCAAACATCAGATAGACCTGGAAGAATCCTGATGAAGAATTGGGGGAAGGATTGAGGGACCCAAAGAACTCAGGAACTACACAGGAAGACCAACAAAGTCAACTAACCTGGACTCTTGGGGACTCCCAGAGGGTGAACCACCA
Organism: Mastomys coucha; assembly: GCF_008632895.1. Classification (NCBI taxonomy): domain Eukaryota; kingdom Metazoa; phylum Chordata; class Mammalia; order Rodentia; family Muridae; genus Mastomys; species Mastomys coucha. Next base: position 103,064,586 of record NW_022196897.1, read on the forward strand.
ACCAAAGAGCATACACAGGCTGGACCTAGGCCCCCTGCACATATGTAGCAAATGTGCAGCTTGGTCTTCGTGTAGGTCCCCAAAAACTGAAGCAGAGGCTGTCCCTGAATCTGTTCCCTGCCTGTGGATCCTATTCCTCTAACTGGGCTGTCTTGTCTAGCCTGGCCTCAGTGTGAGAGGATGTGCCTAGTCCTTCGGTGACTTGATATGCTGGGGGTGGGGAGTGGGGGATGGAGTGATGCCCAGGGAGGAGTTCCCCCTTCTCAGAGAAGGGAACAGGAGAGTATCCGTGTGATGGGGGACTGGGGAAGAGAGGGAGCTGATATTGGGATATAATATACTGAACAAATAAAAATTAATTAAAAATAATATAACTAAAGTTAGTCATTTTCTTTTTACCAGTTCTATTTATTATCATAACTAATGATTCTATCTCTTATCTTGAATCTCAATTAATTATAGACAAATGACTCTGAGATATAATTGCATATTTCCATGCATTTAGTTACTACATATTCACTCTGTATATTCATTTATAAAGGTACTTTAAAATGTATTATATTTACTGTGTGTGTGTGTGTGTGTGTGTGTGTGTATGTGTGTGTGTGTGTATGGGGACATATGGGCCTCAGACCACATTTATACCTAAAAGGACAACTTGTAGGAGTCTGTTCTCTCCTTCCATCATGTGGATCCAAGTGGTGGAACTCAAGATTGTCAGATTTGGCAGCAAGGGCCTTCACTTGCTAAGCCATCTTAATGGCCTCTTTTCAATGCTATGGTCAATTACAGCTCTACTCCTGTTACTACAATTTCCCCTGTTTTGAATACAATGTATAGGAAGTTCAGAGATGCTAGGAAAGACGCCCAAGGTCACAAAAGAAGTATGATTACAGACAACAGCAAACACATGCAGGTTTGTTTCAGAAGACAGAAGAATAGTGGAATCTGCTCTCTGTGTGCAGAGTAGTACTCTGGGAACAAAACTGGAGACGTTGCTTCTCCTTCAGAGCAAAGCTAGTGCTATGGCATAAGATAACAACAGAACCGGAAGGAAAATAGCCAAGTAATTACAAAAGAACTAACATGGCAGCAGTGATGAGAACAATGGCAGGAGGGAATGGAGAAAAGACTGCAGTTGCCCTTCCCTTGTGAGTGACGTTGGAGAGTCCCTTCCTTCACTCAGGTCTTCCAAATCAAAAACTCAAATGCGGCATTCAGATATCCATTCCTCCATGAATGGCAGCCCCTGCCTGCCCAGTGAGATGCCAGAGTACACAGACATAATAGGAATGAGGCATGCTCTCTAATGCATTCCTCAGTTTATGTAGTTTGTGCAAGTGCACAATGGTTGTTTTCCGGGTGTGATTATAAAGCTACATTGTTCCTGTGAGACTGGAAACACTATGACTGCTATGGTTTTGGCAACAAGTCCTCTACAGGACAGCACCTCTCCCTGACCACTCAGGGAGTGGTGGGCATATGGCAGCTAAGTCTAGCCTGGTATGAGTTAGAAGATGTTTTATGTCTTGACTTTGAAGCACAGTCATGCTTTCCTAAGCAAGTCTAGGACCAAAGGCTCCCCCAAGTTCTCAGAGCTTCACTAGATGGCAACTACAGCACATTTGTTCAATAAACAGCAGATACGGGCTGAGAGTGAGGTTAGTGCTCTGCTCTGTGCACCAAGGGATGTCAGCAAGTGAAGACACGCCACCTTATCTAGCAGAAAATTAAACATGGAGTCACATGTAAGCCATTGCCAACTCTCTCGGGTGCTTGGGCCAAGATAATTCTCCAAGGCCTCACTCACAGTGTCCTGAAATGATCTGCGGGTGATAGCTGCAATTCTCAGACATCTCTGTCACCAATTCTCTAGCCTGGACTCTTCAAGGTGTGTGTATCAGCTCCCAGTCAAGTAGATAATAAGCTTCCGCCTCAGCCAGAATCCTTTCTCTAAGCTGATTGATTTACCTTGACATAGAATGCAGATTTTCCTGGTAGATTAGAGCACAGGTCTTGCTTTGACACATTTGTGAGTAGAAAACTGGAAAGGTAGAAACATACAGCAAACTAGCTGGGTGCCTCTTCTGGGCTCCCCGGACACACTCTTGTCATTCCTTGGCTATGGGCCTGGCGCTCTCCCTTAGCAGCTGGGACATTTACCTCCTGGAGACCTCTTTACTTTTGAAAATACCTCCTTTGACCATGCCACTAAAATCATTGAAGCCCATCAGTCTTTCTCCATCCTCTATTTTATTAATTATCATCACCTACAATAAAACTTGTTTTCATATTGTCTGTCTTCTCCCACTAGCACGTCCAGACGAGAGCCTTGTGTGCCTTCTGTTCTCTGCTGATTGCCCAGACCAGGCATTTAGGAAGCACTTAATCAGTGTACGTTGAGTTAAAACAAAACAAGACAAGATGGATGAGGCAAACCGAGTTGTTTTTAAGCCAGAGATCAGTTGTCTGAGCAGGAAGGCAAACATTAGTTTGAAGCTGGTTCTGCCCACTAAACCATGCAGATGTTATTTTCTTTTCATCCTGGCAGTTTGTGCCTCGCTCCCTTCTCCCAGGGTGTGTTTAGCCTCAGAACCTCAAGAAGGATTTAAACAAGGCTTATTAAAGACCAAGATTTGGATGCCTGCAGATATCCAGGCTCAAGATCAGACTTGTGGTAAAACCACAGACAGGCATGGAATGGTTGTGGGCTCTCCCATGATCAAAGCCTGGTCATAACATAGAAATGGAAGATTATCTACAGGACAGTGAGATACCCGAGACACTTAATTGTTTCAACCACAGCTAGTTTTGTTATTGAAAACATTACATGTATAAATACATGTGTATGAGATGCACAGAGGAAAAGCTTTTGCTACATGTATATGTTTTTTTCTAATTGGCTCAATTCTGGGTATGTCTTTCTATCTACAAATTGGGTAGATAGATAAATAGAGAGAGAGAGAGAGAGAAAGAGAGAGAGAGAGAGAGAGAGAGAGAGAGAGAGAGAGAGAGAGAGAGAGAGAGAGAGAGAGAGATGGAGTCTGATCTCTCATATAATAGTCACACACATAAGAAATTTCAAGATCTGCAGCCACAGAACTTCCATAACTGCACTACAGCAGCGCAGGCATGGATCAGGTAGAGGCTCCATACCCATACCATGACAATATATATATGTATTGCTCTAGGTCCTGTCGTCCTCTGCCAGTCTGGTGTTAGTCGGGTATGGTCTTGGTCATAGGTCACAGGGTGAGGGGTCGCCTGGTGGGGTTTCACTGGATATATGGAATCTGAGGATCCATCCCACATGCAGATACCAAATCCACACACTATTGCTGATGCCAAGAAGTGCTTGCTGACAGGAGACTGATGCAGCTCTCTCCTAAGAGGTTATACCAGAGCGTTGGTGAGGAGGACATCAGGGAACTCGGCTGGTCGTGGTGAGCAGGTGGGCGGTGCTTCTGACACCTTCTACTGATGATGTATTCAGTGAAATGTGTTTCTATTATAAGTTGGACTATATTCCAGAGTCCCGGCGGCCAGAAGCCCCCGCGGAGCCAGCGCAGCAGCTGCGTCATCACCACCGCGACACCGACCGCAGGGCGGAGGACATGGCGCCCGGGTGACCACAACCCCCGACTCCTGACCCCGGACCCTCGCCGCCTGACCCCGCAGAGCGACTCCACCGCGTTGTTTTAAGTTTATTCAAAATTCTCTTAGGAAAAAAATGATTAAACAGGTAAACCGGATCCTGATATGATATATGATATAGTATATATTATATTAAAATATAATAAGAAAAATGTTTAAATAAAAAAAAAGAAAGAAAGATCTGACAGATTGGCCCATCTCATTGCTTGAAGCCAGTGTGCCAAAGAGACCAGGGGATGAATACTCTTTGAATTTTGGGATTTCCTGGTTGTTTTATATTTAATATTAGATGAGGACTCAATATAAACCATATTTTGGTGTATTTGATATATCTGAGGAGCTTTGGTTTCTGAATTGATGGCAGCTTACAAGGTACATCCTGATAAACATCCTGGTTTCCTCCGTGGGGGTATTACTAGGTATTTTCACTCATGTACAAATGTTTTTAAGACTAAATTTACCAACAAATAATCAGCATCTCTCTATGGTGATATTTTCACATCAGGCCTTATCTTCTGGAGTGGAAAAACTTCTACCTCACTTAAGTGGAAGTTTAAATATGTTAAAGTAGCTGGTGCTTCTGTCTTTTTTATTATTTAATGTACAGTTGAATAAATTTTTTATCATGATTAAAAAAAAAGAAATTTCAAGCACACGTGGAAGCTATTTTATTTATTTTTCTTTTTAGGAATAGAGTATTCATGACTTAGAGAGTTTGAGCACAGTAGATTTTAAGGTTAAATGTTTCACAGCCTCTTGTTTCCTCATTCTCAGTGACCGAAACCAGGAACACAGGGAAGGGAAATGGTTTGCCCAACATCCCACAGCTTATTGACATATGTCACGCCCTTAGAGACCACTAGGCATCCACGTTTCCTGCTCATGACTACCGTAAGAGAATCCTAGAGAGACAGAAGATAAATTTACACCCCAGTGTAAGGGCACAAGAAGGAATTATACACAGGCTCCTCACGATCACACATGTGCACTCACACTCACGTCCCATCTATACCAAATGAGTGGAGAGTACTCGTCTCAAGGTCACTGTGAAAGTGCCTGGCTTTACAACCTTCTTAAAAGCTTAGAGGGTGAATATACTTTCTCTTCATCCTTAATGTCCAGGGAGCCTCTATCTATCTTATCTTTGAGCACATTTTTCAGGTCTCACAGCCTGACACTATTCCCTGGAAAGGCATCCTCAGCAGGTTAAATATCTTGTCTTGGATTATCACAATTCAAGCATGTGTATATGTCTGTGTGTAAGAGAACTTGTAATCGTATATACCATATCATATATATGACATATATAATATCATATCATATTATATCTGTGTGTGTGTGTATGTGATTACGAGGTCTCCTATCTTACATTTTCTCTAAAAAGTGGCTCTCAGAGAATCTACTTCACTTATGAAGAAATGGTAGGAGTTTTCCCCTATAACACTGTACTAGCTCCTCTCAAAGTGAAGTGAAATGATCAGTATCACAACGGTCAGACAAATACAGCAAACTAATAGTACATGAGAAAGAGTAAAGAAATCTAAGTTGTAGCCTAATTGTAGTCATCTTCCTTTTTCTTGGTCTCACTACCTGGTTCAACATGAATTACTTATTTCCTTTCACTAGCTGTTCCTTTGTCCTTTCGATATATTTAAATATCAATGAGAGAGACTAAAAAAGTCAGATTCTGACTTTTTTAGCCTTTTAGTTGGGTGAAGTACCTGAGCTCTTTATGTCCACTTAAAATCAGTAGCCCTTCCTAGGATAGCTGAAGGACACAGTCTGCTCTCACTCTATTGTGGTCCTTAAGAAGGGAGGTGTGGTATGACCTCCAGAGACCATGTCTGTTTCTTACTACTGGGAAATCTAATGGTATCTAAGCAATAAAGACCTGAGATAGTCTTAAACACCCTATGATGCACACACATCCCCCAACTAGCATGTCAAAACTGCTGACGTCAAAACTGCCGATGTCAAAACCCCTGATGTTGAGCATACTTGCTCGCCAGCTTTCTTCTCATTCTTTTCTTTATAATTGATTCTTCAATAGGGGATTTTCAGTCCCCCAACACAGTTTAATGCTCAATCTACAAAGCTCTCCCCAAACACACCCTCCATATGCGAAGCCTGGAATCTTCAGTCTTTGTTTTCCTTAGCAGATGCCCATCTTTAAGGCATGTCTCTTCATTGAAAGCTTCCTGATTGTGTGTACTCTTCACTCTTTCTAAATTAACAGGAAGCTTTTGTCAGTTTTCCTTTATGACTACAATCTGGAATTATGTACTATAGTTCTAAGAAAGGAAAAACCTTCGTGTTCAAGGTTGACTAGCCAGTATCTAGAATTATGCTTGAACTATAGCAAGAGCTAAGACATTTATGGAACAAATGGTGGATTATTCCACCATGTTCCACTCTAACCTTTCTCCTGTTTATACAGCTAAATAATTAATAAATATATATATATATATGAATTTCTCAATATAAAATAAACTCCTAAATGAAAAATACACATTCAGGCTATGGAAATCTTAAGCAATAGCCCACTCATTGTCATTTTTAGTCATTGCAAAGAATCTTGTCACAAGTATGTTTTACATTTACATTTTACACTTACATTACAATATTTTACATTTCCTCATCTTAAAAAAGGAAAATCACAGGATAGTGCGCACTCAAATATTAATTACTCATCTGGAGAGCGCACAAGCACATGAGAAAAAGACACAAGGGCAGCTGCATCATTAGTGGGTGTGAGTTAATATACTGCCCCAAAATGCAGGTATCAGATCCAGCAAAACAGCACAAAATTCACAGAAAGATTCAGTGAATATTATGACAAATAACCCTGGAATTACTTAAAGTGGAATGTGGAAGATGGCATCAAACATAAATTCTTAATGAAAGTTTAACATTATGACTAGCATATCTAATGGCTAGTCATATCTAATGGCTATGCTTATGGCCATTCTTTTTCTCTTTTATTTCTCTCCATAATATTCCAGTATTCCAAGACTGACTCCATCTATTCTTGGTGTGGACTTGATAATCCCTTACACGTTTTTCCTTTGGATAATTTGAGATAAATCTCACACAGTGATTAATGTGTCCTGTATGTCAGTCTCATATACCCACCTTAGGCATGCACCATCTAATTAATTCTTATGAGAACCTTCAAAGATAAGTTGTATACTTACCCCCATTTTCATATTAGCAAATTCAGTGCAGAAAACTTAAGCCCCTGAATAGGATCACTCAGTTTAAGTGAGTCAGAGCTCCTGTCAGTCATGAGTAGCCACACATTTTTAAAATATCTATGAATTCATTCAACATTTGAGTATTTACCAAGCATCCATCATGAGCCAGGTTGTATGAAGGCTTTGGAGGGAAAGTGGAAATCAATCAGGCACTCAATAATCCTTCTCTGGATTATTTCATTTTCTGTTGCACAAGGTAGATCATAAACCATAAACTCGAGTCTGAAAACTAAGCTAAGCTGTCAGAGGATCTATAATAAACACTGTGCCATTCTGTGCCAGAAGAGAACACTGTGCAGGAGATTTCTCAATAGCATCTGAAGAACAAATAGATCATTTTTTAACACAGAACTGGGCTCAAAAACCAGATGGGAGGCATTCTAGAAAGGCCAGCACATGCAGAGGCCACACTGGGAAGAATCCTTACACAGTCATCAGCCTCCAAAAGACAGTGAGAGGAGAGAAAGCCTGGGGCAAGAAAAGAGGACCTATGGAGCCAGGCTTATTTTAAGTCTCCTTAGCTTCCAACTCTGAAAGAAAGACTTGGTTCAAGCCATCTAATCTAAATATGATTTCAGAGATTGATGAGAGGTGAGAAAAATGGAAACAGGGGAAAGAGGACATTGATAAAGAGGACATTGACAATAAGGATCGGATTTCACTGATCCTTTCTCTCAGAGCCCAATCCTGCCAGGGACTCTGAGAGACCATGAAGGAGACAGTTCAGACACATGAGTCTGGAATGGCCAAGAGGCTCATGGAGTCACCTGCCAAATGCACTTTGGTTTTTCTAGGGACAGCCTTGCCTCAAGAGACCACACCAGCCCCTTCTTTCTCTATGTCTGCATCCAAGTTTCCATTATAGGTAGGTAGAGGCTGTGTTCATATAATGTGGGATAGGACATTAGACACAGCCTGGGACACTGGGTCAAGACTCTAGGGTCCAGCCAGCCAGACTCCACTTACAAGATGCATATTGTTAGAAAAAATGACTAGGAAATTCAAGGCAACTTAAGCAGAGCATTCACCCCCTATCTCCCTATACAATGTATAGTTTTATGTGCCTACACTGGCCATAGACTCATAAAGTCAACTATTAGTCTAAGGCAGAGAGAATGGTCCCTTAGGCTAGTGTTGAGGATAAGGAAGGGAAGCCCACATGAGCAAAAGTTCATGAGTAAAACTTGGCATGGCATTTGGTTAGATTTGGTATTGGTGAAAAATGGTAAAAATATGGGAGAAAAAGGATACACGGCAGTGGAGGTGTGCTGTGTGGATTTCCCTTTGCAAAGAAAAGAAAAAAAAAATGGTTTTCAGCTTCAGACATAGTTAGCTGATATGGCCCACCTTAGCATCTATAGGATTTGCATCAGCCTCCTTTCCAAAGGCTCACTTTTGGCTCTCCCTTAGATCTGTGTGGCACTACACTATTCCTCGGCACATATTGCTTCTCCTCAGGTTTCTATTTGCAGATGAAGAAGCTGAATGTGTCCCTGGAAACTTCCCTCACCCAGCCTTGTTCCTTCTTCTCTATGGTTGTTATTGCTGCCTTTACCTCCATCCCAGCAATTTCTTTCTGGGAAATCTGACACCAGATGTCACACACTGGCTTTTACCAGGACTCATTTGGGACAGTGGAGAACAGTGAATCCACCAACAAGTGTTACTGAGCAGGTTTTTTCTTAACTAAAGCCATTTACTGTATTTATTTATGAGGAGACTTGTGTGCCACGGCTTATGTGCGAAGGCTAGATGATAACTCTGGGAATACGTTCTCTCTCCACCATGTGGGTCATCAGACTGGGTAGTAAGTACCTTTACCCTCTAAGCCAGCTCACCAGCCCTGGAGCATCTTTTTTAAGTTTTGCAATGTAGTCTGCCTGTTTAACAAAGAATGGGGATGCTCAGATAGTCTACAGCTTGAGAGGGAAGGCTACAGATCAAGAACACACAGAGTGCTTTTCTAGGGAACTTAACACTATTTTTTTACTTGAAGCAGGATTGCATGTAGCCAAGTCTAGTCATGAACATGTATGCCTCTGATGTTCCCTTAAGCCCCTGATCCTCTTAGCCTCTGCCCCTAAGTTCTAGGACTACAGTTGTCCATGGCCACACTGGCTTATATGGTACTGCAGATCAAGCACAGGACTCCATATATGCCAGTAAAGCAGACTACCAGGGGAGATCCATTGCTAGTTCCAAGAATTCATTACAGGACATAAACCCCTCCAGATGTAGAAACAAACCACACCTCAAAGATGACACAGAAAGTTTCTTCTGCCATCCATAATGATGTTTCCAGGCAGTGTGTGTGTGTGCATGCATCTGTGTGTGCATGTGTCTGCGTGTGTGTGTGTGTGTGTGTGTGTGTGTGTGTGTGTGTGTGCGCGCGCGCGGGCAAATACCTATGCCTGTGTTAGAATTGTATAACTTCCAGATCTCTGTATAAAGTTACTCTCATATGCCCTCAAGAAATCTCAATATTCAGAAGATTCTAAACCAGACCCCATTTTATATTCAAGATATGATTAAATCTGATTTTTCTTTCAACAAGTCCCCAGAGGACGGGTATGAGCTCAGCCTTGGCAGGAGCCTGCAAAACAGTCCTTGCTCTCCTCCCTAAAAGCCCAAGTACCTTGTCCCACCAGGCCTGGCGGGCCTAATTCAGAAAGCTGTTCCCAGGATTTGCCTGTTTGATCTGAGGGTGACATCAAAGGACCGATGCCCCATCTGTCCATTCTCACTTTTATGTTTGCTCTTTATTGCAGCCATTCACAAATAGAGGCTTATGGAATTAATAAACTCCAAAAAGGAGCATCATTAACTATATCTCTGCCAGGTGTTCTAGTGGAACAAAGAGAAGGACGGATCTAGTGCCAAGCTTTGTGGAATGGAGAAAGCTGAGCTGCTTTTGGAGAGAGGCCTCATCCCATTGCTGACAATCCATGACAAAACACCATGTGCCTCTCTGGAAGAGTCTAGATATCACTAGAGAGGTGGGATATGCATTTGACTGTTTCATACATGGGAGTTTAGGGCAAACCCTCCACTTCTGACCCCAGTTTCTCTGATGAACAATTTTACATTGGCACAAAAGCTAGTAGAATATGAGTGGTTCTTGGCAATGGTCCCAGATAGTCCAAATGGGCTGAATAAAGTACTGGAAGGCTATCTTTGAAAACTTACTATAAACATAACAAAAGTCTTAGTGGTGGGACTTTTCCACGCTCCTCTCCCTACATGAGTAGGATGAAGTCCAGACGCAAGGTAAGCTGTCTGTCCTGGGTCTTGTCTCTCATTTGGGTTTCCATCAAATAGAAGGAGGAAGATAGAAGGGATGTGGAGTCAGAGTCACAGAATGGATGACTGGCCTTGTAGAAGTCTGATATACAGTGGGTCCTAATGAACGTGTTGGCAGCATATCATGGATGACTCTCAGGCTCAGAGTTGTATGGAGTCTGTATCTGGAATTATAACACTCTAAATCCCCCCAGACTTTATAAACACTGCACCCTGACAAGACAAGAGAGGTTGTTGTTTCTTTGTTTTTGGTGGTGGTGGTGGTGGTGGTTGCTGCTGCTGCTGCTGCTGCTGTTTCTTTGTTTTTGGTTGTTGTTGTTGCTGTTGCTGCTGCTGCTCCTGCTGCTGCTGCTATTGTTGTTATTTGAGATAGGGGCTCTCTATGTAAGAGCAGGCTGTCCTGGAACTCACAGAGGTCAGCCTGCCTCTGCTTCCCCATCTTTCCTGGCTCCTTGTTGATTCTATAGGAAGTACATGAGTGGTTCAGTCAATGTGACTCCTGCCAGCCCAGCACAGACTTCAGGCAGAGTCTATGGGCCAGGACTCCAGAGCTGGAAGATGCCAGCACTGGGAATTCCAAAATCTCTTGCTAGGTAGTAGGCAGTTCCTACTGAAAATAAGAAGCAAGTGATTAGTTTCCTCTTCTCCCAACACTAGTCCTGTCTCCACCGAACACTCACCTTGCCTAACAAATCCACAAGAAGACTTTTGCAAGAACAACTTCATGTCAGCAAAGTTGTTCACAAGAGGTCACCATAAGGAAATGCAGAGCAGAGAGTCACTGGCCGATGCTGAGGTATGGGTTAAAGATGATAGACTCAACAATGTGTGAAAAATGTCACCATTGTCTTCAAGCAAGGTTTTTTTTTCCCCAAAGGAATGAGTTCTGGGATTTTCAGTGTCCTGCTTTCAGAACCCCTCCTGAGACCTGCTGTGTGTCTTCCTGTTGGCTGAGGGGTCTGAGAGGATCCACTGTAGGACATTCACAGCACAAGGGCACAGGCTGTTCTGCCCTGTCCACTCTAGGAGTTCTCTTTCCTTCACATCAAATGGTTCCTCTAATTAAATCACTTCAAAACACCAAGCCTGGGACGGACCTATACAGGGAGTCTCAATGCACTATTCCAATACTTAGGAGGCAAAGAGCAGAATTATACAGAAATAAGAACATGTGCGCTAGCAAAGGTGGCAGAAGAGAACTGAAAACAGCAACAAAAGCTTTTATCTTCAGCTTAGCAAATGCTGACCACTCACCTAAAAGACTTTTGAGCTAAGTGGGAGGGGAGACAAAAGGGAAAGGGAAGGAGAGGGGGAAGTGTAGGAGGGGGAGAGAGGGTTGGGAGGATAGAGGGAGAGAAAAGGAAAGAGGGAAAAGAGGAGAGTGAGAGAGGAGAGAGGAAGAGGAGAAGAAGAGAGAGAATGGGGAGAGAGAGAGGGGGAGGGAGAGCGAAAAGCAAAGAGACAGGGAAGGGAGAGAGGAGAGAAGGGGAGAATGGAAGAGGGAATGGGAAGGAGACAAGGAGAGAGGAAAAGAAAGGGAAAGGAGATTCAAGAGAAGGAGAGGGGAGGTAGATATTTGAAATAGATGCATATGGCTTTACCACCTTAGAGCTAACACTTAACAAAAATGGTGTGACCATTCTCTCTAATAACTGGTACAAAGCCTGGCACAGATGTTGCTCAAATTGAAGCTAACAAGGTTAAAGTGACCCAGAACTGACTGGGCAGCTTCTTAACAACAGTCAGCCCTTTAAGAGGAAGTCGACTTCAGAAGTAAACCACAGACACAAAGAAATGTGTAACCAGCAGAGGCAAGGTAATTCCTGTCATTTAGATTTATTACTATTGTCATTCCTGACCGTTGTACACAGCATTTTGTTTCTCTGAGTTTGTTCAGTCCTGACTCCAAACAGCATCTGTCAGCCACATGCATCTTTGGATCCTCAGCAACAAAGGGAAAGCATGGAGCTAAAGCATGGGACTTCGTGCACATGGCTGGCTGCAAAGGCTGCCTCCATTCTGGGGCTACATTTTTCTGCTTTTCTTACTTTGGTTACTGCTCATGACTGGCACCAAATGATTCTTGTCACTTGGCAACAGGGAACCTGCATAGATCTGGCTCTCTGGATCTAAGCTCAGGACCACCCTGAATCACTGAAGGAGAAACATGGGAGGGGAGGGATTGATCTCACCCCAGCTTTCCTGTGGTTAGTCAAACCCTCAGCTACGTTTAAGCAACTGAGAAAGCCTCCCACATGTATCATCATGACTTATAATAACGCCTTAATATTTGACAAGGACGGTGAATCCAATGTGTGATTTATGGGAAGTGGGGCCTCATGTTCTGCTCCACTGACGTTTGTCCTCTAACTTAGGTTGTGTAATTACTATTTAGAATTTTTAGAACCTTTTTGGAGACACAGGAGCACACCCTTAGCTCCCACCTGTTAAGACCCTCTGCTAAACCAACAGTGCCACAGAATCTTATCCCATTTCTGATCTTAGTCAAAGGATGTTCCCATTCAAAGACTGGAGAGGCGCATATTAGCACTGTAAATCTTGTTTATTTTTAAAATATACATTACTAAGCTCATAACAAAAAGATGACCCTTCTCTTTTCCTACTGCTATCAGGCACCAGCATCTGCACCATATTTTTGGCAGGATCTGTAAGCTAAGAGTTGCCTGCCTGAAATCAGAGACAGGCTCAAGAACTCAAGCTTCCCAGGTAAGCTGGATCTCAGGCAATGGAGAGTGCCTGCAGCAGTTCACCACAGCTTCCCTCCAAAACTTGGGGAAACACCAGTTTAGGAACACCAAGGTCTTTTTGTCCTTACACAGTATCTAGAAAGGCATCTGCGGTTTAAGGAGCCCCTGGTTTAACTCCGGTTTATTCTCTGGCTGAGAATGTGAAGGATGCCCTTGGAGTCCTAAACATGGCCACACCAAAGCTTGATCTCCAGTTCCATGGATCAAGAAAGAAGACACAGGTAACCCAGGAGGGTTAGCACTTAAAAGGAGTCCCTCCTTCCCTGTCATTTTGAATGCTCTGGTTTCCTAGCGAAAATCCAAGAGCAGCTCAGGGTCCATCAATCTGAAACATTTGAAAAGGAAGAATCTGATTTGTACTGGGCCCTTCATGTGCCTACAGAGTACCCTACCCATAAGCCTTTGGGTTGGGCAGCCCACCATTACCAATGGGATCCCTAGGCTGCCATCCTCCCTAAGCCCCTGTGGTTTTGACTACACAGAGTAAATTTTCTTAAATCTTCCTTAACACTTCTGGATTTCTGCTTTAAATTCAATGCATTTATTTACTTGAGAAACATTCTGTATTAAGCAAGAGTCTATTTGTAGCTCTCATATTCTAAACACCATGTTTGACCCAGAAGATGATGGAATGGCATTTCTGGAGTTTCCCATCTACTCTGGAAGCAAATTATAGACAAATGAATGACCATAAAATTAAATGATCATACTGTGAGAGGTTCTGTGTGCACCACGTTCAATAGTGTGCTTGCCAGTGTGTCAATGCTGACTGGCAGAGTATCCAGGACAGTTATTCAGTAGGCAAACCTCAGGAAAAGCCTACAATCTAAATGTTCCTCACTGCATTTTATCAGGAAAACAGAAGTTCAGACTACAAAAGGCTGAGCTCAAACATGGAACTTGGTCTAACTGCAAAATCCACTTTGTTCCACGTCAGTGTTTCCAAAGAGCAAGGGGAGAAAAGAGAAAGAGAAAAAAGGAAGACAAGATGTCAAACGCATGTGCATGAAAGGAAGACAAGATGTCAAGCGCATGTGCATGAGGTTTTATCGTCTTAATTGATCAACTTCAGCACATGTTTTAATATTCAGAAATGTCACAGCCACGGGTAAGGTGTTGTAAGATAGTCACACTAACTCCCAGCCTGTGGAATCCAGCCTTTCAGCCCACCCCAACCCTGCCCTATACTCTCATGTTCTCTCTAAAGCACTTAGAGAGCCACTTGCTCTGAACACAGAACTGGATTCCTAGAGCATCCTTCAGCTTCCCAGGTGATGGATGGATGGCAGTGAGGAGCTGCTTTGTGGTACACAAGATGCCCTCCTGAATACTCAATAAAAGCAAACAATGTATCTTACACACACACACACACACACACACACACACACACACACACACGCACACGCACACGCACACGCACACGCACACGCACACGTACACGCACACAAACAAACAAATCCAAATACATTTTTTGGCTGCTGTCTTAAAGCTTACTTCTATCCCCAGTTTCTGGGAAGATTATTCCTACATTGTACCCTTAGGAGGAGGTGTCTTATACACACCTAAGTTCTAAATTCCTCCACCATGGGTAACATGCCACCTGGAGATGCCTGGGGGTGGAGAGGTTTTCTCTCAGTGTCCACCTTCCCACATAATGTGTAACCTGACACTTGACCGGCCCTCAGTTCCATTATAGATGCTGCTTTGCAGCCATCTTATAAATAAACACACCAAGTTCAAAACAGATAACAGAAAAGATGTCTTTATTTAATAGTCTCCACACCTAGGTACCATGTAACCTGGACATTTTATCCTACTTAAAACAGACAATATTTCCACTGGAAAACTAAATAGTGACTGCTTAGAGCCTGAGGCATGGGGAATAGAGATTAGAGGAAAGAAAGGAAAGTGTTAAACACGAAGGCAAAGAGGAAATGAAATAAGCTCCCAGTATCTTATCCCCTGAAGCTGCCGTGAGCCTGTCTGGGGCTGCAGCCACAGGAAACGCCAAGGCTATTACTTGCCTTCACCTTTGGGTTGTGTTTTATTGCTATTCATTAAGGAGCTCTTTCCCATCAGCCTTATCATCTCCTTCTTGGCTCTCGGTCTGTTTGAGTCAGACCTGAAACATTTACTTTCACAAAGACCATCCAATCTTTTGTCTAGACGCATACAACTTCTCCCAGAACTCTGCTGAGCAGGGTCAGAGAAAAAGCTGGAAAACACATAGACTTTATATGGCTGACCAGTGTGGACAGAGAACTAAGAACAGAGGATACAGGAAAGGGGGGTGGGGGAGCCAGAAATATAAGTGTGCAGGGGAGCTGAACACACAGTGAACCCTCTTTGTTTGAAAAGTCTGAGCGGAGAATTTAGAGGACCCTTGAAGGGGCTTACAAATCTGCACTGGAACTCGGTCTCAAAGACCTCCAGGCTCATTCTGTTGCCTCTGCCAGGGTGGCTTCAAAGTCCTCATTTGCCTTCCTCTTCCTAAAGACAACGTTTCTTTATTCTGCAAGTTGTGTTCTAAAGCCCGCTTCCTCAGGAAAACGTTTTCTAGCCAATACCTCAGGTAGACTGCCAGGGTATCATCTCACTGCTTTGCCAGTAGAGATTCACAGCACTATAATTAAAGAGTGGTGTTTACATGGCTATTTGGAAAATGACTACCTAGGGTCATTAGTTGCTGAGTGTTTTCTAAATTGTCTTATAATGGACCTAATTGCAGTTTCTAAGTAGTACTATTACAAAAGCAGTGTACATGGTTACATTAAATAATTAATGTTATCTCCTTGGCTAGATTTTTTAACCCCTTGATGGCACAGTTGTTTAGGCCTGTACATCTTTGAATGTCCACCTACAACCTAACACTACACCCAACATAGACTTGGAGATCAAAATGCTACATATTACGTGAGAGTGATCCATAGGGCTCCCAGTAACGAGGGCACGAAGACAGTGACAAAATTGCCCCAAAGAAAGATTATGCCTGTGTAGGATGGACGTGTGGCTCCAGCATCACAGTTGCTCCAAAGGCTAATCAGAAGCCTGTTGTCAATGCCATTTAACATCCTCAACACAGATTTGACCTATTCTTATTCTATTGTTGCTTTGATGGGCAAAGAAAAAAACCTTAGTAGTCTGCTTCAAGTACCCCCTGTTAGAAACACATAAATGCTTTTGTGTTTTTCTACAATGTTAGAATGTTTTTAATAACAACAAATTCACAAGATAGGATGATTTCCTTGACAGCAATTTTCCAAATCATGACACTTTCTTTGATAACTGACCAAGATAAGCCCAGGTTCTTTTATTCCAACCTTAATTACTAATATTAAATTTAAGACTGCACATTCATTACACATCACACAGTTAGTATATCCATATATGCATATGTGTAGAATCCTATATATAGGGTGAAGAGGCTACAGCCGACTTTAAGAAGTTTCAAAGAAACCAGAGGGGCTGAAGCCGGGGACTAATTGAGCTTTAAAGAGAATAAATATCTTTGAGAATAAGGTAACAAACCTAGGCTGGGATGAGGATGAGGATGAGGATGAGGAGGATAATGATGGTGATAATGAAATAAAGTCAGGTTTCAGGGTCATAAATAAATTGCAGAAGCTAAAAGTAGATATAATAAATCTAATAGAAGAGAAGGTGAGAAATAGCCCTGAACACACTATCACAGGAGACAATTTCCTGAACAGAACACCAATGGCTAAGGCTCTAAGATCAACAATTGAGAGAATGGGAGGAGGGACACTGTGGGGGGGGACTGGGATGGGGGCAGCATTTGGGATGTAAACAAACAAAGTAAGAACACCCCCATCCAAAAAAAAAAAAAAGAAGTGGTAAAGGCTGTAGAGGCAAAGGGCAGAACCAGGTTCAGAGGAACGAATGGACTGGTAAATGGAAGTTCTAATAAAGCCATTTTATCAGTGTGGACCAAGCTGAGCTGAAGTTCCTAGAATCACCTGGAGTTCTGTGACTATTGGTACCTTTACACACATGTCAGGTGGTCAGGTAACAGGTCAGTGGGGTCATCTCTATCACATGGGTGTCTTTCTCTTCATGGAGTTCACAGGAGTGAGTTTCTTCCTTGCCTCTATTTTGGAGTATCCAGGAAGTACTCAGGTCTGGTTTCCTCACATGGTTCTAGTAGTCCATGTGCCCCTACAGCACCAGTTTACACTGGTCAACCCATAGGGTGATGCCTCTTCTACTCTTCAGATTAAGTTATGGCTCAGTCTGTGTGCAGAGGTGGTGCCTAACAGTTGTCTTTTATATGTCTGCCCAGGTTCAGGGTCATCCTATAGTCTAAAAATGGAGTCAAATGCAGCTTGTAAAATAAAGTATCTAAAGACAAGGTACAATAAAAAAAAAAAAGTCACTAGGTACAATATGGAGTGACTTAAGGCAGGACATAGCCTGATCTCGACTCCCTGGTCCTATGCATTTCTAGTTTGAAAGCAAAAATAGCCTTTGGTTATTTCAAAAATTTTTGAGCTTCATATTTTAATGTGAACTCACTAAGAAAACAGAACTATTGTTGGGTAGTGAATCAGAGTATGGTCTATGAGTCATCCTCTCTGTGATGAGCAATGTTACAGCTGCCATTTCCCCAGGATATCCCACCATTGAGCAAACTAGACTGTACAGGTTGCTGGGTAGATTTGAGTCCCAAGAGATAGTATAGGCTCAATGATGATAGATATGACCCACACATTCTTTAACAAGCCCAGTGCCCAGCTGTGCCACAAAATACTGATGAGATGGACACGTATCGTGTGCCAAGAGGTCTAGTATGGCTGAAGTTTCAAGTTTCCCCACAGGCTCATATGTTGAGTGCCTGGTCCACAGCTGGTAGTGATAGTTTTGAAGACTGTGGAACTTTGGGAGGTAGGGCTTGACTGAGAGAAGTTGGTCATTTGGAGTGGGGCTTTAAAGAATACCTAGGCCTGCTTCCTGCTCCATGGGTTTTGCTTCTTGGTCCTTTATGATGTGAGTAGTCTTTGATACATGCCTCCCCTGCTATGATGAGTTCAGCCATCCTTTCTCTACTGTCATGGACTAACCCACTAAAACCATGAGCCAAGACCTGTCCTCCTTAGGGTTGTTCACGTCAAATGTTTTTCATCACAGTTATACAAAAATGACTAGTACATCATGCTTGAAAGCGCTCTCCCATGACGCAGAAGTGTCCATCTCTAGTTTACTTTGCAGAAGCTCACTCAAGGGCTCCAGTCTTGGCAATCTGTGAGTATCCCAGCCTTCATCCTCTAATGTACTCCAACTTGGTAAGTGCCCTAGGCCTGACTGCCCCTCATATATCCCTTCTTCAGCCATCCTCCCCCCTTCTTCATTTTCCAAAGAGTTACATAAGTACCTCCTCCTCCATACAGTATCCTCTACAGGCCTTTTCAAGGCCAAATATACAGGCATTTCATGTACATATTTCCATTAACAGACTGGCAGGGTCAGTTCTCTGGGGATCTTGTATAAGCTCAGTGGAAGTATTTAATGACATCCTTCATCATGAAATACTTTTCAAAGCCTGTTAGTTCAATCCACATTCTTAGCCCATACATCAATGTCAAAGCAGTGAGCTGCTCAAAAGCCTTGCGCATGGACAGCTTCGGCCGCTGTGCAGCGGATGCTGGGTGACTTAGCGTCACCTTTGTCTTCCTTTCCTTACACCTTTGTCTTCCTTTCCTTACAGCTTGATTTCTTTTCAACAGCTTTACTTCTTTGAATACCGGAGTCTGTGATGCTTACCCTAGGATCTAGCCTTCTCTGTATGAAAAAGGAAGTTACGCCAGTTTAGGACAGGGCCTGCAACCATTTGCAGGTATAGCATAAAGTTCATATTGTAAGCAAAGGATTGTCTGGAAAGTCGGTCCAAATGGATTTAAAAAAAAGAGTCAGTTCTTCTGAATGCATTCCTAGAATACCTATGGGCACATGACCAAGAGCTTGCTAGCAAATATCCTCATGCACCAAAAGACAAATAAGGAAGGCCATCTTTATAGCAGGGTTGTAGGAGGACCCATCCATAATGAGAGGGTCCTTTTCTTATTCAATAGAACTCATCTTTTTATCCATACTGTGCTATGTAAAACCACCAAATTCTGTTCTAACAGGGACTATCCTCCAGTACAATCCCATCCACTGTTCATAGAACAGGCAAAGCTCCTAGAACTAGGACTCCTGCCTATCTGATACCTATAAATGGTATCAGATCCCAAATCTTTTAGTAATGGAAGGTGGAGGGAGAGACAGTGTAGATAACCTTCAGTAAGATGATCTGTGTATTTTCTGTAGTGGTTACCATGCCACCTGAGCAGACCTTGACCTCCAGTCTTCTTCTATGTACACAGGAAGCCACGTTACCCCTGACCCTCTCATCTCAGTCTTCTTAAAGAGAAGTAGTATGTAAGAAGCCTTAAGTTGCCTGTTGCACAAGAATCTCAGGAGAGCTGAGTCTGCCTTCCCCTCCCTCGGGACCTCCTTGAGTTGTTGTCTCTGCCATGCCTCTGTTGAGCATGCAACCTCAGGGAGCACATCTCAGCCTTCCCTTTTGCCTTATACAAGCCGCTACCAGGCTAGCTTCACTGAATCCTTCATGAGCATAGCAATGATTAATTTTGGTTGACAGTTAAACTACATTGAGAGATACCTAGAAAATAGGAAACATTTAATTGTAGGTGTGTCTGTTTGGATATCTGAGGATTGGGGTGTGGGTCATAAAATGAGTGGAAGAAAAAAATGCAGATAGAGCCATCTAAGAGTTAGAGGACCCAGATGGAATAAGTGGAATGAAAGAAAGGAAAGCTCTAGTGCAGTGGTTCTGAGCCTGCGGTGTGGGTCACGACCCCTTTGGTGGTCAAACAGTCCAGTCACAGGAGTCACCTAATACCATCAGAAAACACAGACATTTACATTACAATCCATAACAGTAGCAAAATTTCAGTTTTAAAGTAGCAACAGAAATAATTTTATGGTTAGAGATTACCAAAACGTGAGGAACTGTATTAAAGGCAACTGTACCAATAGGCAGGTTGCGAACTGCCGCTCTAGTATAGAACACAAAAGTGAGCACACTATTACCACAGCTGTCACCAGTGGATAACAGATTCAGAGTCTTGAGCCTTCGAATGCAGATTTTCACTACTCAGGAATTTCCCAGGTGTTCTCAGGCTCTTACTCTTGGCCTGAGGCTACATCGTTGGTCTTTCTTGTTACAGCTTCTTAGATGACCAGTTTTCCTGGCTCACCAGCCCACAGATAGCCTTTGCAGGTCTAAGCAGCCTGACCATGTACACCAACTTACTACCCCCCCTTTAACTGCATGTATTTCTTTTGGGTCTGTTCCACTAGAGAACCGTGACTAATATCAATACGACTGGAAGGTGAAGGACAAGCATGGGGAGGGATGATGTTGGGGAAGAATAAGGAAGAATTCCTTCCACACTATCACTAGACACAAACTCAGCCATTTAGTAGAAATGAACACATCCACTCTTCAAAAAAAGCCAAAAGCAAGTTTCATCTGCATCTCTAAATGAAGAAACTAAGATTTAAACAAACCAAGTTGAGTTTCCAAGTTCACACCTATTATACAAGTGAGGATTTTATTTTGTGCCTTTTCAATTTCTAAGGCTCTGGTTTTAACCCTGAAATTTTCTGGGGGCAAGGGGAGAAAGCAAGAAGGGCTGGAAAGTCTCCTAAACTGTATGCCAAACTCAAAGAAAGATGAGAGTGACCTTAAAATGTCCGAACCCTGATCCTGGCTCACACCTATAATCCTAGTACTCAAGAAACTGACGCAGGTGGAGTTTACGAGATTAGGGACATACCAAGCTATTCAGTGAGTTCCAAGCCAGCCTGGGCTACAGAATAATACCTTCTATCAAAAACAAACAAATAAATAAATCTTAAATTCCCCAAAGTGTCAACACTCTCATTCTTGCTGGGAACCCAAACATAACAGTCTTAGGTTAGAGCCCAAGCAGTAGACACTCTGACTAGACAATAACCATAAACACAGATTCTTTTAAAACTCATCTTACTTGTGTCCGTGGGAGAATGAAAACATAAAAATCAAACCAAAACCAAAGTTTGGCAACATTTCCAGCATGAGAGAGGGCTAAATAAACATGAGTTTGGGTCAGAGAAAACAACAGCCGTTTCAGGGCTGAGGGGTCCACAAAACACAGTCACGTGTTGAGAAGTATCAGAAGGAGCCGAAACTTATAAAAGCTACCCTCCAGCTTTGTGGTTAAAAAGCCACTTGGGATGGGTAAATGATTTTAGGGAAAGTAGGTATGACTGAGACAACAAAGAGGATATATGTATGTACGCATCCATTTCCCAGGTCCCCACAGGATCCACACCACTGGTCACCCTCCCACATGCAGAATGCAGGACCCTGCTGGGTAGATTCATCCTCCAGGTCACATCAGAGAGCATTCCCACCAGAGCCTGAGACTCTGGGCCACAGAGGGGTCATTGAGAAGCCGCCCAAAGGCAATTTGTGCCCCGCGTGGATTTGGCAAGCTCTGAAGGTCACATGTCAGCTCGCCCTAAAGACTGCAGCTTCCGCTATGAACCTTTCTTCCCCTTTTCTCAGCTCCCTCCCACCACAGGCTGCAAAGAGCTGGTGCAGCCTCCTACATCAAAGAATGCCTTTTGTTTAAAGAGTGGAAGCCACTCCTGTCCCTCTGCCATATATGGCTTAAGAAGGGATGGCGGGATAGCGCCCCAGTATTTGCTGTGCTGCCTTTCAAAGCCTGCCCTGTTTGCAGAGGGGTTATCTTGTGTCCACACAGGCTGTTTGCCACAGGTCTGAAGTGAGCCTGGTTCCTTTAGGACCTCGGTGACAGTACTCTGAAGAAACTTCAGACCCTGGGGGGGGTGGGGGGGCGGCAGGGGGAGGGAGAGGGAGAGTCAGTCAAAAGTCCATGAATCCTCCAATATTAGGACACAGTTTCTCTGGTTTTGCTAAATACTCAATGGGTGTACCCCTTTTCTATCAGGATTTTCCAACTATGAGGAAAAGCAAAGATGAATGCCCAATCCCCTCTGGCCTGTAGGGGAAATACTTCTTTAAAATGGGCAGGGAGAAGCACCACCTTGGAAAGTGTACTAAAATCTCTACTGTGGAAACACACCAACCGTTGAAGCCTTTCCTACCCTCTATATCTTTCACACAGCTACTAGAATATTAAAAATAAAAAGCCAGATCAGAAGGGAAGAAAAGGAAAGAGGGAGGGAGGGAAAGAAGAAGGGAGGGAAAGAAAGGAAGAAAGGTCACTCTAATTTGACTTTGTTTTCTTAACACACCTACTTTTCCCACAAAATATTTCCCAACTACCTGTAAGCCAAGCTGCTGCCCTTCCCAGCCAGTCTATCAGCAGGTGTTGGCATGAAGGGGTCACTCTGAGACTCCCTTAGCAGTAGAAAGTGCTTCTATTTGTCAACTGGTGAGATAGCTTCTGTCTAAGCAAACAGCTCACTAAAATGCTCACATATTTCAAATAAGATTATTATTATTATTAGCTACAAATACCAAAGCATTTGTGATTCAAGGCCAGAAGAATGCAAAACCAAAGTAATTTCTTTTCAAATGATATGATATTCAAATAAACCAGGGGCCTCCATGAGGTAGTTTTTTTATGAACTTGATATAAGCAGGAGCCATCTGGAAAGAGGGAACCTCACCTGATAAAATGCCTCCATCAGAATGGCCTGTAGGCAAGTCCAGAGCGTTTCCTTAATGAGTGATATGGGAAGGCCCATCCCACTGCAGATGGAATCATCTGTGAGCAAGAGGCCCTGATGAAAGCAAGATGAGCCAGCCCGGAGAAGCAAGCCGGTAAGCAGAGCTTCTCCGTCACCTTGCTCTAGTTCCTGCCTCTGGTTCCTGTTCTGACTTCGCTTCATGACAGGATAAGCTCTGAGATGAAGCAAAGCCTTTCCTCCCCAGGCTGCTTTTGGTCATGGTCTTTATCACAGAAACAGAAACCAAGCTAGAATAGAAACTAAGTCAGCCGTTGGCAAGCTACGGTCTACAGACAAAATTCAGCCTTCCACACACTATTTCATAAATAAATTTCCTAGGAGAACAGCCACCACCATTTGCTTATGAACTGCCTATGACCACTTTCACTATAGTGACAGAGCTGAGACTCCAACACAGAAGTGCTAGCCACCAAAATCCTAAAACCCCCACAATCTGTGCATTTATGGCAAATAGACCAAGCCCTGGAGTACACTGTCTCATAACTTATGTCGCAAATAGGTGATTTCTGGTTCTTTGCAAATACTTGGTATACCTCGTGCCATGGAAGTTTTTAAAATTAGAATATGTGTGTGTGTGTGTGTGTGTGTGTAGTAGAACATTTGATCTCTCCACTTAGGGATAATAATCTTGCCTATTCTAAAGCAAATATACAAGGCACAAATTTAAAGTTTGGCCATTTTCACAAACACATACACACACACACTTTGTGTGACCTTTCCCTTGCTGGCGTGTACTGTGTTGGTGAGCTGTGAACAGAGCTCTGAAATAAAAAGAGCAGAATTTCACATGGCAAGTTTGTCAGTGTCAACTGTGAAACTGACCACTGGGTCCAGCTGAGGGCAGCACATAGCACCCCATTGAGGTAACAAGGTGATGTCAGATGCTTCATCAGATTCCCATTGGAAGAACTGGGTCTCTTCTCTCAGGTTCCCTTAGGCCACACTTGATGCACACTTTCACTAGAACCAAGCTCAACTTCTGAGGGAGGACCCCAAGCCCTGAGATGCAGAACAATCTCAGTTCATAAGAAGATCACCAGTGCCTGAGACCCAAGCACTTTCCATCTTGTGGCTCTGCATCTGGAGCTTGCCATTCTTTATTTGATGAAATGGCGTCAGAACATCTGCATTCAGCTCAGTCAGGTGGAGGGGTAAGGGAATGGGTGACACAACAGAGGCTAAAACTTGGTGATCAGATCGCTATACTGAGCAGCATAGATCTAGGTGGGATTCAAGGGTCCTCTGGTGCTTGGAGGACTGGTATCAGGAAACAACTGACATTATATGCAACAGTGGAGAGAGATTGCTTCAGGGTGAATAAGTCTAGCCAATCACTTCTAGAAAAATATATGAACTGGGAGTAGAAATAAATTATGTGAGGAACACAGAAGACACTTTTGTTTTTCCTTAAATGTCTCCTGTTTCTCAAAAATTCATATAGTTCCTGGAACGTTCCAGATCAAAGGGCATGACCTTTCTACCAAACTTCAGTCTGTCTAGTATGGTCTGCCAGCCATCATGTGATGTTCTACAGTGATTCTGTGACACAAAAATGCCAGGACAGATCAGACCAACCAGGAAGTACACTTCTAAAGCCCTCATTCCAGGGCAAAAGCACACAACTACCTCATCCAAAATTCCTTCAGAGCCTTATCCAATCTGAAGTGAAAACAACAGGAAAAAAAGTGGGCAAGCGTGTTCCCCTCAACCTGGACCCAAAATACCTACTCCAGATGAAAGAGAGGAAAAATGAATTCAGACATGGAGGATAAAGAAAGTACAGGCTACCCTACATTCCTTTCATCCTAGGTTTTCTTCAAGCTACTGTTGATCACTCTGAAGGTTCACGCATAAAACTGTACACGAGCAATGCCTTGTCTGTGCCAAAAAGAGAGAGTGAAGAAAAACAAATACAGAATCTGAATATGAAGATCAACTTTGCCAAGGGGACTTTTTGGTAAAGCCACCAGTGTGGCTGGTACAATCCTTATGATGGGGAAAGAAATATGTTCTCCAACTCTTCCACATTCTGTCACTCACCGGCAGGCTCTTTCCATGTTTCTTAGGAAGAGATCCTCACCTACAGGAAGGAGAATAGTAAAGAGAAGGCCATAGTCTCTTCTTCCAAGGTGGCATATATACCTTACTTTGCACCCCTGGCTGTGATAATGAGCAGACTAACCAGGAAGATGCCAGTGAAGGATCTTCATGTCCCCAGGGTGCTCAGCAGCATTGAGACTAAAGAATGTCATCCACTGGGGATAGAATGCACCTATCCATCACTATCTATGCTAAAGAGAGGGCCAAGGCCAATCCTTGATTAAATCACAACATTGCTTTCAGGACTGCTTGCTTCCTCTCTACATCTGTGGCCCTGCACTTAGCCCTTTTAATCTCCAGACTGCTGATCAAGCTCTGCACCCAGGCCAACACCCCTATCACTACTGTCTGGATCTAGACTTCCTTCAGCATTACCCACTACAAAAATGTATGCCCTGTGTACTTCGAGTTACCACAGGAAAATGGTCAGTGTTCAAAGGAGCTGATGAAACACTTCACTGAATAGTTCTTGGACAAAAGAGGAAGCCAATTTTGCAGGTTCAGGGTTTTTAAAGAAAAAAAAATATGACTTTTGAAAAAAAAAGTTTATATCAAACTTTAAAGAACAATTACCATCTTTTATATGTCTGAAATATTAAACAATAACTATGGTTACCTCAGAAAATTCATAAGGAATCATACTATTAAACTGTCTAACTGACCTAAAAAACCTATAGTACACATAAGTTTGTATTTAAATGCACATATAAAATGTAAATGAAAATTTTGCATCAGGGCTGATAAACGTCCCTTTGAGAGCTGAAGACTAACTAACAAAAACCCCAACACTAGGCTTGAGAAGCCCTCTTCAGAGTTGTTGGTCAGGGTTGCCCAAGAAACTCTCCAACTCCACAGGCTGTGGCTCTTGCCCTTGGTTGTTCCCTGCCCAGAGTGGAAGTTGAGTCCCTATTGCTAAAGACACCACACACATCAGACACAGGGCCCAGAAGCCCTGAGCAGGAAATGACCAGAAAGCTTCCTCTGAGAACCAGCTTTCATGGCAGCAGAAGTTTGCTGTTCTTGTAGAGGACCTAAGGGCAGTTCTTAGCACCCACATGGTGGTTCATAACCCCCTGTAACTCCAGCTCCGAGAATCCCATACTGTCTTCTGTCCTTTGTGGGAACTGTACATGTGTGCATACAGATACATAACATATATACAAACATATGTACATATACATATACATCATATACATACATAGGTAGATGCATCCTAAAGTAAATTTTAAGGATGAGATAATTATGGAAAATATGTAAAAGGAGTCATAATGAGCAAGGACTCATGTGTTGCCTGTAATTGGACTATTAAGGCAATGTGATGCTGGCATAGCAGGCAAGCTGTACAGAACTGTTGCATTACTGTCTTGGTTCTCAAAGAGGTCTTCAAATAAATTTAACAATGGGAATCCTTGATTTAAGTGCCATACTAGTTGTAATTAAAAAAATGTGAATATACACTGCTGTAGGATCATAACAAGCTGGTTGGTAGCTCTGGAGAGGCCCCAGTGGTGGTGAGGCATGCTGTGACTCACCAAGCTGGTTAGAGAGCATGCATCCTGGTAGAAAACGCTAAAGTCCCTATGGGGACCCTGAAGGAGCTTGATCTGTGATTAGGGGTGTCACCAGATTATGAGGGGTGTCAATGTTTTGGGGATGCAAGAGTTCAGGTATTTTTCCCTGGGGAAGCAGGGGTTCCCTGAATCTATCTATACTTTGCTTTGTAAGTGGTTTGCTTTGCAAGTGATGTGAGGTCACAAGCGGGACTGAAAGCCACTATTTGTAAGCTGCGGGTTGCTGCTGAAGCAAAGAGCTTATGTAACGCTGGCTTTGTTTTGGAAAAGCTGTTGTGGCAGCTGTGTGGACATGTACTTGAAATGATGGAATAAACTGAGCCTCAGAAAGAATGTACCAAAGGTAACATCAAAAACTAATGGCAGAGTATCCCTGGCATATGGAACTCCTCACCCCAGCCCAGTACCCTTTTCCCTAGAAGATGGAAATTCTAAAAGCCAAAAGACAGCTTCTAAAGTACATTATATCATCTCCCAAGATGATCAACTGTCCACTCTCCCCATTGGTGGACTCTGTTCATCTCGCACTGCAGATAGTGAGGAATGCTTGAGCTGCCTGAGAACTTTTTATAAGGACAAATAATGACTACAAGGGATTTAGTATGACAGACCTACATCCCAAAATCTACACAGTTCGGTGAAAGAAACAAGGTTTCTTCTTGGTGCTGTTAACTCAGGATCTCCTATCCGCTTTCATAGAATGAAAGGGCAACATTGGTTTGAATTTCTAAACCTAGATTGTTGGTTTTTGTTCCCTCTCCAAGAAGCCTGAAGTCTGGGTCATTCTATCAGTGTGTGTGTGTGTGTGTGTGTGTGTGTGTGTGTGTGTGTGTGTGTGTGTGTGTGTATGTGTTGCATGTGTATGTGTATTGTGTATGTGCCTACATGTATGTGTACGCATACATGTGTGTATGTGTGTGTATGTGTAGTGTGTGTGTGTGTGCATGTGTGTGTGTGTGTTCATGCTATGTGCCATTGGGATTCCTTATGTGATTAGGAAGTACTTTAACAACCCGACAGAAGAGTTACTCCATATCTCCATTCCATGCCTACAGATGGTAAAGACTTTGGACCAGTAATTTCTATTGTATTTACCTCAGATATAATGAGCAATACCCAAGGGAGGTTTCCCAATATTTCTACTCTGTTTTAAATTTCTAACAAACGAGTCTGGAATATTTGCCTAAAAAGAAACAATTTCATGCTCATAGCCTTGACATCACTTTCCTTGCCTAAATCTAGGGCTTGTCACTAACTAGGAAAATAGCAGTTGAAGCCTTATTTTTGGAAGATTGGCAGGAGAAAAAGGAGTAGAAGGAAGCACAGAGAAGAAAAAAGTGAAAGGACACACCACCTCTTTTGATACCTCCCCTCTATCATCCGATACTTAAGAATTAAGAATTTCCCCCAAATGATAGCAATGGCAACAAATGAAGCAAAAAAGCACGCCATATGATCCCAGATCTGGGAGCAAACTTGATCCTCAAACTAAGACTCTCATCTCAGAGTGATGGTTAAATCCCTACCATGAAGTTATGTGGTTAGTGTTCACGTAGGTCTGGGGAAAATGACAGACACTTCAAACAATCCTTTAATCCCTAGGACCGAGAGTCTAGACCTATAATATCATAGTCTAGTAGGTCCATAGGAACTATATAGCTCAAAAGCACAGGGTGGGGGAGGTTTCTGAATTTGTGGAAGGCTCAGCCAATAACAGCATCATTGTAAGTATAAGACAGGATCAACCAAGGCTCAGCTACCCTCCTACACTCTAGAGAGGGTCTTGTTTCACCAATTTTCTTCCTTAGTGTTCTCCAAGGTCTGAAATTGACACTTTTTTTGTAGATGGCCTGCTGTGTGTGTGTGGAAGCCATACTGAATTCTAGAACACCTTATACAAATGGGGACAATTGAATAATGTTCATTATATTTTTTTAAACCAATTTATGAGGCAGAACACTTGTCACACTGCAAATTTTTCACTCTCTCTCATATCTAGACTCAGTTTGACACTCCCTTATATCATCTGCATGCTCCTCAATGTGGCTTCTTAATGATGTAATGTTATATAAATGAGAAAAAATAAAACCTCCTATGGTGTCCATGTGTGACCTCACCTATATAGACTCTAAAATAACATATGTGGCTCTTATGCGGCTTTATTTCTCACTTATACAATGAGAGTACACATTGCACATAGAATATGAGGCATGTAGTGTCTGGCATCTAAATTATCTGAGAAACTGTGAGTACTGTGAATTTACATTAACAGGTTTAAATTCTAATGGCTACAAAAGTCATCTAGAGTGGAGGTACTCAACCCGTGGCTTGTGACCCATTTGGAGTCACATATCAGATAGCCTGTATATCAGATACTTACATTACAGTTCACAAAAATAGCAAAATTACAGTTGTGAGGTAGCAATGAAATAATTTTATGATTGGGAGTCCCCACAACACAAGGAACTGTATTAAAGGGTCACAGCATTAGGAAGATAGAGAACCGCTGACCTCAAGCTTAATGAGGTGCAGATTCCCCAACTCACATCTAAACACTATGGCTCTTCAGGAAAGAACAGGGGTTCAGGATCCTTCCTTTAGAATTATAGTATCACATGGTCCAGGCTGTCTGTAGAGTACTGTGAAAACCCTTCTCATGAGTTCTGTTTCCTGTACAAATACTTTTGTATTAGTTGCTTTTCTGATGCCTTGATAAAACACCACAGCCTAAAGAGACTTGTGGAAGAGAGTTTTGGATTATGGCTCCCAAGGGTAAGAGTCTATCATGGTAATGATGCAGGGCAGCAAAAAACAGGCATGACAGCCAAAGCAGGAGGACGAGAGTCCACATCCTCAAACACAACCATGAAACACAAAAAGTGAACCAAAAGAAGTGCAAGGCTTTACACTCAAAGCCTATCCCAAGTGGCATACCTCCCCCAAGGCCACATCTCCTAACCTTCTTCAAGCAGCACTACCAACTGTTAACAAGTTATGTTAAAAATTAACCTAAAGAATGGCATTCAGGGATCCAAGGTTGACTTCTATTTTGCACGCACACACACACACATGCACACACATACACACACACCACAACAATAGGGATGGAATCCCCCGTCCTACTTGTCTTGTGGTTTTATTCTTCTCAGCTCCAGGATTCTTTCAAAAAAAATTGAACAAAACAACCATTAGACAATCATTTTTGTTTAGTTTTTAGTGGGTTTTGGCTTGGTTTGTATTTCAGTACTGGGCATCAGGAATCCAACCTAAGCCTTGTACACATGTACATACCAGATGGAAAAAAAAAACAAAAAAACAAAAACAAAAGGATTATCAACTCTCCACAGTGGACCTAGTAGATGCTAGGGAACTTCAGTTTCCCTAGAATCTGAAATTACAAATCTGAGCTTCTAGACCCCACTTGCTTGGGGTTGGGGGTGAGAGAGGGTTCAAGTGGCACTCTAAGTGATCCAGTGTCTAACTTTGGCCTCTCTTCTTTTTGATGCCAGCCATGCTAACACAAACAACTCTAAACAAGTAATGAACTCTCCAGAAGCCCAGAGCTGGGAGCTTCAGCTCTTCTTTCTCTCCTGTCCCCAGGACCTTCACTTGGATTTCATTATGTAAAGGAAAGCACTCATTTCTGGTTTCCTGCAACACCAGATATCTAGGCACATGTGACAAAAGGTCCCTTGGGTGAGTCCACATGGCACACTTGCTCCAAAGAGATGCCCTAAGCTCACCTGCCCCGACTCCAGATCTGGTACTCATTTGCCTTTAAGAGACAAAGCCCATTCAGTGTGTACTCTTTCCATCATCTGGCAAAGGCATGTTTACTCTGACACTAGGTCATGTGACAACACTTCTTGCAGGCCCCTTTTTGGTAATGTTCTCCTTTCTGTTCTGTCTCCATAGCAAGAGTCCATCTGAAAGGGCATTTGAGTCCCATAAGGCACTAACGAGACTTAGTTCCAGGGTAAAGATTCCCAAGCCCTTGGGCTTAGGAAGGGGCTGGGTGGCTCTTTCTGGGAATACTAAACACTTCATTTATCTAAGGATTCACATGAAACCCACAGGGATCATGTGAGATCCATGTGAAAGTTCCTAAAAGGTGCCTGGACTCTTGATTATGGTAAATAATGGGGACCTTAATTCATGGGTCCTTTTGCCCGTCATTTTTTGTTTTATTTCTTCAGTGTATTCACTTGATTCCATGTGCCCTAGACAGAATTATCTCAAAGAACACATGAGATATCTACTATCATTATAAAAGGTCAGGGTCTGGTTCTCCAGGAAACCAGAAATCTATGTACTTCTCAACTGTGCATGGCCTCAAACTCACAATCCAAAATGTCTAACAGACTCCAAGCAGGAAGCCAGAGGAAAGAATGATGGAGAACTAGAAGCAGAGGACACTTCCCACTGTCTCTTAAGAATTTCGTTAGACCTTCCACATGGTGTTTCTGCTGATAGCCAGGGACCAAAACTTGGCACTAGGGAGTCCAGAAAATTGGCTTGTCATGCAAGGGAGTATAACTCCAGTTACAGCTGTGGTCTCCCCAGAAAGGAAGAAGAGAGTGGATATTAGAGGATTACTACCAGGCTCCTATTATTGTATTTTCACATCACAAAGAACAGTAGAATACAAGCCCAGAATGACCAAATGCTGACGGAAGATCGGAGACCATCATGGATGCTTTGAAATATGGATGCTGAAAATGTGAGAGACTGAAAAAAAAGTCAACGTCAGAGGCAATTTCAGAAGAGAGCACAAGGAAGGGGGGAAGCTGCCAGGGAACTCAGAATCATTTATCCCAATATGGGGACTTTTGCCTATCATCCCTGAACTTGCAGCTCCACTGAAGGAATGCTGCAAGGTCACAGCCATTTTGCTCTGCAGTGAATTTCAGACTAGCCATAGCTACAGAGCGAGTCCTTGTATAAACACCTTCCTACACACACATAGAAAAATTTATTTAGAACCTTCTAGATATTGAACCCTAAATCTATAGGAATTGAAAGGATAGTAACAATACAGAAAGAGATAGTCAACCGTTCAAAATAAACAAAGCAGTATCAGACACATATTTGCAGAAGGATGATTATCCAATACTGAGATAACAAAGAGTTATTCTGTCAGGGGCGTAAGGTAATACAGATTGAATGTAGCTTCTTATCCTAGCTTAAGAACTTTAGAAATAGACCCTGAAGCAAGGCTTATGTGTTCAGGTCCATCAGGAGCTTTGATTTCAGAGGAATGCAGGTGGAAGGAAAAAGAAATTAGGTAAGGACAATGCAAGGCTACATGAGGTGATGGGGACTGGCTAGGACTCATGAGGAGACACAGGTAGTCGAGACTAGGCAGACACACACACATACAAACACGCACACACGCATACTTGCAAGCACACACACGCACACACTGATGCACTTGTGCACACACACATGTACACATACA
The DNA here is from genome assembly GCF_008632895.1 of Mastomys coucha. Classification (NCBI taxonomy): domain Eukaryota; kingdom Metazoa; phylum Chordata; class Mammalia; order Rodentia; family Muridae; genus Mastomys; species Mastomys coucha. Next base: position 103,096,495 of record NW_022196897.1, read on the forward strand.
CATTCTCTCACACATACACACACTCTCGAGTGCGCACACACACAATGAAAGCCCTGTCTCTGAACACTTTGGAAGAGCTCACAGAAAGACAGCTGGGATGCTGCCCGCCTTTTATCTCCTCTTCTCACCTAACCATCAGCTACACCACAAGGGTTACCTGTCCTTGCTTCCAGGTTGCATTCTCTTGCCAAGCCTACAACTGCTAGAGATGCCAGCCACATTCTTTCCTATTCTGGAGATGAAGGCAGGCCCAGAGACTTTGGCTTCCAACGTGAGTCTGGCAGACATCATGAATGCCAGCATGACAGCCGGCCAAGTTAAGGAAGTGGTAGGTTCTAAGGAAGGCAGAGCCGAGTGAACTCAGGAATCCTGGGATTTGGAATCAATATGCGGGTGTACATTATATGCACAATCGAATGCTAGGAAGATTAAATGTATCAGTGTTTTTTTTTTAAAAGATGGCCATGAAAAGGTGGGAGAAAAAATGTTCTGCCTATTCTATAAAGACAATAGCTTTTCTAAGTGTGACACAGATCCAAATTCACTAAAGATTTTTTTTAATTGGGTTTGACTAAAATACCTTCTTGGGAAAAGACGTAAGTGTACATGAAAATGTAATATAACACACAGAAAACATAGACAATATTTGCATCAGGTAAAACAAATTAAAGATCACATAAACAAATTAAAACAGTAGTAGGCTCTAAGGAGCACTTACAAATAAGTAAGGTAAACTGGGTGGGAGACTAAAGAGCCTCGAAGCCAGAGTCTGATCTACAGATAACCATGTCTACAGTGGCCAAGCTCCTAAAGAAAAATCAAATGAGAACTGCACAGGAAAGAGGGCATACATTCGAGTAGACTTGATGCTTTACAGTGAGAGACAAATGTTCCAAAGTCCCACCAAATGAACTGAAAGTTACCTGTTATGCCCTTATTTCTGTAGCTTCAATTCACATGATTTAAAAAAAAAAAAAAGGAAAGAAAGAAAATCTCAGTTTTCTGCTTACCCCAGAGAATCTGAGATCTTTGGAATTCTCTATAGAAAACTACATTCAGATTGAATTCTAACTCATTTATTTCTCCAATAGCCTTTGGCCTGGGTACCCCAACTTTATAAAATTCTGGTGTTGGTTTAACTTGCTTCCTTTTAAAATTATGCCTCTAAGAAGGAGTGCCTGGAACCCTAACACTTGAGAAATGAAGGATCGTGAGCTTAAGGTCATCCCCAGCTACACAAGACTCTCAAAAATAACAGAAAAAGAAAGGGAGAGGATGCTGTTTTCTTTATCTTTAAAAAAAAAAAGATGGTAAAGCAGTAGTAAGCTACAGTAAAAATAACGTGTTGCTTTTGAGGGGCTTTCTGAAGCATTTTCTTAGATATAGTTTAATACAATCATAAGAACATTATGAAGACAGTGGAGTTTTCTTTATGTACATTAAAGATAGATTAGATAAAGAACAGATCTAATGTCTAAAATCCAATGACTAGACTAACTACAGCTAAGTTCTAAGAGCCCACCTAATGGTCAGACTTCATGGTTTCTACTGAACAGTGTATAAATGGTGTGGATTTGAAGGGTAAGGCAATGACTTGTTTACAAAGTCTGTATCTTTCTGGAGATTCATAATGGAGTTTGGCAGTTAAAAAAAAAAAAACCAAGTTGTTTGTGTCCAACTTTCCACTAAACTGCAATGGCTAACTAGCCAAATGCAGTAAGAGACGCTAGAATTTGTATCAAGTGCCAAAGAGCCCAACCGTTTTCCTTTAATATATGAATTTGCTCCAGGGAGTGAGTTCTGGGTATTAATTTCCATGGTCATTTCCCCTTCATCCCTGAGCTGGGGGAAGGAAAAGAGAGATACTCCCAGGACAGGATCATCTCATCTTCTGCTGAAGCCCAGCTTCAGAAACAGACATCATCATCTGATACCTACCAGCTAGAAGCATGTGGAAGCCTCCTTGCCAAGCCCCAGGCACCAGGCGTGATTGAATCTCTTGGTAGGATTCAAAATCTATCCAGGCTAGACAATACTTGTCTTCTAGTTTTGGCCATAACTGATAAAAGGGAACACAAGTGGGAAAGCCAGAACTGTGAAAAGAATTTAACACCTCTAAAAGCTTTGGATTTGATTTCTACTTAAGGCGGTAACACAAAAACTCAAGTAAAATCATGCTTGATCTGGTCATCTATATTTCACTTGAGCTGAGTCCAATAGTTCCAAGTTCAAAAATAGCAGTAACCAAGAAAGTATCCTTGATGGTTTCTACTCACTAAAATGGAACCCCAAAGAAGCCATTTGTCAGGTTTTCTCACTACTTTACCCCCAAGTGCCTCATATCCTGCTCAACAAATGACTTAAGATATCAAAAAAACTGGTGGCCCAATCCTTCTTTCTGATTTCACTGAGACTCTAGGTAAACAGAAGTTTATCTTGTGTGCTGACATTCATAGATCCAGTTACTTTTGGAGAACTAGTCCCCAATAGACTTCTCCATTATGAGAGACATCCAGTGAAGTGTGCCAAATGCCTCCATTTTTAAAACACTCTTGGTTTTTCTATGTTTGGTGTGCATATGTTGCTCATGGATCTGTGACTGTGGTATGTTGTATGCTGCATGCATGTGAATATGCAAGTGTACATGCCCATGTGCACTTGGTGAGTATTCATGAGGAGACCAGAGTGTTTTCCTCTGTCACTCTGTACCTTATTCCGGCAACTCAGAGTCTCTCACATCTTTGGCTAGGTTGACTGGTCAGCAGGCTACCAGGATCTATAAACGTCTACCCTCTCTTGGTACCATGTGGAACCATGCTCATTTTTCTGTATGGCTGTTGGGGATCTGAACTCTGGTCCTCATATTTATAGAGCAAATGTTCTTACCCACTGAGCCATCTTCCCATCCTACCTCTGATACTTTCTTAGCCATTTATTTGTTAAGATTCTGATACATATCTCATAGTTACTCTTTTATATGAAACCTGTAGGCTTTGCCTTCTCCTTTCTGAGTCTAGTATAAGAACAAGGCATGTCACAGATTAAATTCCTTAAATGATCAAAGAAATGATTGTAAATGCACCTGCAAAGTAATAGGTCTAGGGATACAGAGAGCAAAATCAATGGGGAAAATTGGTTAAGGTGATCACTCTGCTCAACACTGGACTATAACAGAAGGGTGATAGAAGTTTGAGGTGCCCTGGCAGAATCCCAGCAATACCATAACTCATTAAGGAATGCGTATTCCAGCATACTGAGGATAGACACTGATCATCTATGCTCCTTACAAGACCCTTCGGCAGCCCAGCAAGCCACAAGGATATAATCTACAGGTAGAAAAGTAAATCCTGAAAAAGCAGTCTCTACTCAAAAGACAACGTGTGAGTCCATCCTATGAAGGTGAGCATGCAATGTAATGTAATGAGCTAACAGGTCAGAGGGTAAACAGGAAAGGCCTCATTAGGGGTAAGGTTAGGGTTAGGGTTAGGGTTAGGCTTAGGCTTAGGCTTAGGCTTAACTTAGGTTTAGGCTTAGGGTTTATGGTTAGGCTTAGGTTTAGGCTTAGGGTTTATGTTTAGGGTTAGGGTTATGCTTAGGCTTAGGCTTAGGCTTAGGCTTAGGTTTTATGGTTAGGCTTAGGTTTAGGCTTAGGGTTTATGGTTAGGCTTAGGTTTAGGCTTAGGGTTTAGGATTGGGCTTTAGGACCAGGGATAGTATGCAAAAGAGTCTGTCAATCAAAGTTTATGTGCAACCTCTCAGAATTAGTGTTCCATGTCTCCTACACTTTCAATGCAAGACTGGGGACTGAGAAAGCAAAATGCCCCTGGGTAGACATCCAGAGCTGTCATCTACAGAATAGGTTTGTCAACAGAAGCAGATTCATCGTGTCAGTCTCTGACCTTTTCCTGGCACTTGATGTCTTTGGCCATTTAACAATAGTAGAAGTCCCTTCTTTGCATGACAGCATGGAACCAGAAAGTCAATGTGCAAGCTTACCTTGCAGAGAAGCCTGAACAATCCACTGGAGAAACCACAATGATTCCATTGCCTTAAAAATTTTTATTGAAACACTAAAAATTCTCTAACCATTGGTTTTAAATGTGTAGGTCATTGAAGAAAACTAATTCAGAACAATATTTGTTTAGTCCTATGTCATTTAAAACTTAAAAGCATTGAAAATTAAAATATTTTCTTTCTTTGCAAAAATTTAAAAACATCTTGAACTGGCCTCCCTTTTTCTTACACTGTAAATATGAAGTGAGTGTCTCTTCTAAGCTTTGACAAATTGTCATTCCAAGTTGAGTCAGCTTCTAGAATCTTATCCTCTGTACATTCATTGTTGTGAAATATCTCCAAAGTTCCTTTAACATCAAGGCGTGTGTGAATGTGTAAGTGTGTACGTGTGTGTGTGTGTTTGTGTGTGTGTGTGTGTGTGTGTGTGTGTGTGCGCGTGCGCACGCGCGCTGCTGTTACTTCCCCTGGACTCTGTCAGCATCTCTGTCATGCCCATTTCCCTCCCTTTACATGATGAGTCCATTTCCACCAGTTGACTTTTGGGGGTGTCTCAAAGGGCAGGTTGTGACTCCCACTCAGGTCAGTAGCAGTAAATCATTTACCTCAAACCTAAAATTCTCTTTCCTTTTCCAGTAAGTGAAAGGCTGCTTCTCCACAAGGACTGTAACTAATAGAAAGGACTGAAGGGGATAGCCAGAGGTCCAGTCTGGTGTTCTAGCCTTTTTTACCCAGTTGTGCTAGAAACTAATTGTGGATGCTAGATAGTATCTTGTGTATATAGTGGCCATGGGGAGTGGAGGAGAAGCCCTCAGGATGGAGTAGTTAAAAGCTATTTATCATCTACACTTTAACTATGCTGGCCGACACTGGCTTTGGCATCTGCAGAACTCTTAATCCATAATGGATAACACATGGAGCTCAGGCATTATGAAAAAGCATACCATTCTCGTGCTTTAGTGTATAGATCTGAGGAAAATACCTTTTAAGTGAAATTGAACTAAACATCTGTCTGGCTCCCAGCTGAAAAGTACAGAATGTACTGTGCAAACTAATCAAACTTCATAACCCTGCTGTGACCTTGTCATTTCCTAACAGCATGTCCCTCCCAGAGCTGTCACTTATTGGAAACTCATCTGTGACTGTTCTCTATACTGCTTAGAATAGAATGGAAGTCTCACAGAATACATTTGACTCAGAGCATGAAACAGCATGAAGCACGTGTACACATTACACATTATGCCTTTCTCAGACACTCCCATACACTTGTACAAATCTGAAGCAAAAGGAAGAGAAGATTTGGCTCATTGGTCAAGTTGCACACAATGCATTTGATTAAATGAAATCCTTTATCTGCATGTTCTTAGAAACACAAAACAGATTTCATCTGACAAAAGAGATTATTATTATAATTTTACAGAAAACAAAGGTGATCTAGTGGCACAATGGGACATAAGACAAAACTGTAATATAAAATCTGTACAAGAGACCATAAAAGCAACACTCACTTCTTAAGCGTGTGCTGTCCTCAGATAGTCACCTCATCAGACTGTATGGTACGTGTGCATATGTTTGCACAGGCACATGTGTGGAGATACAGAGATGCTCCCATAGGGACTGTAGAGTCAACGAGGGTGTGGAGATGGGGGTGCATTTGTTTCAGGGAGAGGGAGTCACAAGAAGAACAATGAGGCAGTGGTAGGACTTACACCTGGGGCAGAGGCATAGTAAATATCTGACCTCAAGAATAGATTCTAGTCTTTCCTTTCACTGCTACATCTGCAGCCAGGAGTATGTTCAGGCTTCAGAAGAGGTTTGCTTCTAGTGTCCTCCACTGTGATAAAAAGGTCTGGTTAGACTGAAATGAGACCAAGAAATTGCCAATGTCAATTCCTGTCAACAGATCAAAGATGGGCTGATCATCCAGGCTCGATACCAGAAAACTGCCTTGCTTAATGGAAGGACAGGAATATAGGCATAGGGAAGCAATGCTCAAATGCCCAAGAATATGACCTGGATGACAAAGATGTGGATCCTGGGCCAGTTTTTCAGGAGATACTGTGAATCTGAGAAGAGTGGCTTCCATATGTGTCACAACCTATGCCTGCATGAGGGTCAAAGGGAATATATTAAAAAACAAGCAGATTCCAATGGAACATATCCACAAGCTGAAGGCCGAAGAGACCTACAAGAAGCACATGGTTAACCAGGCCAAGGCTCACAGGTCTAAAACCAAAGAAGCACAAATGTGCCCAGAGGAGCACCCACCTCCAGGCAAAGAAGGGGGACACCATCAAGACTCTGTCCAAGGAGGAAGAGACAAAGAATAAAACTTCCTTCATATCTATATACAATGTCCTGGTGTGGCCTCAAGTGGATCAGTCATTAAAACAAAACCAACCTTTATCTGTTGCTCTCTTTTTAGAAAGAGAAGGAGAGGCAAAGGGAGAGAGAAAGGAAGACAGAGAGGGAGAGAGAGAGAATAGATTCTAGGTTGAGGGTATATAGGTAATGAGTCCATGTCAGTAGAGTTTGAATGTTAAGTTCCATTAAAGGCCTACTTCTTATTTTAAAAGCATCGCCCTAGAGCAGTAGAGCATGCATTTGGAGCTATTTTGATGGTGGTTTTTGTGGTCATGGTAGAGTCTGTGGTAGTGGTGAGAATGGTTGTGATGTTGATAGTTGTAGTTGTGGTGATGTTTGTGCTGGTTGGAGGTCATGGCAGAGGTCATGATAGTGGTGGTGGTCATGACCATGCTCATTGTGGCTGTGGTCATGATTGTGGCTGGGGTGGTCATGGTCATAGTAGTGGTGGCAGTGGCAGTAGTTGTCATGATGGCAATCATGCTTGTGCTGGTTAGTGTAGTGGTTAGGGCTGTGATTGTTGGCATTGTAGTGATGACAGTAGTAAGTGTGGTAGTGGTAGTTGTGATGGTAGTAGTAGTTGTACTGGTCATGGTGCTAGTAGTTATAGTCTTCATGGAGGTGGTGATGACAGTGGTTATGGTAGACAAGGTGGTAATGGTGTTTATAGTGGTAGCCAGTTGTGGTAATGGTGGTCATTGTCATAGTAACAGTGGTGATGACTGTCATGGAGGTGGTGGTGATGGTAGTAACTATAGTCATGGTGGTCATGATGGGAATGGTGGCTATGGTTTGGCTTAGGCAGTTTTTATTGTCTTTTCTAAGTGAGGTTATGGTTCTAATACTCTCTTGCTGGCCATAATACCGCAACTTTGTCCCAGAGTAGGGGAGGGAGGTGTAGAGAAAGTAAATAACTCCAACGGGGTCACATAACCTTCTGACACTGAACCCTCTTCTCTCTCGGCCCTATGTTTACTTCTTGCCTGTTATTGGAAAGAAAAAGAAGAACCCACTGGCTCTTACAAAATGCTCAAAATCTGCTGTTACAAGGCCCAACATTGGCTTCTCTCGAGAGACACAGCTTCTCCTCACTGAACTGCTAGCAGAGAATAAAACTGTGGTGAGCCACCCAAGCCTTGGAGGGCTTCCAGAAGCTTTTCAGTCCTTCTGGCCAGGCACTCTGGGCTCTGGTTTGTACTATGCCTCCCAAGAGAGGTCACACCAGAACACTTGTCTCTGGCTTCATTACGACACTGATTTGTCCACTTCAACGCAGCTGCTCTTCCCCAGGACGCAGGCCTTTCCAGTCCTGAGTCAAATCTGTGGGCCCCTGCACCCTAAAGAGAACAACCAGACTCTTTCCACTGCCAGACTGCACCAAGAGCTTGGCTAACGTTGGCTGGATGTGCAGTAGCAAGTGGAATGTCCCCCGTGGCCCTCAGCTCCTTTTTGGGCTCTGTCATAAGCTGAGTTACAGTCCAGAGTGACCTGCCTTTTCTCTACTTTTCTTTTTCGCTCTTTCATTTTTGCGGTAGTTTGTTTTGGTTTAGTTTGGTATTTCTTAGAGTTGATTTTTAAACTTACAGTAAAATTAACTCTTTTTTGGTGGGTGTTTCTAAGTTTTAACAGATACCCACTCATGAAACAACCACCATTAGCTGAATACAGATAACTCCTTGCTTCTAAATTGTTCCTCTTGTTCACTCTCAACATGTCTACCAGCTGCTGATGGTTCTCTGTAACTTGGCCTGGACTCCAGTGTCATATAGATACACATGTATGTAACTAGTCTTTCCAGTCTGGACCCTGCCCCATAACATACTGCAATGCATGAACAATTCATTGCTGAAAACCATTTGGCTATGCATTATAACATGATTATGAATAATATCCATAAATATTTGCATGTAAGTTTGCTACAAACATTTTTGTTTCTGTTTGGTTAGGATTGATGGATCCTGTGGTAAGTGCATGTTTAATTAAGAAACTTCCAAAAGTGCTTTTCAACGAGACTGCAATATTTTGCATTTCTACCAGCAATATGTGGTAGTCCGCACTGCCCCATGCCTCACTGACACCAGAAGTAGTCAAGGCTTCTCTCTTCTCAGTCAGTCTTTCCCTAAAAGTAATCAGTTAGGAAGCTGCTTATCTAAAGAACTGCATGGTAAAAGGCAGAGGGCACAGGTGCAGTATGCTCAGATCCACAAGGAACCTGAAGGCTTGACAAGTTATTGGCAGCAAGGAGCATCAGAGATGCCCATTCAGCCTCAGCCAAAAAGAGTCAAAGTCTACCATGTCTTACAAATTCAGCAAATACCTGTCTTGAGAGCTCTCCTGACATAGGAAATTAGTAGTGCTTTTCTACAGCATGTAATAAACTGGGCTGTTGCCTAGATAAATGCCTTCATTTTGCCCTCTAGACCTTCATATATTTCTCAGAGCCGTGGAAGAAGTTCCCACATAAGTGTCACATAATGGATGGTAGCAACCACAGAGATTGTTAATGAACCCAGGACCACTCTGTGTCCAGAAAGAGCCAACAGATCAAAGATAAATTGCAGAACAAATTCTAAAATGGCTGTTCCAGTCTTTGAGGAAAACACTAACTGCCTGGAGCTGGAGTTACCTGTGGTTGTGAGCCACCTGATGTTCGTGCTGAAAACTGAACCCCAATCCTCTGCAAGAGCAGCAAGCATTTCTAACTGCCTGTCATTTCTCCAGCCTTCCAACTCTAAGAATCATGAAGATGTTTTAGACTCTTACAGGGAAAAGTAAAGAAATAAGGACAAAAACAAACAAAAACAAACAAACAACAAAAAAAAACCAACAACAGAAACAACCATTTTAAGTCTATCCTTAAACCCTGGGTAAGACCCATTCCATTCACTAGCTGATAGTCATTACCCTAGCTCTTGTCCAAGCAGAAGAGAACTCAGGTCTCTTCAAAGAGAGGAGTATTGAAGAGTTTATGAGCAATTTTTTTCTAAGTCATACCATCTAACTTTGCACAGTTATCTCAACATACACAGAAACAAAACCTCGTTGCCATGTAATTGAGCACTGAGCTCAGGAATGATACTCCACCATGTGGCTTTGGGAATGTTTTGTCTATCTGACCTACAGGGTGAGAGTTTGGATGTGTTTGGTTTTGTTTCTGACAGATCTGATGTTTAATCTGCTTCAGCCTCCCATGCTGGGATTAGAGCATCACCACCACACCCTGTTAAGAATTTGGATCTGGAGTCTGTGGGACTCTTTCCTTTTTGGATCCTGAGATCCATGATTTTATCCAAGTGGGGCAGAGCATTAGTTACTTTGGTATCCCCTCTTTGGATGAACCTACATTTCTTTCCAGCTGTGGCTTAAGGCAGCATATTCCAACAAGTTCTCCTATTCATCTTTTTCCTCATAAAAATCTCCATCAACTCAGGTCTGATTGTAGGAACTTGTAGCAAACAAAATCCCTGTTTGTTAATGGTAAACTAACTTGCCTCGATTGGCTCATTGGATAGGATATGTACAATGAATCTCCCTAAGAGCTGCAGGAAGACTACAAGGGACGGAGCTATTTACTTCATGTCTTGTATGCCTGCCCTACTTTTGATGAGCAACATCCAGAGAAATTCTCCCTCCACAACACTGGGCTCGTGGACCACACTGAATCTTGTGATTCCCTGAGGTTTCATCCTGTTGCTAGAGGAGCTGGAGCCTTGCTAGTGCATCTCACCAGCTGCATTTCTTGAGCAAAGAAGTCACCCTCCCTTAACTGTCAATGCCTAGGACTTAGCTTTGCATGTAACTTTCCCAAATTAAATTAAAAACCTAAAACATCCCTCCTTGGATCCAAAACAAAATGACAGACGCAAATGTATTGAAACCTTCAAAAATTTTTAGACACATACACAGAACAAGTCCTTAGATTATCCCAACTATGACCCTACAACTGTCCTTTGGCAGCTGTTACTGAGTAGCCCTCTGTCTTGGGCCATCACATCCTGGTGATCTCACAGCTGGAAGCTACACAGTCAAACATCCATCCTCAGGAGAGTACTTTAACAGCAGCTGAAGGACTCAGCAGCCTGTCCTGCCTTTAGGACTACAGGTCCTCTCCCTCTTCTGCTCTATCCCTCTCCCTCACTCTCTCCCTCTCCCTCCTTCTCTCTCTCTCTCTCTCTCTCTCTCTCTCTCTCTCTCTCTCTCTCTATATATATATATATATATATATATATATATATATATATATATCTTTCCTCCAAAATTGGCCTTTAATGTGATGGCTCTCATTTCTACACTGGATTTTGTTAAACAAAAAACTGAAATATCCTCTGAGGAAAACCTAAGAGCACGAATCTAGGAGAAAGAAGCCCACCCCAGGAACATGGATGACACTGGACATGTTTAAGTCAGTTACTGCACAATAGAAGGTGATCTCGTTTTTATAGAACTCTAAGTTCAGCTGCTACTCTTCACTGAAGTCTACTCACCTCGTTCCCTAGCCTTGGACCTCTCTGTGTCCTGATCCCTCCCCCCAGGTCCTTGCATAGGGTTCACTTCTCCTCCATCCCACCCCACCCCCACTCAGGAATGATTAGGGTGGTCCACAGTACTGACTTGGGAATCTTTACAGGCTGAGAAACCTTCAAGTACTACAGGAAGAAATGGCAAAAAGTATCATTCTCAGACTAAACAAGCATCAGGCCATATCTTTGGTCCAGGAAGACCACTTTGATGCCTAACTTCTCCTGATGCTCCATCACCTCCCAATGCCTCCCTGCTGGAGAAGTGACCCAGGGCATACCTGTCCCCACCCAACCCCAGGCAGGGCCCCATGCAATAGACACAGAGCAAGCCAGAGAGCCAACTGGCCACAAAATCAGTGAACAAAAATAGCATAAACCAGACCAGGGATGTCTAACCTACCATTGCAGATCTCAAGGGATCATGGATAGAATGAAGGAGGTTGTTAGTTTCCATAAAGTTTCCAATTCTCCCTCAAAGGATAAATATCAACAGTATCCCTTAGTGTTGTTATTAGGATCTGTGGCCTTATTACAAAACAAAAAACAAAAAACAAAAAAAAAACAAAAACAAAACAACAACAACAACAAAAAAAAAAACTATAGGCATTTTAGCAACTCATTGTAGTTGCCACCACAGAAATTCCAGAATGTCATCTTTATGCAGCACTGTATTGACAGGACAAGAGTTATCAGACCCCCTGGTAAAGTTGATCTGATGCGTTGTTTAATAGGTAGATCTATCACTATACTCCATTTCTAAATCAGTGACTGCCTCAATAACATATTCTCCTTGGCAGTCCTGTATTTCTTGTTTTTAAATTTAAAAAAAAAAAACTAAACATCTGCAGATGTCAAAAGGTTCACAATAAAAAATAATGCTAAGAACTCTTTGGTTAGAATAATATATGAATTTCTATCTGTCAGTCCTTGCTGGGCTCTTTAATCCCTACAGCTAGGGCCAACTCTGTTTAAATACATTTTACAGAGAAGACAAGAAGTTCAAGAGTTCAATGGTTCACCATGTCACTCTTGTTAACAAGTTCTGCTTCGGACTTGGACTATGAATTTCCTGTAAGTGGATTGCTGCCTGCTCTATAGTTCCTCTGTGACTCAGACCTTACCTTGCTATGGGGCTGTTGCTATGAGAAACTTTAAATGTCTCCTGGAAGTGTTAACAGCCAAGGACTCTTACCCAATATGTTGGGAGGGTTGATATGTCGACTTTGTTTATTTCCACAGAAATTCCTGATGCTGAGTTGCTGCCAAGAGACCATTCAAGAGACATTTCTTGTTGAATCATGAAATGACAGCAGTCTCTTCCTGAATAAAATTCCAGTCTTTTGCTTCATATGTGCACAGTTACCTTATTTACCTTTTCTGCCCAAGGGTCCCAAAGGATTGGATGGCCAGGGTCTCATGCAAAGTACAAAAATCTAATGAACTGGTGTGTCTTCCTCTGAGATATTTAAGCATTATTAGAATATCTAGAGAAAAAGATCAAAACAAGCTATAAAGTTGCATTTTAATTGTTAAATGATAATGCGGTCCTAGATAACCAAAACTGAAAAAAATATAAACTCTAATATAATTCTTTCTACATGCAAAGATTTGTCTCCAGAGGAACCGCGGGTTTGGAAAGAATCTTATGATCTCTGTAAAGATCCCCTCCTTCTAAGTAGTATCTTACTAAACTCTGGAGATCCCTGGGAGACTAAACAAAGCCAAAAAGAGAACTTAAGTACATGCTTTTAACAACACTAGTTCAAATCCCAGAGGAGCATCTCAGACTTTATTACAAGTTCTCTCTTAGTCTCTTGGAAATGACGTGATTGTCAGATTAACTTCTTTGAGTTCTGGAGAAAGAAATAAGAAGATGTGAGTTGATTTGACTTCTCTTACCTTGAACATTTCATATTTGGCTCCAAGAGACATGACTGCTGAATTCTTCCCTGTGGATCCAGAGCTCTAGAGACGCTTGGTCTGGTTTCTTGGCATGCAGTGGTGAGAGCCTACAGTGCCGGATGCTGAGCTTTATGGAGTCCTGCTTTAGTTCCTCCTCCTTCTGTCTCTATGCTCCTATAAAACCAAACCAAACAAACAAAAAGATTTCTTCCCAAATCCACCTTAAGCAATATGGTGTCAAGTACTATAGAGATTAAAGTTCCAAGTAGAACAATTTCCTTGGTCTCTAGCTTCATAAAGTCTACTTGAAAAACCAAGATGTTTCCCATAGAGATAGTCTCTGTTCCTTTGTTCATGGGCCAGCCTGATGAAAATACTTACAGTGTGCAGTCAAAATGGAGTGAGTCATGGTGTGAGTTTTTATCATCACCCTGATACAGTGTAAGGAATGGGAGCCTTGGTGAAGAATTATCTAGGTGGGTCTGGCCTGTGGCCTTATCTGTGAGGATTTTCTTAGGTGGGTTGATTGAGATGGGAAGACTCACCCTGAAATTGGATGGCAAATTTAGGCTGGACCCTGAACTCGGCATAAAGGAGAGCATAAGCTGAGCATTAGCAAGCATGCATTCATTGCACCTTGCTCCCGATGATAGGTGTGATATGTATAACCAGTTCCTTCAAGCTGCAACTTTGACTTCCCTGCTATGATGGATATGTGCTGTTAGTTTTTGTCAACTAGACACTACAGTCACCTGGGAAGAGAAAACCTCAGTTGAGGAGTTGCTTCCACCACACTGGCCTATTGGCAAATCTTTTCTTGATTAACAATTGATGTGGGTGGTGCCACCCCTGGTCAAGTGGTCCAGAGTTGTCTAAGAAACAAAGCTGAGCAAGCCATGGGAAGCAAGCCAGTAAGCAGCATTCTTCCATGGCCCTGCCTCCAGGATCCTGCTTGAGTTCCTGCTTTGACTTCCCTCAATGATAGCCCGAAACCTGTAAGCTAAACAAACCCTTTCATCCCCAAGTTGGTTTTGGTCAGTGTATTATCATCCTAGGAACAGAAAAAAAAACTAGGACAGACTGTTGCCTAGAACTGTATTCTAAAATAAACCCCATTCTCCTCTAAGTTGCTCTTGTCAGGGTATTTTTGTCACAGCAAGAAAAAACGAAACAAAGGCACATGGTGATGAAGTCACACTTCTGAAGCTTCTGGCCGCCTATTCTGGCATGCTCAGCAGCAAACAGGGATCAAGACCACCTCACGGGGGCCCTGGCATGCAGACACCCACACTCACACAGACATGCTTACATATACACACGCAATAGCTAACCTAGGGAGATTTCTTTTAATCTCCACTGTGTACAGCCTATAGTTAAATCAGAGTATATGATCCCAGATAGAAGCAATTCTTTATACCTTTCTGGGTGATTAGAACAAATCTCCAATTTTGTGAACCGGACCCAAAAGCCTGTGAGTTCCTCTGAGACTTGCCTCATGGACAGTCTGCCTCCTGTAGACAAACATATCTTCCCCCGCCCCCCCATTCGTAGAGTCTATAGACCAGGATGCCCCAAGATTTAAATAATCTGGTTTCCCCCTAAGCCATGTAGTTTGATTTTATACTAAACAATCTACAGTGGACGTGAATCTAGGTGGTGATTAAATAGACACTTGAAGCACAAGGCTTCAACAGCCAAATATTCGGCTTGTCCTTCCACAAAGTTACCTTCACTACTATCCACACTCCAGCTTCAGACATACATACAATATCTTCATAAAGGGTGGAAATAATCAACCTATTACTAGAAGATCCCTATCCCAGGACATAGAGCCAGTGCCGGGCTATTAAAGAAAGATACTCTAAGAAGACAAATCTTGTCTCTGCTAAGCTTTCAAATTGCATAAAAGTAATCATGGATAGTCAGACATCTTTGCCTTATTCGTCAGAAAACAACTTTCAAAGTGTTTTCCAAACATGGAAGATGAAACTCCAACTTACATAGTGTTGGCAGTGTCTGTGGCTGCTCCACACAGCCAGGTGGAGCTGGATGGGGGAGACTCAAGCTCTAATCTCAGTTCACTTTGTCCTTAGGTCACAAATGCTCCCTAGCAGTTTATTACCCATTCAAGATAAGCAAAGCAGCCCAAATGATCATTCCTGGCCATGTCCAGGAAGCCATCTGTTTATCCAAAGAAACTTACCTTACCCAGAACACCAAGACAGACAGACAGCTCTTGGCACTTACAGTTAAGTCATGAACGTCATCACTAGCAGACAGCTCCAACTAAAGCAGAAATTCCCAGGTCAAAAAATCCTCATGTGGTACGTTACATTTTGAGCCCACTTTGTGTTTGTGAGAAACAAAAATACAATGGGAAAAGCTTTTTAAATAACAAGCGTTCGCTTTTTAAAGTTAAGACTTTCAAATACCAACCAAAGATGCTGAAAAGATGTCACCTTTCACTTTGGTCACATTATTATCTGTGCTCTGACATCTTAATTTTCTGTACATAAAGTCTGTGTATTATACATATCTATATAAGTATATACATAATCAAAATGGAACTCAGAAATATGATTCAAAAATGGAGTTTGTTTTCTGGAAAAGATATAGTCCTATTGAGTCAAATTTATTTTACTTGATTATGGCTAATATACTAAAAAGAATTTTTAAGCTATTTAAATTCTTGTGCCTCTTCCCCCAAAGGATATTTAAAAATATTATCTTATACTAACTTTATATACTTTCTTTATAAATTTTTCCTTAAAACATTGCCCCTTGTTTTATTAAATTGTTTTACTAGAGTCCAATTCTGGCTTTTATAGCAACATTTTGCTCTAAACAGACATTTACTTTAAAAAAATCTTTATAATGCCTGTATTTGGTATATCACTGCTTATCTGTTTATTGATTTATTGAATATATAACTCCAAACATTAAAAAAAATCCTCATGTTTTAAAAAAACAATAATCTAAGTAGTAACATAAAGCTGAGGGAGGTCATGAGGTGAAAAACTGATGACAGGAAAACATGATGCATCTGGCCACTCAAGCCACCAGCTTCTGTGTGTCCTTCATCTTGTCTCACAGTGGAAGAGGCGTCTATCTTATGAGGCTACTTCCTGGAGCATGGATCTCTAGATCCTTTCTCTCTTCTAGGGATCCTCTCTCACAGCTTAACTTCTCCCAAACACCTGCGTCTCAGTAGAATCATCACCCACAAGCTTCTCTGACTTAAAACAACAAAATGAAAGCAAAACATTCCAAGTCAGCTCTGTCCCACGTGCTTTTCTAGTGCCCTGGGTCTTCACCCCACACATTTGTCCATCTGTTCACCTCCCATATCCTCAACAGCCCACTTATCTCTGCCATTCATCAGCACTAATCCACTTAAACCGTTCTTGCAAGATAAACGGCAAATTCTCATGGAAAACCCACAAGAAACTCTCACTCGCCATCTTAGATGACCGGCATCTTGTGTTGAAACCCTGACTTTTCCACCCTTACTTCATCTCCCCATCTTCCTCCTCTCCGTCTGTTTTTCTTCCCTCTCATTTTGTGATTTCTCACCCCTTGACCAGCTTTAATACACTTTAATACACTGACTCAATCAAGCCCTTTCAGTAGATGAATCCCCATGAATTAAATGACACCCTTGTGCTGATAAATTCAAAACATAGAAAACGAATTCTCCAGAGCTTCAGGTCTGGATATCCAACCACGTATACAACATCGCCAATATATATAGATGTCTCAGGTTTCAACATGGAATGCCTCTTTCCTCCAGCCTGACTCTCTTTGATATTCTGCCTCAGTGAATATGACTACCATTTAATTGTCTTCTCAAGTTAGAAAAGTAAGCATCATTCTGTCTCCCATCTTTCTTTCTTCTTTCTGTTCAGAATACCAAGGTCTAATTATTCTATCTGAAACAATATTTTCAGTATATCACCGCCTCTTATTTTCTCTGCCAACATTGGCACCATGTCCTCTCTTTCACAGCACATTTCTACCAGCTCAGCTTCCAGACACACGCCCCTCCAACACACCCATTCTCTACATTACCACCAGCTGATGTTTCTGAAGTGAAGTGCTGACTTTCCTATACATGCACACTTGGAAACCTCCACGTCTTTCCCACCCACTGCTACAATATAGGGGCTTCAAACATCTACTGACTACAGAATTTAAAAGGCAAGTTTACGAGTTTGTCTCCAGCAGCCTTTTGTTTTGTTTCATTGTGTTGATTTGTTTGTGCTTTATAATTATTAGATAATACATCTTTGACTAAGTGTGTTAGGAAGCTAGGGGCCAATATCATGTCAGGAAGACTTTGGGAAGGAAAGGATCCTGGCTTTTCTCACTGTGCCAAAGGAATTCAGTCATAAACCCTGTTGGAAACAACACAGATGCTGCGGTGATAAGATAATATTCTAAGACTTAGAGAAAAATCCCTCTCATACGTCAAAAGCTAGAACTCAGACCGACTCCTATCTTCAGACCTCAGACATCCGTGAAAGTTAGAAGCAATGCCTTCTGATTGTACCTGCTAAGCCCTGATGGCTACAAAGAGAAAGCCCCGGGACGCTCTCTACAGTTATCAGGAGAACACAGCACATACATTCCCAGACAGCTACAAATAGAGGTCTGAGGACTAACTCACAGACATGTAATCTTGGCCTCAGAAGCAAATTACTCATCAAAAGTAAAGTCTAGGTTTCCAAAGCCTATGTGCATATGTACATGTACAAAAGGAGTGTGTTTGTGCGCATGTATGATTTGTTGAGGGCTAACGTGATTGCTTATAAGGTTTATATACACCATTTACATCATCAGCCTCACTTCCGCAGTGTGAACATCACTACTCCATGCTCAACGCATTCTTTCCCACAAAATGTACTGAGCCCAGCCATTTATCTAGCACTTAGCTTACATTGTATCTTCACATTTGCTCACCATGTTCTACACCTTACAGAAGATTAAACCGAGGCCCTAAAAAAGCTCAAGTTCCTGTAACGGGAAAGAGCAAAGCCTAGAGCAGAACCTGGGCTATGCCAATCCTGAAGACAGCCCTCTTTCCCCACAACCTCCTTACATCATAAATCATCATGCTTCTGGTTCTAGTTAGTAAAAAGAAAGATGTGGAGGAGAAAGTTTCTGCCTTACGATAAACCACCCTGATAAAGATGATTCAAGGACTATTTTTGAGATGTCAGAGCTGAAAATGTACAGATTCCACGGCACGAAGAACCTGCCAAGTCGCAATTGCACAACCAAAGCAGTGCAAGGAGCCAAGGAGGCCAACTGTGTGTTGGAGAAAGCACAGATGTCATCTGGGAATGCTCAGAGGCCTGCTTTCAGATGGAGGAGAGACGGTGCTTCCGCCGGAACCACAGCCTTATAAGGCCACGCTAAGTTACTTCCTAGGCCGAATCAAGTCAGTACATACTGCCTGTTCCCTTAGATCACTGAGATCCTACTGACTGAGCATCATGGAAAGAATGCCCCTGCTGGGCCGCGTGCTTAGTCCCCATCCTGAGCTGGCTCACAAACACCCACCTTGTAATTAAAGCTGCTATGAGCTTTTCAGTGGGGACGTGGGGGAGGCTAGACACTGGGGTCAAGAGTAGAGATATTTAGGCCCTCCTGGGAAATTAGTCACACATCACATCCCTTCCTCTCCATTTACAGCCATTCATTTGGGAGCAAAAGAACTCTAAATGAATGAAAAGTCCCTTCCACCCCAACATGTGTCCTGAAGTTCACAGGAAGCCTTCTCCTCTGCTTTGGGGCATGCAGACAGCCTGCTCCCAGCTGCGCCTCCAGTGAGCTAATAAGACAGTAAATGCTCACAATGGTGAAGGCTCCAGGGAGCGGAATCCACCATTTCTTTGCCTTGTTTCATCAGGCCTCCTGTCATTACACCAAAACTCTAGGAGGATAAAAAGGGACTTAGATACCTCCAAGAAGACTGATCCCGAGAATTTGCATTAAGCCATGGTTAAGAATCTAGGAGAAGGTCCCGCAAGGTTGAACACACTTCAGAAAGGGAATGTTCACACTCTTGCCAAGTTACTTCCCTTACAAATATTGATTACTCCCTGCAGATTATGGAAAATGTTTGTCTCAGTTATTGTTATTTCGATGGGTTTCATTTTCAGCTACAAGAGTAATGGAGCTGCCACAAGGAGCTCATCCCAACTTTCCCTTGAAGTAAGTCACCTGATGGGCATTAAGATCCTCAGGAGGGGCATGCCAATTTCCACAAGAATCCCAATGATTCTGAGACAATGGAGAATGTAAACTCCTTGTGGAAACTCACTAAAGGAGTTCTCTTTGGTGACCCAAGTGAAAGAATCCAGGTAAGAATGAGCTATCAGCTACTATAAATGAAAGCATCATGGGGAAAAAACGCAGTGGGCAGTGGGCAGTGGGCAGTGGGCAGGTCTATACATGAAAGGAGATGATCCCACTGGCAACCCACTGCGTCAGGGGTATCTGGGAGGAGAAGGGGCTTGGCCACTTCTTCTATTCTACTGCCAGATCACCCGTCTAATTTACATTATCCTGTATTAGAGGTTTGACAATAGCTCTCTCACTTGGCAGCCAAGAGCTGCATAAATCAGCTTCTAAGTTGTGACATATTCTAGCTCAGTGAAGTGTGTAGACATGAGACTGTGTCTCACAATCCTCCTTTTACACGGTGTGGAAATAACCCAGGGCCCCAATATTGTACTTTTGAAGCATATCGCTTGAGCTGTTCCCTGCTAATATGGAGAAAGAGAGTTCCTCTAAATCTGGATGGCTGGACCCTACATTCCCAGAGGCCTGGTAGAGTTCTCTAGATGATAGGGCATTGACTACTAGCCCTTGGGCCTTGCATATTCTGCCTTGCCCTACCAGGATTAGAATGAGATAGACTTTTTGGAAGAAAAGAGATGCTCTTAGGAGTATTCAATAGCTTGTCATCCTGTCTACATTTAACTGAGAGCAGAAATTTTATTTTATCAAGTGTTCATTACATAGAATAATTTCCATTCATCTGCTTCATCAATCCACTTAGACATTTAACATGTGTATTATTTACAAGTCATCATTTTCCAAGAATCCAACAGAGAGCAATGTTAAAGTGTTCCATCCTCCATGAAGCTGAAGAGAAAGGGAGGTTTTCTTTAAAGACAGCACATGTAGACATAGATTTTGATCCCTGATAAACAGTATAAAGAAATAAATCACACTACACTCTCTCCCTGGAAGAGAAGAAAAAGCTGAGGAAGAAAGAAGTCCCAAACCTACTTAGAACTAAAAAACAAAACAAACAAAAAAACCCATGTTGTTAAATATTATAATTTTCCCATCAAAATGGATTCTAGAACTATCCAATTTACTTCCTAAAGCCAGTGAGATCAGGCTTCTTTATAATTTATTTTTATGGACATTTTGTGTAATCTTCCCAATGGAATTGTTGGAGTACTGAATAGCCACCTTCGCACGGCTGTGCAGGGGCCGTGCTTCCCGGACTTGCTTTGGACTTCTCTGGTCCTGGCCAGATCTTCTGTCGCCTCTCCTCTTCCCCAAGCAGACACTGACCAGATAACACAGTTCTTAAGCATCATATGTTGAAGGCCAAGGCCGTGAAGAAATTGGCCAGGTCCTATTTCCTCAAAGGCATGACCACATGCTTAGAGAAAGGCAAAGCAAAAAAAGCAGAGGCTTACTCCAGCTTGAACATGGAAACTAATGGAATCTTCATATAGATAGCAATCTCATTAAAGTTGGCATTGAGTAAAAGGAGCCACAACAGATGCCATAGCTATAAGACATGAGCTAAGAAAACAAGTACCAAGTCTTCTCGGATTTACAAATCCATTGACCTAAATAGTTCTTGACACACTGTATGTCCTCAACAAGAAGTCCTTACTGCTGCAGTCACTGATAACTCACAATGACTCCTTTTCTACTCCCCACTCTGGAAGGACCCTGTTACTGCCTCATACAAGTCCATTTCCCTGTTGTAGCTAGCCAGACTGTGCAGTGGGGATACAGAACCGACCTTCAGTAAGAGAAATTGTTAGTCATTCAACCCATACATATTTATGCTGCTCCTCTCCTGATACAGAACATTCTTCTCACTGGGGTAATAACTGAAACCCATAAATAGAGTCTAAACATCTACCAGCTCACCAAAAATAAACCTCTAGAACTTAAGCTATTAGGACCTGCAAGCTCTGCTGGGTGGTTTACAGTCAACTTTTCTTCTCCATTCTGCTTTATTTGAAATCTTCATTTAGTCCAAAAGCTGACACCATAGTCAAAACCCCAAGCCCACATACCCATGGTTTACTGGGCCCTGGATGACAAGGTTGCTCCTCATTATCAATATCAAGTTCGAGGCAGTTTTGTTTTATAGTTTGTTACCTCAGCAGGTACTTGGATTGTACTGTCTTCATCTCTTGTGTGTGATTAAAATACGTGTTTCACTGTTCTCTTTAATAACTGCCCCTTAGGTGTCTACTAGGGGGTAAACTTTCTGGGTAACCGTCTTTCAAGCTAAGATCTGACTTACACCAAGGGTAGGGATGCCCCTGATTAAGTCAGTCCACATAGAAGTCCAACCACTCTTCATATTCCCAAATGGTTATTGTGACTCTTTGCAATAATGACTAGTCTTACATGGTTCCGGAGTAATATTTCTCCCCACTTACATTAGGGTTTATTTTGGCTTAGTCTTTGAGGGTACATGACATCATGGCAGGGTGGTGGGAGTCACAGGAGCAGGATCCTGAGGGAGCTGGTCAAATTGCTTCCATGTCAGGAAGCAAAGAATAGTGAATTTGAATGCCTGATTCCCAAGCTTCTTTTTGTGCAGTCCAGGAAACAGCCATGTGGTAGTACCACCCACCTAAGGGCAAGTATTTCTACCCCAACTTAAACTAGACAATGTTCCACGGGCATACCCCGAGGTTAATCTAACCCACAGAATTCCTATAGATACTCCCAGAGGTTCCTTTCCTAGACAATTCTGGATCCCATCAAGTTGGTGACCTGGTATTAACCATCACATCTCTTTCATTCAATCTTTCACATATAAATTGAAATTTACATCTGATAGAGATTTGATAAAGCTTTGTTTACTTCATCCCCACTTTTTTTTTTTGGATGATTCCCCAACTAAACAATCAAGTTCAACCTCTGAGAAAAGGTACATTATCACAGGACTGTGAATACTTCATTTGATTGAAATGTAAAAATAGGGTTTGAGGGAATTTCTTTGTCAATAAAGCAGTTACCTTGAAAATGCAAGGACCTAATTGACCTTCAGAACGCATGTAAAAATGCTGTGTATGATGGTACACATTTACAACCCTCTGCTGAGGAGACAGAGTCAGAGGGACTCCTGGGGTTCACTAGAAAAGCAATTAGCTGAATTTACTAAGACCCATGCCAGTGAGAGACCTTATCTCAAAAAAAGGTGGTATTCTTGAGGATGAGACTCTGATGTTGTTCTCCAGCACCCACTCACCCCACCTCATACACAAACACACACCACCACCACCGCCAGCTACCACAACAAATGCACCCACATGTCTGTTTCCCCTTTGGTGAGTGTTTGCTGACTTCTTAGGTGTATACTATGTTCCAGGTTAGGTCTCAAAGTTGGCCAGATACTGGTCAGAATGAAAAGAAAGAACACAGTTGATGAGCAGTTAGTCTGGTGACATGTCAGACTAGCTGGAGAAGCTGTTTTCAGAATGGAAGCAATTACATTTTCTCTCCTACATATGCAGAAATCAAGCTATAAGCCAGGGACAGGAGAATAGATTCACACAAAGAACTCAAGTCACTGAGATCTTTAGAGCCCTTCCCTTGTTGGTGTCCCACCATTCTATTAACCCAAACCACAGTGTCTCTGGCTTTAGCTTAGAAATTTCTATTCAGTCTTTGACCTCAGTTAAGGTCAGAATCTCTCATGACAGGAAGGGGCAATACAGGTGATGCAGTTCAAATCTCCACCCGGCAAGGCAGGGTCTCTCTCTGGTCAAGTTTCCCCTGTGCAAATCTTACTATGGTAGACATTCATGGGCACCAACAGTTATTAGAAATAATAAGAATTGGGGGCTCAACAGGTTTTGGTACAATGGTACTTGATTATCCTGGTTTTTTTTTTCTCTATGATTTTTTAATTTCTATCAAACGAAAGGGGATGAGGCTGTCCATGTGTTGGGTGTCCCTTGCTGTATTTCAGGAATGAGAGTCAGAGATCAACCTGCAGGAATCAGTTCGCAATCTACCATGTGGATCTTGAGACTCAAATTCAGGTTATTGAGTTTGGTGGCAAGCACCTTTACCCATCTCACTGTTTTCCTTCACTAAAATTTCTATCAAGCAAACCCCTCACCTGCCATGTGTTGACACCAACTGACAGGTAGTTTTTCGTGGCTTACCCTTCCAAGAAAATAATGTGTCTTTCAGCAGAAACAATTGAAAGTATTTTTGCAAGAGTCTCTAATAAGGAAGTTCACTGCATCTGTTCATCAATTTAACTCTGCAGTCATATAAATGGATGTTCTTGGGGGCTTTCCAAGCAAAGCGGGGCTTTAGCTTTGTGTCTCTTTTCCCCCACTTCCAGGTATATTTCTTGGCCATGCTGAGGAAGGTAAAAGTGAAAGCAGGGAGGAGAGGAACAGCCAGGGAGTCATCGCCCACAAAACCAGGGCACCTGGCTTCTGACCTCAGCCCTAACCGTAATTAGTTGTGAGACTCAAGGCTAATTGATGAATGATTCTGAACATTAGTTATTTGCTTTCTAATTTGTAAACTAGGGCTCCAGTCTATGGGGTGACCCTAAGTGAGACTCCTAGCAGCTAGATATATTGAGATTGAAGAGGCTGTAGCCAAGTGGGACTTCCAGTGGAGAGAGGGGGACACCAACCCAACCACAAAACCTGTAACCCAAAATTTGTCCTGCCTACAAGATGTGCAAGGATAAAGACGGAGCAGAGACCAAGGGAATGGCCAGCCAATGACTAGCCCAACTTGATATCCATCCCACAAATGAGAGTCAACCCCTGACACTATTAATGATACTCTGCTATGCTTGCAGACAGAAGCCTAGCATAACTGTCTTCTGAGAGGTTTCACCCAGCAGCTGATAGAAATAGATGCAGAGACCCACAGCAAAACTTCAGGTGGAGCTTAGGGAGTCTTGTGGAAGAGTGCGGGATAGAAGTGAGTGAGCCTGAGGGGGGCAGGGTCAAGAACTCTACAGGAAGACCTACGGGGCCAACTAACCTGGGTCCATGGGTTAGTTTAGACTTACAAAGACTAAACCACCAACCGAAGAGCATGTATGAGCTGAACCTAGACCCCCTACACATTTGTAGTCAATGCACAGCTTCATGTGTGTCCCCTAATAATTAGAGCAAAAGTTGTCTCTGACTCTGTTGCCTGCCCTTGGATCCTTTACCCTGGCTGGGATGTCTTGTCTTGTCTCAGTGGGATGGGATGCGCTTAGTTCTTCTTCAACTTGATGTTCCAGGCAGGGTTGGTGTCTGGGAGTTGGGGGGAAAGGGTTGCGGTTCCCCTTCTCATCAGAGAAGGGGAGAAGGTAATGGAGGAAGAGGTTTTCAAGGGTGGGACTGGAAGGAGAGGAGGGAGGAGGCTGTGATTGGGATGTTAAATAAATAGATAAAGGAGAAAATGCAAACTCCAGACCATCAGCTGAGTCTGAACCAGGAATGGGTGTTTGGCACATGTTTCTGTGAGAATCATGCTATTCTTCCCATGGGGGAGTGGGTACAGCAAGGGGCCATGGTAAAGCCACTGCAGCATTGCCTAGGAGGCATAGGGATAGAGAGCCCAGAATCTTCATTAGAACAGGTGGTCCTTAGCTCAGAAACCACTCCTGCTGACTAAACAAAGTCCTTCTCTTCGTTCTCAGAGAGAATGTCCTTCTCATAGAACCTCCGTGAGGTTCAAAGCTGCTAGCACAGGTGTCTATTCCCAAACCCTTTCCATTTCTACTTAAGTCTGAAATTCCCAAAGTTACTTTGTAACTTCCAATCCTACAAGGCATGACAGCAATTCAAATCTTCTTTTATCAAATTTTGGCAGACTGTACTTCTTAGAGAGGAAGTGTTTGGAAACAAACTGGTTTCCTTAATAAGGGAATCCAAGTACACTGTGTGATTCAGAGAGGACAAAGTTACTTTGTCATAGAAAAGCCCTTTTCTTTACTTTTCCCCATGGAGTGGTTGACATCACAAAAGAACAAGGTTAAAACTGCTTTTTAACCAGTGTTGACATGTTTTTGTGAGTGAATTCGTACTTAGATGATACTTGTTAAGAACTGGATAATATCTCTGAGACAAAAAGCACCCCAGAGATAGTGGAGATGAATTCCTTACTGCTCAGTGGGGACAGATAAGAAACATTTAACTAGACAGTGATGGAGATAAGCAAAGGAGTGTTATCATTCTGTCTCTTGATCCAGTACATTTTACATACCTGAGGCCAGGTGCGTGGCTAAAAGTGTATGTAAAATGGATAATAACTCTTTCAGGGCTAACAAGGGTGGGGTAGTAGCTACCTTGCACCTTCAGAAACACCTTTTGATTTTCATAATTAAAGGAAATGATGGGATGACTTCGACAAAGGTAACCTACCAGTCATTCCTCAAGTGAACATGTGCTGCATCTATTCATGTGTGCACATTCATAGATGGAAGTATCCATATATCCTGGGAAATACAGATGAAAAGTTCTGGCAAAATAAAGGAAAAAATGGAAATTAATGCCAGGAGAAAATTAAATATGGAAACATGTGACACCATTCCTGTGTATACACTACAACTTCTTTTTGCAGTGAGTTTTCTGGTCCCAGAAAGAAAACAGCCAAGAGTGGAGATTATAATAAGGAACTTGTTTGTGTTGATGACATTTGATTATGAAAGGACACAGACTATTTCTTCAGACAATGTCTCTAGCCTCTAGGAGCTCATACACCGGAGACACAGGGTGTGGTGGGTGGAGTCAGGGAAGTTCGGAGGTGGTGGTATGTGAGGTGGCAGAGCATTCTGGGCCTCTGCATGGGCTGATTGATGAGCTCTGCATGGTCTAGTTAGGCTGGAGTAGTGGATGGGAAGATGAAGCCGACAGTAGTTGAGGACCATGAGGCTGGAATCTTCATAGAAATGAAGTTGGGGCTTTAACCTGTAGACAGTGGAAGCCAGTAAGTGCAAGTCATGTGCAAACACCATCTGGGCCCTGGAATGTGAAGCTAGTCTGTAGAACCAACCCAAAGAGTTCTTCCTTTGATTCCAGAGATAGTCTAACAGTAATCCAAGAGGAATCCAAGATAGTCTAAGAATCTTCGCAGTGGTTGATACAGGAAGACACAAGAATCCCACTGGGAGACACAGTATACTTGAACGTGTGAGCTTCAAGCAGATCTGTGTGTCAGAGCTTTCTACTGAGTCCTGGTTGGTTCTTCTTGCTTTGGCTGCTTGCCAGTCAAAGAGGTCAGTCAAGTCAATATTAAAGTCTGTAATCATGAAACTGACAACTACCTACATACAGATTCAAACTGGGTTCTCTGGGGAGGACACATGAGAAAAATGAAAAAAAAAAAGCTTCATACACACACACACTACACATATATTATGTATAGTATATATAAATGCACATAAAGATACATACACATATATACACACATACAAGTCTATACATGTATACACATATCACATACATATACATGTAACATACACATACATCAGGTATATGACCAGGTACCATGCTGGTCAGTTCCCACATCTCATGACACATTAGCTTCATGACAACCTAGCAAATGAGTCATCAATCCCACTCCACCAATCAAGATTTTTTTTGAGAAAGGATCTCCTGTGGTCCAGCAGAAGCTGAGCTTGAACTGCTAATTCTCCTTCCTCTAACCTCCCTCCCAGGGACCACGTCCAGCTTCCTGACAGTAATGCTCCCATTGGCTGGACTGATATGGACCTCTATCTTTAATTGTACCTCTAATCTTTACCATAGAAAACTCTGGAATAACACTTCTTGTATTCCGTCCACAGAGAAGGATTACACACCGTTCTCCTTTTGTGGCAGACAGAAGCTCTCAAGCACAGGAGATTGTATGACTCATTCAGTAAGTCAATAACAGACACAGGACAAAAACATTTCCTAACAGTTGATCCGGTATTGCTTCCATTCGGCATTTTCCTTGCATCAAAAAGACGCAAACTCACAGGGAACCACATTTTCTTTGTTCTTTCTCCCTTCTAGTCAACAATAGAATACTTCATTCCCCTGGGGCTGGAGCCCACCATTCATCCTGAGATTACCAAATTATGGTGACCAGACAAAGAGCCTTTAACTTTGCATAGACTGGTATCATTAGTCTATCTACCACCCCTGATCAGCATTGAGATCACTACTCTTATTCTGTACCATAGAATCTATAGGCTTTCTGGAGTGTTGGCAGTGTCCAACAAAGAAAGGTAACAAGAGCAGCTTCCAGCAAAGGATATCTATAACTTTTAGCAAGAATGACTCCCTGTGTGATGAAATAAAGCCAGCAAACATTGAGTACTCAAGAACTAATCTCCTGTCAGAGTTGCATGGGAAATCTTGACTTTGAAAAATTATCAAAGACTCACACAGAAAACAGAATGCTCTATCATGCTCTCTATGACAAGAACCTACCCACACAGACCCAGCCTGCTGTCCTTGGAAAGATGGCTAAGTCTTCACCATTCAAAACTTTCAAACCTGGAACCAGCAACATCTGAGGGTTCTTCTCCAGCCTAGGTCCTTGTAACCTCTTAGTCACTGTGATATAGACAGCCAGCCAAAGAGTTGTTTCCATTGTCTGGGATTCTCTCTCTCTCTCTCTCTCTCTCTCTCTCTCTCATACACACACACATCCATGCAGGCTCCCTACACCTGCCTCCAAGAAGAAAGATCAGTACTCCATGAAGACAGACAGAGAAAACAATCATGTCTCACCTTTTACCTGAACTAGAAAACACCCTATCATTCTCCCTCTTTTGGGCCCAGGCCTTATAATTCACCCAAGAGCATTACAGGAAATACTCAGTTAGGGAACTCTGAATTAATTTAAGAAGGAAGATACTGAGGCAGGATATAAAGAGGTGGAAATTAAGGGAGCAGAAGTTGGAAAGAAGCATTTTACTAATTGAATGAGAATGTCCCCCACAGGCCCCTGTTACCCAGTTGGTGGTGCTGTTTGGGAAGGTCTGGGAAGGGTGGTCTTTCTGGAGGAAGGACATCACTAGGGTTGGGTTTGAGGTTTCAAAGCATCTCACCATTCCCAGTGATCTGGCTTCCTGCTTCAAGACATGAGTGCTTAGCTTTCTGATCCTGCCTCCTTTCTGCTGCCTGCTGCTTGCTGTTATGTTTCTCCCATCATCATTTAACCTTTTGAAACTAAGCCAAAATAAACTCTGGGTTTCATAAGTTGCCTTGGAATGATGTCATACCACCGCAACAGTAAAGTAACTGACACAGTCTAGAATCTGGTTAAACAGTAAAGTAACTAACACAGTCTAGAATCTGGTTAAGTTTCTGCTGACTGAGAGTTGGAAGCTACTTCAGCAGCACTAGCAAAATCAAGACAAAAGATAGAAGCCTTCAAAGACAATAGCTAGATGATTGACAAGTAGGTGCTCTCTAGATAGAGCGATTGCTAGGACACTTAGATACAATTTTCTCTCAAGAAGGTCACATCCTACCTTGGATGAGTGTTTACATTTTCATAAGTCTCTCTTCCAATCTCTCAGTCACTTACTCTCTTGCTCCCTCTCTAACAATGCCAGTATTTAAATCTGAAGCAGTCACTCTCCCTGTGTCTTCTTAAAAACCAGGCCAACTTTGCTTTACTTGGAAGTGTCCTGAGTCCTCTTCTGCAGCCTAGCCAGGTTCCAGCTTTACCCAAGTGGAGATCCCCGACTGGATCCTAAGCTCTCTCCAGCCCCTGCCCTCAATGCTTTCTACTGCCCTCTTCTTCCCACTCCATTCTTGGGGGGTCTCTCTAACTTAAAGAGTACATAGTATCATGCAATCCTGCTTTCTAATTAATGCTATAGCAACTATGTATAGTGCAACCATGTAGACCTTCCAATGGTATTCACGGTAGAGAGAAGTTGAAAAAAAAAGAACAAAGTACAATGGCCAGGAAGAAGGCTGGACCAGAGAAGCAACTACCTAGCACAGCTCTCAGCATAGTACCAAAGTCTTCCCAGGGCCTAGAGCCAAAAGCAGGCTGCAAACATCACATGGTATTCAGCAGCGGGAAGCCAGGGTATCCACAGTAGTATAAATCCAGAAGCAGACGGGACAAGCAGGCCCTAGGGCTAGATGCCACATTCAAGACTGTCTAAGGACTTTGAGTTCTGAATCTACTCTCTGGCAAAGAAAATAAAAGGCTAAGAGATTAAAAAGAGAAAGGGTGGAGAGAGAAAATAAACTTGGTTTTGTCTTTTCACAAAGAAACCCTTCAAAAAATGAGCCAGCAAAGCCCTCCCAACTTGCTGGGTGCCAGGCAGAAGGCTGAGACACCAGCCCTAGAAGAAGAACAAACGGACTTTCCTTCTCTGGGCTGAGCATTTGAAGTTACCCATTTTGTCAACATCATTCTGTGTACCAACCTACCTGCTAAAAAGGGACCACCGTATCTACCCATATCTATGCGGATGACTGGCACACAAAACACTCTCACAAGCTCTTCTCAAAGTCTGGAAGGAAAAGGAAAAGATGAAGACTTCCTCCCTCCCTGTATTCCTATCCTGCCACTGTGTCTTAGAATCTGTCTCTTTGAATGGCTTTGAAGTTTTCAACTTTTACCATCTGGGTCTATGCCTTATTAATTTAAAAAAAAAAAAAAACCATAAGCAGCCTCTCTGCCATGCCAACTCACTTCTTAATAACCTCGTAAGGTTTTTTTTTTTTTCTGAAAGCATTTACCATTCACTATTTTCCCACTCTGAAACTCTGTATCTCTCTTCTGTCCATCTTGTCAAACAGGCACTCATTCAAAACCATCTACAGCCTGGCCTTTCTATGTCGGTGGCCTTTCTAAGCCTGGTAAAGAAAAGGAAATATTCTGGCAGCCTCTAGTCTTTAAGAACCCAATGAGTAAAGACTGCCAACATCTCCTTGATAGAACGTCTAGAGAGATCATAAAAAAAAAGGGCTTCCATAAGTCCAACCAAGAAGTTTAAAACTTCTTCAAGGTTTTGATAAAGCAGGGTCAATGTTGCTAAGGAGAAAGAGCTAATCCTGCACTAGAACCATCATTTTCAGGTGAGGACTTCCGATGCCTGCTTTTGATGTTCTTGTATTGCCACAGACTAATTGCAAAGCAGACCAGAAACCAATACTTCTTACAGTGGTTCTAAAATGTTCCAATTAGTTACAATACTTCAGGCTGAAGGTGCAACACCAAATAGGAAATGGCCAGGGTGCTCATGGGATGGCTTGCATCCAGACTGACCAGCTACTGCCCATGTTTTTACCTCAAGGAACTCTGTCCCTCTCTCTCTCTCCACATTTCTGGGTCTTGAGCTGCTGTTGCCACCTGATGAGAGCCTCTTGGATGTGTCTGACATAACCTTTCTCCTCTCCCACCTTATATAAACTCAGATTTTTGTCTGTTCACTGCTCTAAGCAGGAGCTGAGCCAGGCACCTTCCTTTCCATCAAAACCAGCTTCCTTCTCAAAGACCCCTTAGCATCAGTACCAGCTCATCTCTTTCAGTCTTCCCATCTAGACTTCCCGCGTCCCCTTCTCCACTGTCTTCCTATCCTGCCACTGGGTTTTAGCATCTGTCTCTTTGAATGGCTTTGAAGATTTTTTTTGAAGGTCAATTTTTATCATCTGGCTCTATGCCCCATTAATTTCAAAAAACAAACAAACAAACAAACAACAAAAAATGTAAGTAGCCTCTCCACCATGCCAACTCACTTTTTACTAACCTCATAAGGTATTTTTTTTTCTGAAATCACTATTATTTTCCCACTCGTGAAATTCCATCTTGTCTAATAGGCCCTTATTCATCTGCAGCCTGGCCTTTCTATGCCTATGCTATATTCCTTGTACCACATCCTAGCCAGGGACCCCTATTCTAGTCAATCTACTTCTCATGTCAGTGTCCCTGTTCAAACTGTCCTCCATCTCAGCAAACACAGGTCTCATTCATGACATGATTCCTTTGACCAAATCGGAGGCAGATAGTCACTGCTTTGTAAGGACCATGCTACACACGGTAAAATCACAAGAACCAGACAGGCCTATGGTTTTTGGTTTTTGGTTTTTGGGTTTTGTTTTGTTTTTTTTTTGTTTTGTTTTGTTTTTTTTTTTTGTTTTGTTTTTGGGTTTTTTTTTTCCCTTGTGGATTTACTGGTCTAGTGTTACAACAGTTAGCTAACCTCCTGAGAAAAGATAGGTTCCTTCTCTCAGACCTTATAATTTTAAAATCCCAAATAGAGAGAATATTTATTTAAAATAAACCTTAGCTGGTGCTGTGGAGTATACTCATAGTCCTAGCACTCCAGGGGCAGAGACAGAAGGACCCCCTTCATGGTCAAGGTCAACATGAGCTACATAGTGAGTTCAAGGCCAGCCAAGGTAACAGAGTGAGAGCTTGTCATACAAACACACACACACACACACACACACACACACACATACACACAGCACCATTCCTTTTTAAGGTTTGTAAGTTGAATGAATATTCTTCTAATTGCTTTAGAAATAGATTTCCAAATGTAAAATAGCATCAAAGAGAGAATTTCAAATCCCAAAGTCGCACCACTGCCTTCTAGGAGTCTTTATAAACTATCCGTCTCAGATTCCCATGCCTCACAGCACGAGACCCTTGGTGTTTCCCTTGCTATGCTCTCTTATTTTTGCATGTGATTGTTTCTGCCCTCCAAACAGTCAGACTCTAGAAACACACAGCTTTGCTTTGGGTTTCTTCTGTGGGCCTTGCAACAGTGAGCAGCAGCTAAGCGTCCCACGTGTGCCAGAACAGATAAAAGGGTGCCCAGACTCAAATGTTCACACTCACAAATGTCTGTATACTTTAAGCCCCCTGTAATCCAAGCAGGCTTAAGCTCAATATCCATTCGCAACTGGAAGAAAACGTGACCCTTGACAGCCATCTTCCCAGTATGTTGTGCCCATGGTCAAAAGAGGGGTGGACAACACGAAGCAGAAGAGGAGTGTTAACTCACATGTGAACTCCATTAGATAGAGTCATTCATTTCTACCTCTAAGTAATGTTTCATCATTTGGACCTCAAATGAACCTGTCACCAGACATCATGAGAGCTTTTAGAGCCAAATCCCCAGAAGCTTTCTGCATGACTCTGTTTCTGACGACTATTTTTAGTGTAATAACACCGCCTCTGCTTCTGTGACATTTCCCAGAACAATCGTAAATCTGAGATCAGACAGAAGGGAATTTTGTTTGGATTTAAACTTGGGCAATGAGAGGGTCAAGATCAGCCATATTTTGGATATGGAAGTCCCATGGTCAAGGCTCAGGTGATCTCCAAGGAGTCAAATGAACAGCTGACCTAGAAGAGTAAATTGGAACAACAACAAAAAACCAACAGAAAAAAAAGGTAGGGCAGGAGAAACAGCTGAGTGAAACACTTGCCTTGCAAACACAATGGCCTGAGTTCAATCTCCAGAACCTATCTAAAACAAAGCCAAGCATCATGTCACGTGGTTGCAATCCCAGCACTGGGGAAGCAGAAACAGGCAGATCCCCCAAGGTTCTCTGGTAGCCACCCTAGCTTACTTGGCAAGCTCCATCCAGGGAGATACCCTGTCACAAAATGAGGTGATGGTGATGGCAGACACCTAATAGAATTTGCACATTTTTAATGAATTACCAAATACACAATATAGTTACCTATAGAAAATTTGGATATCATTTTGACTACCTCTAATTACTGAGTCATTCTGTACC
Source organism: Mastomys coucha (assembly GCF_008632895.1). Lineage (NCBI taxonomy): Eukaryota > Metazoa > Chordata > Mammalia > Rodentia > Muridae > Mastomys > Mastomys coucha. The sequence continues at coordinate 103,129,307 of NW_022196897.1, forward strand.
AACAAAAAGATTGTGTGTGTGTGTGTGTGTGTGTGTGTGTGTTGTGCACTCACCAGAAGTTGGCATCAACTGTGTTCTTCAATCACACACCGTCTTGTTCTTTAAGGCAGAGTCTGCTAGTGAACGTGAGGCTTGCCAGGCTTGCCAGTCTTGCCAGTCTGGCTGGACTGACTGACCAGGAATCCCTCAGGATCTTCTTGTCTCTGCCTTCCCAGTGCTGAGACAGCAGATACATCTAAGTTATAGCTTTTTTTTTAATGTGGCTCTTAGGGGATCAAATTCATATCCTCACACTTGTACAGCAAATGCTTTGACAAATATCACCTCTCCCAGCTCCTTGAATTTTTTTTTAAAAGTATCAATTCTCTACTGGAATTATGACTACACTCTGTGCTTTTGCCTCATGGTGATGGCTACTCCGATACTGCAGTTTTAATAATGCTGTAAAAACACACGTTAAATTTAACAAAGTTCATCTGCGGAATAAGAAATGTTCTAGAATCCCAAGCCCAGGCAGCACTCTAGACAGATGGTGGTTCAGAATGTCCCTTCCTATAATGACTGTGGGCTGAATTTACGGCCAAAAAATAAGAAATAAACTAAGACATACAGAGGTTTACCCAGTTGGTACAGTTGGCACTTGCCTTATTTGGGCATCTTTAAGCCTGAAGTTGGTTAGCAGTGCAGCTGCTGTGGTTGGCCAAGCCTTGGTTGCTTGTTTACTAGGGTATATTCTTCAATTAGATTTTAATCTCTTTCCAACCCAGGTTAAGTTGCTGTTCTCTACACAGGGGGCCCTTCATCACCCAAGTACAGATACAGGTTTTCACAAGCAGCAAGCCAGATTCTTTTCAATGGAAAATAATGTTTTCAAGGCCCTATACTGGCATTCATTCTTCAAGGGAAATCTCATATAACCCAAAAAGGGGGGGAGGGTCCCAAGAATGGGAAATTGTGCTGGGTAGGCTTGCTCTGGTCTTCTCGCTGCTCGAAACAACTTTCAAAGACAGGACTTATCACCGTAACTGTTAACCATGAGGAAGCCAAGTTGTAAAACCAGAAAGCCTCATGCCTCCCACAGTCAGGATATTACAGGGTAATGTGAGGCTGGGGCTCCTGGCTGCTCTAGGTCAACATCATGAAGGCCAATGTCAGGCTGAGGTGTAATTGAAAAGGTGCCAATCTCCAGAGATTGTTACCCAGGATCCTGTGTGATGGAGAACACATAACAAGAGGGAAAGCCTATTTCTACCATCGCCATAGAAAGACACACCCAGCACTTTCAGATTCTGAGATCCACAGACTTGACTGTAAACTGAGCAACATTTGGTGGTTGTCAGAGAGAGTCCAGAAACTTCACACTCATTAGGACTAGGGAAAGCGAATGAAGATATATAAGCCAGGCGGACTGTTGGGTGGCGATGGTTCAAACATTCCTGTTGCCTCAGCCTACTGAGTATCTGAGGCACATGCCACCATGCCCACATAAATGTCTTCATTCAAATTCTTGAACATCCTTATATATATACCATTTGCAGCTCCTTCCTCAGAGGTTCTGGAACTATCTGGAAACAAAACCTCCCATTTTATACATAAAGAGAATGTTGGTCATCCATGGAAGGCAAAGGCAAAGTAGATGAGCCGCCATGATCTTTCACTTCTGCAGCACGGATTCAGGGATATCGTTTGTTGACCACAGATGCGGTAGCCAGGGGTCTGGACATCCCCGAAGGGGACTGGAGTGTTTGGCTCTACCCTCTTAATGGCCCTAAGACGCTCATTCAGCATGTGGACAGAATGACCAGGGGACTGAATGAAAGAGGGTTCAAGTTGCTCATCCTGCTCCCTGACAACCTGAATTTCCTTCTTTATCAGAAGAAATACAAGGTTCCACTGAATCAGTTTGACTTTTTCATGTCAAAATGTTCTGACATTTGGTTTCAGCTGGGAAAGCTGACTTAAAAGAACTACTTTCTCTTAAGTCAGCCCAGGAGTCATACACATCTTATATACACTCATGTGATCCCGCTCCCTGAAGCATATCTTTTGTGGGAAATTTTTAAATTTAAACATAAAAAGTAAAGGGTTGGCAGTGGATTCTACTACCAGGAAAAAAAGAAAGTGGGGATCCTAAGATCTATAATGCATCAGCAGGAAGACAGCAGACAACAGGCAGTTCGCATGAAGGCAGTAGCCTTCACCAGGACTAACTTTGCCCTCCCTACCACACACCTTAAATAGTAACGTTAACCATCTTGCTTTTAGGATATTTTTGTCTATGAAGCTGATATTTTAATTTTAGATATTTTCCACAAAACAAAACAAAAATATTAAAACAGAAAGAAAAGAAACCAAGGTAGCTAAGAAAACAGCCAGCCCAACTCAAAGATATTTGCTAATTTCACCAAGAAATCAGAACTCAGATTTAAATCCCAGAGCTGTCTACAACTTCAGCCTCAGTTTATTCATCTGTTAAGTGGCGCTAGTGGTAACACCTACACTGTTAAGATATAAAAAGATGATATGCATAAAAGGAAGCAGAAATCAGAGTGCCATCAGGAGACAGAAATGATACAACAGTATGAGCAAAGGTTTACTGCAAGCACTTCTTAAATATCCGCAAGGAATTATTGCTACATGGGAATAAAAGACAACTATGAAGAGTCGTCTAGGTCTAAAGAGAACTTGAGGAACAAGCCTGACTTCCTCCATGGTGGAGATTCCCCTGGAGAAGATGAGGCTGTGGCTGAAGATGATGGAAAATTGCCCAGGGCTGACCACCAGGCAACATCACCACAGTAGAACATCACCGAGCAAGAACGGTTTTCCTCTACTGCTGCCAGGATGCCATACCAGGGGGCCACTGTCTGGCTTGCCTGGATTGATGGGCACCCATAGGTATCCATGAGCTACTGGTCACAGCACAGCTCAGAAGCAAGAGACAAAACCCATGCAGGGCTACTAATGTCTGTTGTGCATGATTTAAATGAATAAAGATTCCAGTAACACAAGAAAGGGAATGACTGGGGGGGACTTGAAGTAGAGTTTTTATAAGTTGGCAAGTGACTCGGGAAGATGGCTGTTGTCATCATGCCACTGTTGCTACAGGCTCCTGACACCAACGCGGAACGTGGCGGTGTAGCCAAGACCTGGTGCCCTACCTCCACCTAGCCTGAATTTTCCCCTATCTTCTAAACCTGTAGATGGGCACAGAGTGTTCGGAAAGTGGTAACAGGTACCCACAGAAGGCTGAGACCTGATCCCCCTTACTAAGCTAATGTGTACTCAAGGAAAGCATCCATAATATGTTCTGCCGTGAATCAGCGGGTCCTTCCAAAGCAGAGGCTGTGAGTGCCATGCTGTTTTCAATCACAGATTCTGAAAGGTATTACTCCCCCCACAAAAATCAACTAAATATAAAACCCATTCTCTGACTCCCACCTTCCCTGAGTGGTCCTTGTGTCTGCTTCAAATAACACGGAAAAATAAAACAAAGGCAACTTCCAAGCACTCTCCCTAAACACAGAAACAGACACTCACCTTTCACCTAGAGGGATTCGACTCAGATAGATGCTTCAAACTGGGTAATAGCCATGGATTGACAGCATCCGGGACAAGCTGCAGATGTTTCTTTTTTAAAATCTGATGCTGTCAGACATCTCCAGCACTGTCCAGCTTGTATACTGCAGGTAGACTGGGATAACCCCTTGAGATACTTTTCCGTCCCCAGATCCCATCAGGAAGAGGGTGTGTGTCAAAACTTGAGATAAAGCTGACAGAGGGTTACATGTTGAAGACCCTGAGGGCCTAATATTTCCAGTCTCAGAATGTGTCAGAGAATAGTCCTGGCAAGAGCTTCAGGAGTCCTTAGTAGGAAGCCACCACCGACCATGTGGGAGCCAGCAAGAACCCATCATTATTGGATAAGGAGTCCAAAGACCGGAATAACCAAGAGATGATGACATTCTGAAATAAAGCAATGGAGTATTGGTCCAGGAATTCCATTTGAGGAAGAAAACAAGGGACCTCCAATTTGGCTGTCTGATGGGCAGGAAAAGGGGAGCATACTTGAGCTAGTATGTACAGCTGAGCTCTGGAGATGCTGCACTAGAGCCCCTTTTCCATCAGCAGCTTTTGTGTTCCTGATTTCTTCTGAATGAACACATCCTAACTCTTCTGCCTCAAAATTGTCCCTCCTCAACTGAGGACATACTTTCCTTGTTCAGGGTAATGCTATCAGGTAGTTGACAAGACTTGTGAGCAGGTGGTCGAGAAGAGCTGGTCTTCAAGCTTTGGTGGAGTGTTCTAGAATCTCAACGCTCTACAGCAAGCAGGAGTGACTTTGCAGAGTCTGTACCTTATACGTAAACATGAGCATATCTAATTCAGCCATCTGATCCTTCAATCGAGGTTTCCAGGGCTCACTGTGGTTGTGGAAATAAACTGAGAACCAGCTAAGAAGTGGGTCTGACATTCCCCACACCCCTCAGCAGGCCTAGGCTGCAGCTACCTTAGCAAAGTCTGCAGATATTCATGCCTAGGAGGCTTGGAGTGTGTGTGTGGGGGGGGGTATGGGTGTGTGTGTGTGTGTTCTGCAGCCAAGAAGCCATAAAAAATGTCTCCCATGGATAGAAGATAGGGCAGAGCTAGGAAAAGAGCCAAGCTTTATACAAAGATCATAGTCCCACAAAACCAAAGAGTTTCTTCCCCAAATGCACCCAGCCTCCATTTCATCTGGTCTATCCCAATTCTTTGGATATTAACAAGAGGGACAACGTTAGCATATTAGAAAATGAATGGACAGTTTTTAAAACAAAAATGTGTGTCTTCGTCCCTCTGTAGTGTCCATACTTATGGGGTGTCAGCATTGATTGTCAACTTGATGGGACCTAGAATCACATAGGACAATTCTCTGGGCACCCCTGTGAGGAATCATCTACATTGGAGTAACTAAACTGTGAAGACACACCCTAACTGAGTAGCACCCTCCATCGTCTGGGCTGGGGCCTTGAATGGAATAAGAAGGAGAAGGTGCATTAAACACTAACACCCATCTCCCCCTGTTTCTTTGCAGTAGATGTAATATGACCAGCTGCGTCAGGATCCTGCGCTCATGACTACCACACCCTGATAGACTGTGCCCCAGAGCTGTGAGCCAACATAAGCCTCCCTTGCTTAAGTAGCTCTTGTTGGGGTGTTTCATCACAGTAACTTGTAACTGATTAAGAACTAAAGCTATGTGGGCTTTTTACCTGCTGCAACATTTCTATTTGTTTAATTTCTCTTTCTTTTTCTGTAGTAAATTGCCACTGCATAGCTCAGCTGGCTGGAACTATGTACACTAAGCTGTCCTGGGACTCACAGAGATCAGCCTGCCTCTGCGTCTGGCACACTAGGGTTGAAGGCAAGAGACACTATGCCTGGTGACAAGAACTATTTTAAGGAGGGATTTATTTTTGATTATAGTTTTATGGAATATGGTTCATCATGATGCAGAAGGCATCTGCATGGCTTTTCTTCATTTGCTTTTCACCTAGCATACAAAGTAACAGGTCTACCATGGTTTTCCACACTTACTCAGTTTTTAGTTGTCTCCTCTCCCTCCACTCCCCTGAGCCCCAATCCCCAACTTAAATGACTTCTGTAAGGAAATGGCTGAACTGGACGTTATGTTAAGCTAGGTGGCTTTTAAGAATGAGATTTTACTTTGAAACAAAGAGAACACAAAGATTTCTTTGTTGTGGGGGTAGTTTGTTTTCATTGCTGATTTCTTTTTTTTTTTTTTTTTTTTTTTTTTTTTTTTTTTTTTTTGGTTTTTCGAGACAGGGTTTCTCTGTATAGCCCTGGCTGTCCTGGAGCTCACCCTGTAGACCAGGCTGGCCTCAAACTCAGAAATCCGCCTGCCTCTGCCCACCAAGTGCTGGGATTAAAGGCGTGCGCCACCACGCCCGGCTTATTGTTGATTTCTTTAAGTCAAGGTCATTTCTTCATTTTTTTTATTTTTGAGATTATGAAATAATTACAATATTTCTCCTTTCCCTTTCCTCCCTCTAAACCCTCCCATATGCCAAACACCCTTCCTTGGCTTCCTTCAAATCCATGGCCCCCTTTTTCACTAATTGTTATTGTACGCTTATATACATAGGCACACACACATACATACACACCTAAAGATAACCCACTTGGTGGGTATGATGCTGCCTGTATGTATGTTTTCAGGGCTGACCACTGGGCAGAGGACAGCTAATTCACAGTCTAACAACCTAACATAGGAAACAGGCTGGAGACTTTTCTGCCCTCTTTTGTCCCTAGCAAAGCTGCCTGTCAACTTCTTTGAAACTTACTGGTATGTGTCCAATGGAAGAAGTATACCCTACCTACACTGTGTTCAAATCCTCCTCCTGTCCACTCTCCTCTTGCCCCTGCCTAGCTCAAGCCTTGGGGCTCATAATCAGCACTGACACCAGCTGGACCTGGCTGCCCACCTAAATCCACGTAGCTGGCTCCAAAGATTGGGGTCCTGGAAAAACCAAAGAGGTCAATGGGGCTTGCTAATGAAAAAGAAGAGATCATGACAAGCTCCCTACAGTCAAGCTGAGCTGAATCCCGAGTGGAACTGAAGGGATGGGCTCCTGAATAAAGCAGATGCCAGATACGGGTGTTTTCTCTCCTGATCTGCACTTGAGGACACGTTAGAGAATTGTTTGGTCTTAGGCTGTGGAAAAGTAGAAACCATCGCAGATTCTAAAGTCATAAGTTAGAATGTGTGTCTAGACTGAACAGTAGCTCACTGAAGCTCTGATGATGGGGTCACAATGGCAATCAGCTCAAGCTGCAGACTCACCTGGAAAACTTTCAAAATGCCCTTCTTAGAATCAATTGGCTTAGTTGTCCTAGAAAGTCAAGTGCTACCAGGTGAATATACTAGGGAGCTGATTGACAGCTTTGAGTTAGAAAGAGACAATCTAGAGCTGTGTTTTTCAACCTCCCAATGCTTCAACCCTTCAATACAGTTCCCTCATGTTGTGGTGACCCCCAGCCATAAAATATTTCACTAATACTTCATAACTGTAATTTTGCTACTGTTAAAAGTTGTAACATAAATATTTGATCTGCAGGATAGCTGCGGGTCTAGATTCATGATTCTGGAATAATTAGCCTGCATGGGAATCTTGGACAAAAAAAGAATGCTGTGTTAGAGTAGATGGTTGTCCCTCTCTCTCAGAAGACAGATAAATCTTTGTTAGAACTGAGAATCGGCTTCTTTCTCAAGCTCCTAGGTGATATGGCCACTGCTGTCAGAGTGAAGCTGGCGAAGCCAGGAAGCATCCCAGCGCTGCTGGGGTGGGAGTTGGAGACCTGATCTAGGCTGTGTGGTGGTCCATGGATCTCCGTTCAGTGATGTGAAGGTGCATCAGCTAGTGCATAGGCCTAGGGATGTAATTGTGAGCAACCTCACTCAGCACAGGGATGGAACACAATGGTAGAGCATGTGTGGCCTCTCTCTGTCTCACACAGCTAGATGGCAGCTGTTGATTTTTGGTACAAATTGGTGCTCTCTAGACAACCTTTGTGAGCTCAGTCTACCCTGATTTGGGAACATTTGACATTCCACTCTGAAAGCACTTTCTGGGTTTCTCCGATCTTGGCTGGGCTTTCCTTCCATTTACAAACTTCCATCCTATACTGTTCAGCCAACTTGCTTCTCCTGCCAGCATCTGAACAGGAGACTGTAGGCTGTCATCATGGAAAGAAACATAAGGTCAGCGTTAAGTTACTACACGAACCGTGGTGAATTCCAGCAAAATTACACGGTATGAGAATCCGACTCCTGTCGTCATATGGTTCTTGCTGAGATCGGCTCTGTGTGGAATTTCTATTTAAGAACAGAATGTTCTGTTTAGAACACTGAGCCATTCCTTCCTCAAAGAAGCCCCAACTAAATATCTCCCTAGCTATTTAGATAGGACCCCAACATCACTACCTCAATCCAGGACAGCGCTTGCAAGCCCAAGCCAGTCAGCACATGCTTGAAGCAAAAAACATATTTTCAAGAAAAAATTAGTCACAATGATGTAACAGGATAGAGTGGAATCCAGCCAGGGGGTTAGGTCACAGAGTCATGCCAGATAAACTGTGGTTCTAGGCTCAAAGAGCTCCAGAGCCCATCTGGCAAGCTGCTGCACCAGGGTGAGAGGTAAATTGGACACCTTCCCCAGACTAACCCAACAGACTTTGTTTTTTAATTTGTTAGCCCTAAGCTAAGAAATCACTAAGAATAGATATTATTGATTTCCTGTCATTGTCAAAATTCTTACTTTATTGAGAAAACCGGGGTCCAATAAAACGCAGAGCCTCCCCCCATGACCCTATCCTGAGCAGCTTATCTTATAAGGACAGCCACATCTGGGAGGCTCTGAATGGGGCTTAGTTCATTCATCCATAACATCCATCTTTGCCAGGCTCTGACCAGGCAGATATGATAATGTGTCTTCATCCTCGGACAGCTCAGCAACAAAGACAAGAAGAAATTTTGCCAGGGATTGTCAAGATCGAGTCTTATAAGTAAGGGGGTGGATCTGGTGGCCACAATCCCAACCTTGTGACTATGTGAGTGACTAAGGCAGGAGGATACTAAGTTCAACTCTAACCTGGGCTACAGAGTAAGTTTGAGGCCAGCACGTGCAACTTGAAAATCAAAAATAGAAGAGGACTGAAGACTTAGGGCAGTGGGAAGGCCCTGGGTGCAACCTCTTAGAACAAAAGATACTAAGAATAAACAGGGACTAGCCACATAGCCTGGTGGGTGAGCAAGGTCCTGGGTTCGATTCCCAGGACCACAACATAAATAAACAATGAATAAATGATTGGCCTTTAATGCACCTGGCAGTTATCAGTCCCTGTGATCAGCAGGCAAGAATGAAAAAGAGTATGACAATTACACTGCTTTAATTTTTCAGAATTAAGCATGAACAGGAAAAACCCTTTACCACAAAAGTATTTTTATTGTTGTTGTTTTTTGTTTTGTTTAAATCCTGCATGCAAAAGTCCAAGGCTCTGACTCTGTTTAGGTCACAGTCTCCCTGGCAAGTTGGTTGAATAACATTCCCCTCACTCTCTTATCCCCAAAACACCAGAGCAGACGCAGAAGCAGCAGGAAGGTAAGAAGAGGTCAGAAGAAGTGGGCAGGGGCTTCAGGTCCTGAGTGACAGCTGGTATTCTGCAGGGCTTATTATCCATCTGCTACTATTCTGAGAATTTTCTATATATTTATCAGTTCTCACAATTGCACTGGAAAATGATTACTGACTCCAGCCTCAACTTGAAGGAGAAACACACAGAAAAGCTGTGGAGCCTCCTCAGGGTCACACAGCCAGTCAGTGGCATGATGAGGAAATGATGGGAGTCTGTGCAAAGGGCCTTGGTAGCCTAGCTTTCCCGGTGGCTCCCATGTGCCATGTGACAGCATGAGCCACATGGGACATCACAGGAGCTTTGGGCTGGAAACTCCTGAAGCCTGGCCCTCCCTATGGTATGAGATTGGCTAAATTACTTAATCCCTCGTGTTGCAATGCTTTATTTAGTAAAAGATTCTAGCAGTGTCTTTCCAAATTATTGGAGACACTAAATGGAAAAAAAAATAGCATTTATCTGGAATTTCATGCAAGGTAACAGCAACTTTGTTTCATGCCATGGTTCAAGGAAGTTCAGCCAAGGAGTTTACAGGCCATCCACACACTGCACAGAGCCAGGAAGATTCACAGTAGTCCTGACGCATCCGTGCTCAGAGGTGAACGCCAGACATTTTCTTAGTTTTCATAGCTTCTGGTTAACACAGAACAACTTGCTTTGAAATACTGAAAAATGTTGCAGCCACGAATCAGACCAAGGACACAGGTGGCCTGTCTTATCCTAGCTGTAAGAAAACTGGAAAAGCTGCAAACTCGAGGGTGACCGAAGCCTCTTACTAAGAACAGAATCCTGACCAGAGACTGAGTAACCGTTAAAGCTATAGAGGCAGAGGCAGTCACACACAAGCATGCATGCATGTGTAGTGTGCAAAGGGAAGGGCTACTTAGCACTTCACACAGAAATCCTAAACCGATGATCGAGCACCCTTCTCCTGCTTGAATCAAGAACTAAGAGCCTGGCCTGGGCTCCTCTGACAAGCTTGGTTTCCTTTATCAGCTTTCTCAGTACCTCAGAAGGCTGCAGTAAAGAATTCTGAACCTTCCCAAACAGCCTTGGAGTACTCTTACTTTAAGTTCTACACGGTTAAAAACCATACAGAATACGTGCTTTTGACTGGAGAGCTGGCATACAGTTTTCATCAGGATCATATAAAGTCTGTGCATAGCCCTAAGAATACTTATTTTAAGAGCTATTATTCTCAGGCAGGCACAGTGCTGGCACCTGAACGCACAATCCTTGAGAGACTGAGGAAAGAGGATAGTTTCACTTTCAAGGCCAACCTGGGCTACATGGTGATACTCTAGCCCGGCCTGAGTTATAAATTCAAATTTTGCCTTTACAAGGTGGGGTGAGGGGATGAATCTTGTTCTCTACAGTACAATGGTCAAAATCAGTATATGATACACATATAGAAAACAAAAGAAGACCTAAAACGTTTTCAATATAAACTTTACCTGCCCGAGGCAGACAAATTGGGGGCTGGCTGCTGAATTAATTGCTTAAAGAGAGCAACACGCACACACCAATAGGAAAGCCCACATTCTGCCCAGGTGTTCTTCTCAGTATTTCCTGGCTTATGTGTGTCTAGCGTGAGTATTGGTAGGTAGCTCGCTCTGTGCCTCTGTTCCTTCTAAGCACTTCACTTAGAGCCTGGCGATAGAAACATGAGACATCAGAGAAGTACGTCGTCGTTCTGTGCAATCCGGTAATGATCTACAGTGGCCATACTTTTTGGTTTTGAAGGGTTTTAGTGTTAAACCAAAGTCAAAGGATGACTAGCACATAGCAGATAGATGGACTGGTAGGTAGTAAACACCCCTAAACCTGGCACCCAAAACAACCAGCAGAGATTGGAAGCCCCTTTAAAGCAGACTGCTGAAAATCAAAGTGGAGAGTTTAGGGCAGCGCAGGGTGTCCCCTCAGGTGAGGCTTCCAAGTGAAAGGACAGATAGCAACAACAAGAGGCGACATCATCAACTAGGGCACTCACAACAACCAGCAAACACAGGCTGGGGAAGTTGAGGCAGTCGCTGTGGTTCCGGCTACTCTTTATATCACGAGATGGGTAATAGTGAGCGCTGTTGGACGCAGTTTGCCCGAGGACTGTTCTCAAGGACATGATGGGCTGATTTTGGAGCATTATTTTGGAACTGATTTGCTCTCCCTCCCACCCCTAGTCACAGAGTCATGGAGACAGTCCATTCCCAGATAGGGGCCTTGAAGGTCACTGACACCAACGAGCTTGAGTCTGAAATGGGAGGGATGGGCAATCTGGCTTTCAAAGCCAGCTTCACAGTGAGCTCAACACATGATTTATCAGGATAGTCTACATTTCAGGTGCCGTGAAAAGACAAGATTTAGTATCAGACAGGCCTAGATGTTGAGACTGACAATCCCACTTCCAGCGTCTCGGAATTCAGCTTCCTCAGCCCAAAGTACAGGACGTGATGATGCCAATTGTGCTGGGTTTTTCTGCCGATGAATGAAATAATGTGCTCAACATGCCTGTGATGTTGCCAAGGATACAGGGGAAGTATGTGTTGAGGAGAAAGTAGGAAAGAATTCTCTTATCTTCTGGGAAACTCCTCCTGAGAAGGGATTGAGACTAAAAGGTTATCGAGCAGATAGTCCAGGGCTGAGCCACCTTCCTCCAGAGGGAGCTGAGGGCAGCTGAGCCCTCTCTGTGTACAGGAGAGACGTCTGCTGCTTCATCTGTAAGAACCCACCATTCCTCAAACCTCTCTGAGCTGGGGTCTTAACTGAAGGTGGTGATGGTTTGCTGTGTGGTTGGCCTCCAGGTTAGTCGCCTGACCCCACTTCATGTCTTGCCTCTGCTCCCTGTTCTGTTGTGATGTAAAAAGATGGAGAGTCTCAGCCACGTGCTACCCCTACTGTGGAGCCACCTGCCACCATTCCTTCTCTGACCTGGACTGGACAGTAACACTCCCAAACCATGAGCCAAAATAAGGCCTTCCTCCCTTTCGTTGCTGGAGTCAGGTATTCTCTGTAACAAGTAAGTCTCTACTACAAGGAACAAGAGCTCCTTAACTCCACAGACCAACTGCCCCTTGGTAGCCTCTCCTGCCAGCCCATGGGTCAGCTTCTATGCTGTGCTCCAGCACAGATAGTAATGTGTGCTTTTTTATGTGTTCCCAAAGGCCAAATTTGGTGCCAATTTCATATTCAGTTCATTGTAACGTATCCTGCCTCTTCTGATTCACTGACAACTTTATTTAAACATTTTACTTTTTAAAGAAAAAAAAAGCAGAAGAGAGAAAATAAAAGAGTGAGTCTTCTTTAATGGCACAGTGGTGAGGTTCCTGGTGTAAAACAGCCAGGATCTAACCAGGGCCTGTTTTACAGCCCACCCTCTAGGCACCAGGCCACTTGCCTCCCAAGGCCATCCTCTCAAACAAAAGACACTTCTTTTTACAGTTAATAAGCTAAATTTTTCTCCAAAGTATCCTTTATTCATGCACACACACACACACACAAAGCACTGATGCCACCTGTACCATCTCTGCCCAAGAGAAAAATACCCTGAGCGCAGTGAGTGTCAGAGAAGAGCCTGCTCTAGAGCCGAGGAGATTTTCCTCTACACTCTACTTCCCTTCCCCTCCCAGACCCTGCCTGTCTGTCCAACCCTTAAGTTATTTGGTTCCTGGAAATCCACCACTGCCTTTGGCCCGATCCTCCTTACATCCGTTATATTTCCCTTCCCTATCCCTGTACTCCTGTGTCTCAATCATGTGACTCGGGTTCTGCCCCTTGCACTGAGTTATCTACCATTTGCCTCAAACTGTCAACAGGACTGTGAGTCTCTAAAAGATGACAATACACTTCACTACTGTCAGGCTTCTGCCACAGCTGGCCACTGCAGGAGACAGTTACACAGTTTCATTACAAGGTAGAAATAAGTAAGTGGGTGGATTTATAGCTTCAATTACTACCTGCTTAATGAATGGCAAATTAAGGAAAATGAGAAAAGGGCTTTCGACAGGAAAGGTGATGTGTGACTTTGTCCTCCCAGCTTCAACAGAACATGCTAGTGATGAGCACAAGAGCACTGGACTCTAAGAAATGCAGCAGAGTGTTAGACTCGGTCAAATTCACTCACTAAGCACTAGATTGAAATGAAGAGTACTGGGCTTCTAAGTCTCTTTGTATGCTAATGCATGGTTCATATCTCAGAAAGTGTTGGTGTTCTGTTTTGTTTTGTTTTGTTTTTTTCGGGTGCTATTCCACATGTTTGAACACATTTTTGCTTGGGTTTGGGTTTCTGTAACCAGCCAGTTGAGAGAAAAAAGCCCTGCTTCTAACAAAGTCATTCTAGAAACAGCAGAAATTCCCAAACTGGGGTTAGGGAGACATCTCAGTTGCAAGGACCAAAACTAGGGATACCACCACAGAACCAAATGTCAGGTGGGCATGGCAGGGCACTTTGGAGGCTGAGAAAGGGGGTCCCTGGAGGAAGCTGGCTAGTTTGTCTATCTAACTTGGTGGAGATGTGGGGTCAAGTGAAAGACTCTGCCTCAAAGCATAAAGTGGAGCTTCAGGAGGGTACCCAGTCTCTGCCATCAGCCTCCTCCTCACATAAGCAGACAGACACAGGCTCCTACTCATGTGTGAACATGCATGCGCATACACACACACACACACACACACACACACACACACACTATTTTCAAAACTAACCCAATAGTAGTATTCCCAACTTTTGACATTTGCCGAGAACACTCAAAGAATCTATGTTGCGGTAAATCTCCAATCCAAATAAGCTCAGGCAAAGACAGCACAATTCAATTGATAAGCACACAGCGGAATTAGCATCAAAATACAAGCAGCCCCAGGGCTATCCGCAACAGAAATATATGGACCAATCAGATTCAAGAGCCACTTCAGCATTAGCCTAGTGTGGAGGGGAGAGATGGAACTGTGCTCCAGGGTTGTCCAACGTCCTGGCCACTGATATTAACTCATCTGCTGCTTTCCTCGTGGCTTCTCTCTGGCTACCATTAAGTGCAAGTGCTACTGCGGTCATGAAGCCCACACACACTGGCTTTCAGCTGCCGCTCCTCTCTGGGATTTTGGAGGAGAGCAACTCCTTGGCGGGCTATAGCAAGCAGCTGCAGGAAGCAGAATGACATCACCTCCCCCAACACCAAGAAGTCTCTCTAGGGTCAGGCGTGGATCAGCCATTTTTTGGACAGAACACACACAAACAGTCTACCTCTTTCCGCCCTGGAAACTGCGCTCACAGCTTTAGGGAGTCCAGCTTTTTGTGTGTGCCAGGTGATGTCAGAGTGAGTGTCCCAGCACTTCTGACACTCTGCAGGTGCTTTATTCATGGGACCCCATGCATCCCTACCAGATGGCGGCATGGGAGACAGACACTCGGCTCTAGACCTAACTTCATTTAAAGTTATAAGGCCTTTGGGGGACAGACTCACCCATTTTTTTGGACTGAATTTTAGAGATGTTGGGCCAATCATAATGGGAGAGATACCAGGGTAGGGCGGGGATGGAGAAGAGCTTCTCAAGAGATTTCTCTACAAATAAGATTTCCCGGCAATAGCGTCTCACTTCTATCATCAACTCTCAATCTGGGCTATGGAAAATCCTGCATTGTGGGTCAGACATGAGGATGGAATGACAGTTAAAGATAAGTTGCTTTGTTCCCTGCAAGAAGGGGAGAGGTCTATAGAACAGAAACAAAATCACACTGTGTTTTAATTCCATCGAAAAGGACAATTCTTCCTTCATCCGTATTGCTAAACTTAGCATAATTCATCCTTTGGACATGATTCTGAGAGAGCCAAATAACTGAGTATGAGGACCAGGAAAAGTATGTTTAAAATATTCATACTTTTGAATTTCTGACAATTCCTAGGAATGCTGTTTTATTGTGTGTGAATGTCAAAGATAAACATGCCAAAAATTTATAAACACTAAGAAATGTGTCTTTTTTCCCCCACCGTGTATTTCTAAAGTGCATCGTTGTAGCCAAATAAGTCTACTTTTTAAAAAGTAAAGAAAATGAGTTTTGCTGTTGTAGTGACTGATACAGTTAACTTGGCTGTACACTAGACAGACACTAGACATAGATGAGTGAGTTTCATCAAACTCGTCCAAAGTTTCCAGAAACCCAAGTTTCACTTGTTCACAATTTTGTCATTTGAATTTCTGAGGTTAGGCTCTTTCTGTGTCCAGAGGTAGCCACCTATCTCTCGATGGCATCTCAAGCTGTCAGGGACACTGGTGTGCCTCCTCAGAAAGACGTACCTTAAAAAAACCTCAGCGCCTGCAAACCTTGAGTTCCACAGCAGGAAGCTGACTAAACAAAATGGTGTCTCTAGCAGCTGTCCAAGTCCACTTGTTGCAGAACTGGGGAGGAGGAGAGCTAAGAATCCGAATTCCTCATGCTCAGCCTTCTTATGGGAGCCCGTCTCCTCTGCCAGTGCCAGGACCATGAAGCCCTCCTCCCTCCCTCAGTGATTAAGCAGTTTGCCTCTACCACCTTCTCTCGTGAAACAGTCAGGCTTCCTATCCGTGCTTTCCCACCACTGACACAAATAAGACCCTTCCACCACAGGAATTCACACAGCTTCTGATTGCAGAGGGGTCCTAAGCAACTGTTGTCACGGTGAACAGGGTATGGGCTTTAGAGGAAGTCAGAGTTCAACCCCAGTTCTGGAACTGCATGCTGGAGACCTTGGGAAAGTAACAAAACCTTTCTGAAATTCAGTTCCTCTTGTTTGAACTTATGCTAAAGTAACAAAGTTGCTATAAGGACCCTGTCATGCTGCCTTGTTGAGAGCAGAGTTATTTATGGAGCTTGTGTAGTCCACTGACACACAGAGCACTCACTGAATCCCTTCCAACTGCTTCCCACCGTGTTTGGCAAGCAGAAGGCTGCAGAGTGCAGATAGAATTATCTTCCTTATCTTCTTTGCCTCTTTCAGTGCCTCCCATGATGGGGCTTATTTTGACCAAAGCATCAGTCAAGGTCCCAGCAGGAAGCAGATGGTGAGTCCCTGTTGAGGAGATCTTTTCAAAGGAATCATTTGCAGGGATGACGAAAGGAACTCTCAAGGAATGACTGAGCACTCCAGAACTAATTCCAGCAGAAAGGTGTCTGCTCCCTTGGAGCTGAAGGTCAAGGAGCAGAGTTGTTGCTAAGCCAAGAGAGCCATAGCTGAAAAGACAGCTCCAGGGGACCTAAACCCCTCAGTGGAAGAGAGGGCAGGGAGAGGAAAAAAAAGATTCATTCCCTTCCATCCCAACACTTATACTTTCTGATTTCTGGCCGGTGCTACCAAGGGCCAAAGCCAGGACTGGCTGTGTGGCTCTGCTCTCACAGAGTGGAGCAGAGACAAAGCTCTGTCTGTATGGAGAAATACAAGATAGTCATTAAGTCAACCTGAATATTCAAATTAACAGTCCTCTTTCCTAATCTCCAAAGTTCTTCAGCTACTACTACTAAGTATTATTGTTAATTATTAATAGTAATTAATAATCATTACATATTATTATATATCAACAATATGTAGGTAACTTCTAAAATAATGTTTAAAATCTACTCACATTTTCACATCTCTGTCTTAGACATTATATTTGTACTAAGGCTAAAGAAGTCTTAGACTTAAAAGATGAAATTAATTCACTTTCTAAGTTCTTGAATGCCTGTTCATAACCAAAAGCTGTCTGGGTGATGGAGCCAGCCCTGTAGATTCCACCTGGCCTTGGAAAGCCAGGATCCATTCCCCCAACACCACAGTTGGTTTGGATGGACACCCTGCTTAGTGTCATCTGGTCCCAAGATCCAAGAGCTGCCATGAGATCCACAGACTTCACCGAACACAGCCTAATAGTCAGCACTGGCAATGCATAAAGCAGGTTGGTAAGGGAAAGGCATGGTCAGTACTAGGTAATCCTTGCTCCAGTCTACCCTGCCAGTCCAAAAAACAAACAAACAACAACAACAACTCTGATTGGAAATGAGTGGAAGTAATTTTGGTTCTACTGAGAATTTTGCACCATCTTTGCTATTCTAGGAACTGTGGTAAGGGCCTCACATAGATCAGCTCAACCCTACCAGCCCTCAGATGAGCATATGCTATAGATTTGTATTTTATAACCAATGGGCATGAAGCCACTTGCCCAAGACCAAAACCTGAGGAGTGAAAGGGCTGGTGTTGGTGCTCCAGGAACCAAACTCCAGACTGTGTTTGGGTTTTTTTTATTTGTTTTGTTTTTCTTTTTTATTTGTTTTAGCTAAAACAGAATTATGTCACTTTCCCCTTCCCTTTCCTCCTTCAAGCCTTTCCAGACACCAGTCCTCTAACCCCTCCCATGCCCCCTTCACAAATCGGTAACTTTTTTCTTTGATTGTCAATGTTAATATTGTTTATATTGTGTCCATTTTTGCTGTTTGTGTGAAGAAGAAGAAGAAGAAGAAGAAGAAGAAGAAGAAGAAGAAGAAGAAGGAGGAGGAGGAGGAGGAG
>NW_022196897.1:103147085-103193163 GCF_008632895.1 Mastomys coucha
AGAGGAGGAGGAGGAGGAGGAGGGGGAGGAGGAGGGGGAGGGAGAGGAGGAGGAGGAGGAAGGGGAAGAAACAGAAAGAGTGTAAGAGCCAGAGCAGACAGAGGGCACCAAGAAAACAAGGCCCTGTAACTCAACATGAGCAACATACATATGAATTCACAGAGACAAAGGCAGCATGCTCAGGGTCTGCATGGGTCTGCAGGAGATGGAGTCCTAGCGCTGAAAGGAGAACTGAGCACATGCCTCCATGCCTAACCCAGTCTCCAGTTGAAATAAAAATTAGTGGAATCTCAATAGAGGTTCCATGTCTCACAATGCTAGGGCTTTTCTTTTCTTTTTTTTTAATCTTTTTTTTTCTCTTCTCTCTGTTTTACCCTATAGGTCCTTTGTGTATATACAACAGCTTTCAGTTTAGAATTTGTATGGATTCCTGAGTTTGTGAATGAATGGGTCTCTGTTTCTAGTGCATTCTCTTTCCTACTGTTGGTTTTATCTTTATTATATTTTATGTTTTTAAAGTGTAAGAACAAAAGTAAACCAGTGGTTGACTGGAACAAAGTTAGAGGGGGGAAATGAGGATGGGGGAGGAGGGTTACGAGGGGCACGAAGGAAGTGCTGGGGTGAAGCAGGGTTTGTTATCCCGCTTGTGCTGGCCCTACCATGAGTGTAGACCTTTGTCAAAACTCATGAAACTGTACACCTTTAGTATATGCTGTTTATATACATCTCCAAAGTTGCCCACTTTGAAAATCTTACCTTTTTACCAAGCTTCTGGTCTCTGTAAGTAACCAGGCACTGTAGCGTCCACACCCAGTGCCCTGAGCTGCCATTCCTGATGAGCACTGGCTTTGCAGAGACCCACTCACCTTTCTGGCCATCTTACTATTTCTTGCTCTTTGCCTCACAGGTTCAGCTCTTATTTGTAGAGGCCTTTGATCAGTCCTTATTTTTTCAAATCTTTTGCCACAAGCATGCATTTAACATAAGAACGCAAATGCACAAGCATACAAGGTATAAAAAGACAATGGCAGTGGCTACAGAGAGAGAGATCACAGTGCGGGTGGTTCCATCTGCCATTTCCTCTAGTGAGTTGGAAGTGTACAGTGTGACTGTTTCTCTTCCATCTGGACCCACTGTGTACATCCTGCCATTTTAGGGCAATCACATCATTTGAAGTGAAACCTCAGTGTTTAAAACATACCTTCTTTTTGTATGGCACATCCTCTAAATGAGAACCGAATTCTTCATCTACTGTTCAATCAGAGAATCAATGGGACCTGTCACAGACTGGAAAAACTTATTCATTTTGTTGAACTTAGAAGGTGATGGGACATTTGACTCTGATGTGTAGCTTCATATCCAACATCCTTCCATGTAACACAAATTAGTACATCCTGTTGTATTTCAGAATAACCCCATGAGGTGATCCAGACAAGCATTTTTATCCACACTTGACAGAGGAGGAAACAGTGCCTCAAGTGAGATTGTGGCTTGCTAGTCACACAGCTAATAATGGAACCCAGAGCATCAAGCTGTAAGTTTAGTATTTTTTGAACCATATCGACACCTCCATACAGGGCTTATCGGACAAAAGCGCTGCTTCTGGCCTGGAGCTTCTTTGAGTTGGCAATTCTAAATGCCCTGTAACAAGCTGAGCAGAATCTCAGGTTAATGGTCACTGGCTCCTTCTCACTCTTGTCTTCCTTCTCAATTCAAAGGAAAACAAATCTATCCAAATATGGGGACTCTGCCACTCTTCCCTCCCAATCAGAATCAGAATTTACTTCAATAGACAACTGAATTGAGGGTTCTCCAAGGCAGCCTTGGAAAGAGGCAGGAAGGCAAGGCCAAAGTATGAGAAAACGCCGATTTCACAGACTCAGAGGGAGGCAGAATCCTGGGGGAAGAGCCCAGTATACATATCTATGTCACCACAGTTAGGCACCTATACATCTTTTCATCTTTGCACATGACTGCCTTTGGTAAGAGCTTGGGGATTTTACCCAGAATGAGAAAAGCAAACTTCCTTTCAGGGATTAGAACTTCCCTGCACGGGCAGCTAATGCCCCGCAGATGAAGGAGGATGGATACAATTACCCATGCGATGTCTGGCATCCTAAAAATCTGAAAACTAACTGCCTCTATCAAGAAGGACAGTGATGACAGAACAGGACATTGGCCACTGTCTAAATCAGCAATTGACAGAATCTCATCACTACATCAATTAAGACTCAATACGTGTCACTCTCCCAGTACAAGTAGAATAGAGGCCATCCCATACCTGAGTCAGACCAGGAACTGGCATTGGTCAGCCCAGACAGACACATCTATGGAAAGGAGACCCTTTCCACCCTGAGAGCTGTATGTTCACGGGGGCATGTTCCCATTCTTAGTGAGCATCTGTCTCAGAAGCAGACAGCAGCGATTAACATCCACATACACCCTCACAAATCAGACAGCCGGCTCACTTATGCCAGTTGAAGCTGAAGGGCAGAGCTAAGCTACAGCATTTTTGCTCACTCAGCTCAGCTGCAGTGTAAACCGAGGTGGCAGGGCTCTCTCAGGTGGTGGAGTAATTATCAAAGGAAATGTACTACTTGGAATAACTGAGGGTTTCCCCCAACTTCGCTGTTTGTGGGCCTCAGTGGGAAGGTCACATCGCAGTCCAAGCAATGTTGGTCCCTGTGTACAAAGCCTCATCCAACAGGCACCAGCCTGAGACTTGGCCTGCAGGTTTCATTTGGCTGCGTTGTTCTTCTTAAGTCAAGGAATCATGTCTGCCTATACCTCCAATTTCCTGTCTCCTGGCCCAGTAGCGAGGTAGGAGGGTAACACACCAGCAGCTAATGTTCTGCAGATGAGGAAATGTCAGAAGAAAGAAAGAAATGGGCTCCCTCCTGCTTCACACCTTCCCTTCGGGGAAGAAAATAGGAGACGAGGGCTTAGAAGGAGACATAGACGAGTTCCAATAACACTCCCCTTGCCAGCTCCTGAGGAGGCCCGGCGGCTTGCAAACCACTCTTCAGGCCTGGGTGCGCCATGGCTTTTATGCCACATTGCAGGATTTTTTTTCTGTTGTTTTCCAGTGGCCTAAAAGAAGCACGGTGTGAAATATAAAACACACATAGGCCCTGGCCAGTTGAGGAAACAGAGTGAGTATAGCGCTTCAGTGTGTTTATCGTATACAGAGAGATGTTTATATAAACCCTTCCATGGACTGCTTTCTTCTAAGGGTTTGAATGCAAAGCCCTTGAGGACAGTTCTCTGAATGTTGTGACAAATGCCACCATGAGGCTTTTGAAAGGGTAGACCTGACAAGGGAATCTGTCACCGAGACCTCCAGCCACTAGTAGGAGTTGTTCAAGGGTAGTGTTGTCTTACCAAATGGGCCATAGCCTCCTTGTCCTGAAGCAGGTTGTCATAAATGGAGGACGTGAAGTACAAACACAACTTGGTGGCTTTCCAGAGTGTCTCTTCTGGTGACAATCTAAAGCCAAGATCATTTTTTACTCTACAAACTGAAGAGTTGGCTCAGCCATTAAGAGCATGAACCTACTCTTGCAGAGACTCAAGTTCCGTTCCTGGCAACTACGTTGTGTGGCTCACAATCACCTGTGCTTCAGGGAAGTGATGCTCTCTTCTGACCTCCAATGGGTACCTGAACATACGTGCATGCACATGCACACACACACACACACACACACACACACACACAAACGCACAGGCACACGCACACACACCATGTTTAAAAATAAAAATAAATCTCTATTTTTTTTTTTTTTTTTTTTTTTTGGTTTTTTTCAAGACAGGGTTTCTCTGTGTAGCTCTGGCTGTCCTGGAGCTCACTCTGTAGACCAGGCTGTCCTCAAACTCAGAAATCCGCCTGTCTCTGCTTCCTAAGTGCTGGGATTAAAGGCGAGTGCCACTACTGCCCGGGTTATAAAAGTAATTTTAATTCCACTCCTGCGGGCATGTCTGATATGTGGCCCCTGGCACACCTGAGTTGTTACCTCAGCACAGCCTCACTGTCTCCAAGTGTGGCAGCCTGGTGAGAATAGAGATCAGGCCCTGGCAGTGTGAGCTGCTAGATCAAATACTTAACACTGAATTTCACGGAGTTCTCAGTGACTCCTTCCTCCGAGTTGGATCTAGATTGCACTGAGCAGCTACTTAGAGTAGGTGAGAGCCTATGCTAAGCGATCTGAAGCTCCTCCCACCAGCCCAAGCTCCTCCCACCAGCCCACTTAGCCAGCTTTCCTTTATGATAGCAAATATCAGATGTAAATCAATTTCCAAAGAAGAACAGTTTGTTTTGGTTCACAGATGCAGACATTTTGGTCCTGTTAACTTTGGGCCCGAGTCTGCATAGTACACCATGACAGGAAAACAGGGCAAAGGATGCTGCCCACATCACAGCAACCAGCAAAGAAAGATAAGAAGAGAAGGTCAGGGTCCCAAAACACCACCTCCATGGAGAAACTTCCTACTGACCCACTTCCGTCCACTAGGCTCACTTCCTAAAACTTGCACTAGTCTCCAGTGGCTCTATGGGCTGGGAAACAAGCCCATACACAGGTGGCTGTGGGGCACACTCCGAACACTAGCGACAGCCAAGCAGTATCCACCCGCCACCACAGGGCCAGGCCAGGCAGCTGCCTTTCCACAGCAACACCGCTGCCTCTCTGATATCCCACAATGATCTTTTAAAATAAGATATATTCGGCAACATTATCAAACAAAGGCTGGTGCAGAAATCGAGAAATGTGTATTTCCATGACTTCTCCAGATTCTTGGGATTTCAAAAAATATATTTAAATTTTCTTTTCAATTCAAGTTGCATTTTTGGATAATAGAATTGCTATTGATAAGTTCATGTCATCTATGCAGTTGTTTCTGAATTCTTAACTACCTAGACCAAAGCCCCAAATATCCAAAAAAATATGGTCCCCCTTAGAAAATTTATTATCTGCCTCATAAGATAATTTCTCCGTATGATTAAATGACTCAGCTCTAAGCAAGACCACAACAGAACGGTGGGGCTGACATCTCTTGTTGGATAAATAAACAGTTACTGTTCCAAAATCATTTAGAAAGATTCAATATCCAGTTCTAGGTCCCCTTCCAGTGGATAAATGAAAAGACATTTTTGCTTCATGGGCCAATCAATGTGATACCTTGGGCATTAAGCACCAAGTAAGAAACTATATTATGAGCCATGATGACTCTCATCTTTAATCCCAGCACTCTGGAGGCAGAAGCAGGGAGATCTCTGAGTTTTCAAGGATAGCCTGGTCTACAGAGCAAGTTCCAGGACAGCCAGAGCTCTATAGAGGAACCTTGCCTCAATCAATCAATCAATCAATCAACCAATCAATCAATCAGTAAACAAATAACCAAGCAAGCAAACAGACAGACAAACTTTATTGTGGAAAAGGTATCCATTTCCCAATGCTTTTAATCAAAGCATGAAATGGGCTTGCCATCTGATTTTACCCGTCACAAATCTGTCGGGTTGCTCTGAAAATCACATAAACTCTGTTCTCTCTTCAAAAATAATTATTTTTATTTGAGAATCTTTATCAGTAATGACTAGTGATGACTGCAGTCAGAATTTGCAGAACGTGTGGACACCCGGGATGTGGTGGGGCAAAGATATGTCCTGGGGGCCTTACAAATTTTCAAGACAGCTGTGCAAACAGAGAGGCTATGGGTGAGGCAGCCCGAACAGAGGGCACTGGAGCCTGCAGGCAGAGGTCCCTCAGTGGGCGAGACCACCAGGAAGGCTTTTCTTAAAGGAACAAAGGGCTGAACAGCAGAGGGGACTCTCTTGGAGTTGGGGATTTGAGGATTTCAACAAAGGCAGTTGGTGGAAGGTACATGTGTCTGAGGAAATAAAACTTGTCTGTTAATGAAGATGGAAACAAAACATCTCACAAAGGACAGATTTGGAAGAAGGCAAAGGTGTAAGCTGTGGCACTAACTGTAGATGTCATGAAAACCAGGCCTATGTGCACCAAGGACCACCCAGATGCCACATTATCAAATTCTCATCTACTTTCTTTCAGTGCCAATTCAGGAAACATTAGTGGGATGCTTTCTCTGGTTATTGATGGTGGTTTAATTATTGATGATAGTTCAGTTATTGATGGTGATGGTTTGGTCATTGATGGCAGTGGTTTGGTTATTGGTGGTGGTGGTTTGGTTATTGGTGGTGGTGGTTTGGTGATTGGTGGTGGTAGCTTGGTTATTGATGGTGGTGGTTTGGCTATTGGTGGTGGTGGTTTGGTTATTGGTGGTGGTGGTTTGGTTATTGGTGGTAGTTTGGTTATTGGTGGCAGTAGTTTGGTTATTGATGGTGGTGGTTTGGTTATTGGTGGCAGTGGTTTGGTTATTGATGGTGGTGGTTTGGTTATTGGTGGCAGTGGTTTGGTTATTGATGGTGGTAGTTTGGTTATTGGTGGTGGTGGTTTGGTTATTTTCCTGCTTAGAGGCTTTACTTTCAGATCCCGGGCACTTGAACTTAACGTGGTCAGCAACTAGGAAAATAGAAGGGTTTGCAAGTTGCCTAGCTGCAACTGAAGAACCAAATTCAAATTCCAAAGCTTTAATCACATGATAGAGCAGCAATACAACTCTGACACAACTAAATAAGAGAAGCCTTGACCACCTGAGGCAGTGACCTCTAGCTTTAAGCTGTAAAAAAAGGGGGGGCAGGGATTTTTTAGACAAGTTGTTATGTAACCTCAAACTCTATGTAAGAGAGGATAGCCTTGAACTAACATTTCTGCCTCTACTTTCCAAATGATGTGTTTACATGCCACCTGCATGACTTTTGATCTACCCTTTCAACTGGCCACTTCAGTTTGATCTCTAGTGGAGTACATAGTGGATTAGGTAGCTGGTATTCTTGTGAGAAAACTTGTTTGGTTGCTGGAGCTTCGGCTCACAGCTCTAGCCTGTCCCGTTGAGCTCTCAAAGGGTACTTAGGGACAGGGCCTTGTGGTTTTACCCCATTTTATAGATGAAGTAGTTGAGCTTCCAAAAGATCATAAAACTTATCCTGAGTCACCCAACTTGGGCTCCAGATCTATGAAGACTGTGCATACATATGTCTTGGTCAAAATCCCAACTTTGTCTCTCTCTAATCTACTGCTTACTGGTTTTACTGTTGATTTCTTTAAACTTTGTAAGAAATTTTGGCCTTCCAAGAAAGCTTTTAGATCACACCAAAGGAAGAACATCTTATATTCTCAGGCTGCCAGCTTACCAGATGAGAGTTAATGTTTACTGCCCTCAGCACGGCATTTGAATTCTCTTTACCACTTATAGGATGCTGGATCTGACTTCTAGAATTGACAGGTATAAAATCAAGTTTAGAACAACGAAGTCATTTTTATGGGGTTTAGCTAGTGATAGCATTCAACTTTAACCTAAGTTAACCAGCAGAATAGGGTCCAGATGGACATAGGAAACTGAAGCATTGATACTCACATGAGGTTTCTCAGTCTGGTTTTTACTTCCATAATAACACTGTGCATGCTAAGTCTTCCAGTTGGGAGGAGCCTGGTTCATCATATGTGAGAGGAAATGAAGGTATTTGTGGGAAAGACACTCAATCCAAGACTTCCATTAAGAAGCTAGGTTCTGAGCTCCAACTGTGGTGAATGCATACACTGGACTTACAGGAACCAACAGAAAAGGTTTTCTGACCCTCATAAAAGCCTGAGCACCTGCTATGAAAAGTAAGGCAGCATGTGTCACACTATCCCACCTACAGTAGACAGTAGAAATCCAGGAAATCCTCGGGCATGGCTAGTATGGTCCCACTAACCTTGTTTGGAAATAGGAAAGGGTAGTCTGAGCAATGCAGGGCCTGGGTTAACCACAAATGCATGGAGGGTGGAGACAATGAATAATAATATGACTCTTTATTCAAAGTCCTGAAACCATACATCTACCTCAAAATGGAAGGGTAATGTTCCTTTCCACACCTTATGAATTATTTTATTCATAGAAAGTAAGCCGCCTCCAGCTTCCTGCCATGCTTCCGGGGGATGCTTTGTCTGTTCTCCATCAGGAGCAGAGGAGGTCCAGGAAAGCTGGCTACCAGAACTTGGAGGATTATTAAGGTTTTCAGGGTTAAAAAAAAAAAAACTGAGGCTGAGGGTGATGGCTGGACGAGTAAAAAAACCCTTGCTTGTTGTGCAAGCATGAGGGCCTGAGTTTGAATCCCTAGCACTCACATAGAAGCCAAACATAGATGCCCATGCCTGCTATCCCCAAATTGGGGGCAGGGGTAGGTAGACAGAGAAAACTATCTTTCAGGAGCTCACTGGCCACCCAACCCAGCTGAATAGTGAAGTTTGGGTTCAAGACTCTGTCTTAAGGCAGTAAGGTGGACAGTGATAAAGATCTGTTTCTGGTCCCTCTCCTTGGCTTGCAGGTGTTTGACACTGTGTGTTCATATCCTCCTCCTCTGTGTGTC
Organism: Mastomys coucha; assembly: GCF_008632895.1. Taxonomy (NCBI): domain Eukaryota; kingdom Metazoa; phylum Chordata; class Mammalia; order Rodentia; family Muridae; genus Mastomys; species Mastomys coucha. The sequence continues at coordinate 103,155,571 of NW_022196897.1, forward strand.
TCTGGGCCCAGGTTTCTTCCCTTTTAGGCCATCTATGTAAGGACACAATCCTATTGGATCAGGACCCACACCAACAGCCTCATTTGATGTTGACCCCCATGGAAATGGCTTACCAATAAGAAGAGTCATATTCTGAGGTGCTGGGTGCTAGGAATCTCTAGAAAGAGGACATGATTAAGCTTTGTCCACCACCCTGCCCACAAAGAGCTAGTTCCAAAGTTTGGAAGGTGGAGAAGAACCCCAAGATTAATGTCTTTTCATAGACAAGGTGTTCTGGAGGCTAGAACCTGATCTCTGCTTCCACAGACCCTGGATGCAGCATAAACGGAAGATCAGTTTGTCCTGGTTGTAGGTGAGCAGAAAGAGATCCAAGCCCACTCCCACAAGCCTTTGCAAATATAACTAGTCCACCCTACGGTGAGAGTCACCATTACCTGAATTCTTCCAATGATGGACTATCTCCTGACACTGTCACATGGAGGATTAAAGTTTTAACCTATGATTTTGAATGAAACAAGCATCTCACAGACCAATGGACTTGAGCTGTGAGTGGCCCTTAACTGATGGAAGGACTGGCTGCCATGAGGGTGCTCTGTCCAGTGACAGGATCCAGGGCCATCTACTACTTTAACTGAGAACACAACCAACTCCAGAAGAACACCAGCATCTTCATTTGAAGTTAATTACCAATGAAATGGCTTATAAGAACCCACGTTCAAGGATCTGAGGCCCCTCTACACACCATTAATGAGACCCCCATCTTGGAAAGAAGAAACGGTAGGGATAGAAAAGTGAATGGTGGAGATTTACCAAAAAAGATGCTTTCCCTAACATTGACCATTTTTAAAATCAAAGGTATCTTTAAACCAGAAGAATCTGAGATGCCTTAACTGGGAAAGTATTTTTACCCAGTGGAACAAGAACAGATCCACCACAGAAAATAAAGATGTGTATTTTCTTTGCACACCTAATTAATAATATAAAATTTATTTTGTTCACTCAGAGGAGAATGCCAACAGTCTCCCACTACCACAAATTCTGCAGCTGAGTTCCCAGAATTAGGGGGAAATCACGGGGGTCAGCTCATCCTGAGAGCAATGGATGAGCCTCAACCTGGAAAATCTACCTTTGTCATCATGGTGTCTCCTCCAAAAATGGAAGAGATTGGTCAAGAATGAGGAATCCACCAAGGCTGGGAACAACTGCTCAGGTATTAGGCTGGATTTCAGTGAAGACAAGAGATACAGTCACTATGACCACGCCCTCCAATGTGAAACATCATGGCACACTGGGTGCCTCCCCAATTTCATTCCTTACAGAGCTTTCCCGTGACCCCCCCCCCCCAATGCTATCATACTCCCCTCTGACCACCCTTCCTGCTTGTGGTCTTAATTAGCCCTCCCCCTACTCATTGACACCTCTTTAGAGCTCAGTCCTTCCACTCACAAGACAACTACATATTCTGAGTGTCCTCCAGAGGGTTTCCTTCGGCCAACCCATTGCCATAAAGGGACTTTCTGTTAGCACACGGGTGGGGCACATAACAGCTTTCAGGGAAGTGATAGGATCGGAATCTAATAGTGAAGCTTGTGCCAATTTCAGCAGAAAGCCCCAGGGCCTACAGTGACTGTAAGAGCCTTGGCACCCTGGTCCTCAAGCCACAGAAGCACCATTTATGGAAAAGCAAATGGAAGCCTGGAGCAAATAAGCCAGAAGGACGGTGAGGTCAGGTCCACAAGCTCAGCTCTGGGGACAGTGGCCAGGGTGCTCACCGCCAATGCAGCCCCCAGCGAAAGTGGCTCCTCACTAACTTGGTTTGTGTGTGTGTGTGTGTGTGTGTGTTTGAGAGAGAGAGTGGGAAGGGAGAGAGGGAGAGAGAGAGAGAGAGAGAACTCTACAATGTCTACATTTGAACCTTCATACCTAGGAGCTGACAGATATTTGGCCTAACCTGGTATCCTACCAAAAAGGCAGAGAAGGGACTCGTTCTCAAAGGGAAGAGGAAAGAGCAAAAGACTAGCTTTGCAGTGCACACTGCTATCCCCAGTTGAGAGTCTTGAATTCCTCACAGGAGGAGTTGAACTCTTTCCTTCCCTTGGATGCAGGCCCAGTAGGTGATGCAGTTTGGATGTGGACAACCTCAAGTTCTAATCACATGAGCATGAGTCCAAGCAGGACCCATTCCAACCATGACAGCACCCCTGGCAGAGGCAAGAGTAGCCATCCACCATCTATAGCGGAGTAATCCTACGGAAGCTTGCCAAAGTGACTCTGCTTACATCATAAAAAAGGCCAAAGAGGATGGGAACGCTCAGCTCAGGGATCTCTGAAGAGGAAGCCATTTCTGGGTCAAGGGACTACTCCCATATCTCAAGGAATGTGCTTCTGACTAGGGTTTCCTCACCCTTAAATCCAAGGGGTCTTAGGCTTTGTGTGGAAATGTAGTTTACCATTGTTGTGGTTTGAAGGTGGACTGTTCCCACAGCCCAGGTGTTTGGTCCCCCACTGGTTTACTGTTCCCACAAGCTCAGGTGTTTGGTCCCCCACTGGTGATGCTGTTTTGGAAGAGTGTAAAACCTTTCAGAGATGAAGCCTTGCTGTGGAGGTGGGAAGGGGCAGCTTGAGAATTTATAGCCCAGACCCACTTCCTATGCACTCTGTTTTCTGATTCTGGATGAAGAGTAACCAACCGCCTCATACTGCTTCAATCCCGCGACCGTGCCTTACTTGCTACTATGGACTTCCCCTCAAAATATAAGCCAAGAAAAATTCTTTTCCTCTTAAGTTGCCTCTTATCAAGCATTAGTCAAAGCAAATCAAAAATTAAAATACCACCTAAAATATCTTTATTTCTGAGGAGATTTGACATCTCTCAAATGAGGATTCTGAAGAACTGGTGAAAATAGATGTAACCCCCTGTGCTTTTTGGCTAAGGACAGATTCTCATCCACTGGGTACACTTACCTACGAAAAGCCACCTACATAAGTCAGATCATGATCTGAGCCTCAATGCTGATCCACATGTTAAACAGAGGGACTCGGTTTCAACACTTTGTAAGGAACAACTTCCTAATTGAACACGGTGCAGAGCTATCCAAACGTAAAAGTTTGCATTTCAAATCCTGGGAATAACTTCTACAATCCTAAACTTGAATGGTGTGGTTTCTCATAATCAGATGCCTGATTGGCATGCCCACAGAGTAGAAATGAGCAGAAAATTCCAGACAGGGCTTAAAAGATCACGCAGACTAGAGGGGAGTATGCTCTGGGCTGATTTGGTGGTTTTGAGCCATTTCATTCCACTAATTGGCAAAGAAAAATGAGGCTGACAAGCCAGGCTGATCGGGTTCAGAGAGAATCCCTTCCTCTGTCTGTTTTTTTTTCTCCTCACACTGCCCCTGCTTTTGCTGTTTTCTCTTTGTCTTCCTCCATCTGGAGTGATGGGGTACCTGTTCTTTGAACGACTTCTCTTTTCCTTTTATAGCCACACAGAGGCATCTCACCAGTCCCCCATCTAGTTGACTTGTAAACTATTGATGGGTGGAGAGTGAAGCTCTTTCCTAGCATGCACAAGGCCCTGGGTTTGAGTCTAGCATGGGAAAATAATATTAATTAATTAAAATGTTGCTAATAACCAATCAGAGAGATGAGAAGATGCCAGCTTCTCACCTCTCTGCTGGATGCCAAGTGAGCCTAAATGGTCAAGATCTTCATGATGACAAGCCCTGCTTTCCTGATGCAGTGGGGGACAAGCTTCTTGAAGCATGTTTGTCAAAGCCTTGTCTGCAAGAGCATGAATTCTGCTTACTAAATAGAAGATATGGTTTTCAGAACTCAATAGGAAGCTCCTGAGGAGCAACATAATCCTCTCTTGCTGGCTTTATCTGACACCCACTCATTCTTTATCTCACTTTATCCATGGAAAGTCTATGTCCAGGAACCCAAAGAATCTGTCCTTTTTGGGGACCTTGTCTATGGGGGTCTTTGAGTGACCTTTGACTCAGCATTACTAAAGGTTAGAGTTGGACCCCTGTCCTTACCTGTTTTGGATGAGGGAGCAAATGCAAGAGAGAAGGTATAATTCTATCCTGGCTAGTGAATTGAAAGCCCATTAGTAGACATTTAGAGAGAGAGACATTTATGTGCATTTATAATACATAGACATTTGCATGCAAGTCTCATGGGTTACAGAGCCAAGACCATGCATGCCTTTTTCAATGCTGTTTGTAACAGACCTCAAATCCTTGCCTCTAAGGTCCCAGGTGTTCTGGAGTACATGGGGCAGAAATCCCTTGTGGAAAATCCAGGGCTTCCCAGCCCCTGAACTCCTTCACCATCAACGGTCTTTCAACCCCAAAGGCATGTCTGTCCTTACTTGCCTGAGCAAATACAATGTCTGCCTTATAATTGTCAGCATTCAGAAAATAAGTATGTGTGTGAGCACAGAGCAAAGAGCTTGCTTATCTAGGAACAATTTCTCAAAAGTCCCTTTTAAGGGACAAGTGAAGGAGAGGTCCGCAGGCTGCAGAACACTAGCTTTGGATTTTCTAATCAGCCTCGTGACAACCCCAAGCTAACCTTTAGAAGTGGGTTTCTCAAACTGGAACGTCTATCAGGATTAACAGGCTTCCTAATTCCCATTAGCCTGCCAAGCCTTGCTATACACAAAGGTGAGGAACAACCACTGTATTGAGACACATGCTCCCCCAGCCAATTGCTAAGCCATGTCTGCCCACGCAGGTCTCACTATTATCAGCAGGAGCTAACAATGGTGTCTGTTCTCCTTTCTCCCAACAACACTGAGCTGCTTCCCCACCTCTGATCTGGAGGCTGAGCAAAACTTCAGCAGAAATCCCAGGAGAGACCCTGGCTTTCCTAGCCTCCTGCTGCATGTTAGCATGATCCAGTCAGAATAGAAGATTGCAAAATGGTTTCATGATAAGACTTCCTTTATAAAAACTGCCTTTGTTATTATATCTGCACTTAAAAAAAAAAAACCATAGGATGAAGAGTAGATTCATGAAGAGCTGATGGTGTTTTCTCTGTTGTAGTTATATTCTATTGTTGGGGGGAGGGGTGGGTACTTGGTGATGTCACTCATCTTCTACATGCTTAGTCACCCGGTGGCTGCATCTCCAGATCCTCTCTCTTCCATTTACAAAGAAACCCAGACAATTTCCCTAGTGACTAAACCTGCAGAAATCTCACCCCATTCCCAGCTACCATCCTTAACATCTTGGGGTAAAAGGAAAACAGAGGCCCAAGTATTCCCACTTAGTGTGGCTTTGGAGACTTGTGGGAGCAGCTGACATACATCTCAGCACAAGATGGGTCCTTTGAAGTGGCACTGAGGACAGAATGAATGTCCAGAAGTCATAAGAGATCAGAAGAGTGAGGGGCCTGTAGGGTGAGGGTCCCTCCGTGCAGGAAGGAACAGGAAGTCTGTGGTGCCACAACGAGAACAGTGGTTGAGTAAAGAACAAGGTAAAGCAGAGGGACAGAGACTTGGAGCCGAACAAAGCTGGCATGGAGGAACGTCTGGTTATTTAAACCTTTAGGGTGGAGTATGTTAAAACTACTAGAAACTTGCCAAAATGCAAATCCCTGGACCTAAGCCAGTCATCCTGTTTCAGTGGGCCCAGGTGGGACCTGAATGAATCTTCAGTTTTGTCTTTTTCACAGTTTCACAGCTCCTTCTAATTTTGGTAGACTCTGGATTGTCATTTGAAAAGTACTGAGACAGGAGGCTAAACTAATTTGTAGAGTGTGTGTGCACTATAAGTCAGGAAAGCAAGTCCCATAAGAACAGATACTATCATATTTACTGCTTGAGAGGTAGATCCAGAAGCCCAAGAATCCGTAGTGGTCCAAAAGCTCAAGATAAACATGCAGGTCTGAGAGATGGCAGATGGTACACATTAAAAAATATGGAAGTCCTCTGCTAGTGGCCTGACTCCACCATATTCAATAGCAATGAGCAGTTCTTCGGAATGTGGTTACTGTACAAAATGTGTCCTTTCTTCCACAAAAGTGGTGGCAGGCAGAGGTGTTGCAAGGAAGCTATTGCTCAGTTGTTTATCATATTTCAACGTTCATGAGCCCTGGTTCTGTGATAATCTCAAGATGGCACAGCTCAGTTGTCAAAGAGCTCATCCAGGAGGTAAACCTAGCATATGTAGAAATTAAGAAAACAGCATTGAAGTATACTGTAACACTGACCATCAAGAACTGACCACAACCCAGAGCACAGCCCACAGCCCTGCCCACAAGAACTTGTGGGACCAGAAGGGAGTTCATAGACCACACAGAAGCTCGGGACTAAGTGATTTCCATTGTCTTCATCCTCCTTCACACTTGACCCCTATCTAGCAGGCCTGCTCTGTCCCGTGTAATCCACGCCATCTGAAAAAGACCTCAGCATCAGTTCTCCTCACAGCATCAATTCTCAGGCCGCACCTTTGAGACCCACATTCATACTTCTTCCCTAGTTCTACTCTTCATAGCTTCTGCATCTATCTTCCCTGCCAGCATCTTGCTACATCCTTTGACCCGACACCTGGTAGAGCACCAGCTTCAACTACGGCTCCCTGTATCTCTCCACTTTCAGAACAATTATAATTTTCAAACTCCTTCTTCCTCAATTGCTACCCCAGTATTTTATAAGCAAATTTGTTCTCTCTTAAGCTTGTTCTAACGTTTGCATTCTGATATCTTACTAAGGGGAGCCTCCACTGGCTGCATGCAGTTCCTTGGGATTTTTGCCAGCACCAGAAAAAAATTCATACTCCCTTTATCTTAAGTTATTCTTTTGTTGCTGTGATAAAAAACACTCTGGCAAAAGCAACTCAAGGGGAAAGTTTATTTTGGCTTACAGGTCAAGAGACACACAGTCCTTCATGGTAGAGAAGCCATGGACACAGGAGCAGAAAGCCAGTGTGTCATATTACATCATCAACAGTCTAGAAACAGTGAATAGGGAATGAGGCGAGACCATAATCGCTAGAATCAGCCTCATAATCCTCCACCTTCTAAAGATCTCACCACATTTCCAAACATTGTGACTAGAGACCAAATGTTCAAACACCTTGGCCCAAGAGGAAGATTTTACATCCAAAACACAACACTCACGGCTAGATATGGAGAAAAAGAGAACAGACACTGGATAAAGGAAAAATAGCCAGAGGGGAGAATTCACTTTCCGAGATCCCTGATAAGCATTTCCTAACTTCAGTTGCTCTGTTGGGAAGTCAGAGGTCATTTCTACTCTAGGCTCATATGAAGACTATCTTTGGCTTGAAGGACTTTTCAAGCACAGCCTTGCACATTCCAGTGGAACCATGTAGGCAAATGGAAGCTGAAGTGTAACTTACAAAGTAAAGTTTGGAAGAGACCAACATTACTAAAGCAAGACACTCAGATCTGTGACCTGGAGACTAGAATTCATCCATACATGCATGGTGGCAAAACACTCAAAAGCATAAAATCAAATAAACTAAATCTTTTTAAAAATATATTATGAAGAGTTATGTATTTTTCTTACTCTATTGAACTGTATAAAAGCCACTCTCCATTCTCCCAGAGACTCCCACTGATAAAAAATGTGCAGAAAGTGTTATTCTGGGACTCACACTGCTTGCTTCACATTTCAGAGGTCAGACACAAGCAGGTCCTCTCTTCCTTAGCTCCTCCTCATGGTCTTCTCATCACTGAATAATCAGCAAAACAACAAAGATTTCCGAGCTCATAGGTTTATGGTGCTGCTCCTCTGGAAAGAGTGTGGCAGATCTCAGGAGACATTTTTCATCGGGGTTTGCCCAGAGTTTTGGCTAATCCCACTGCATTCCAGATTCCTAGGGCTTAGCTGAAAGCTTATGTGAACAGAAATCCTTCTAAGCAGAGAAGAACCAAAATCCTCAATCTAAAATATTATTACCTTCCTTGGTAAATGGATAGGTAATCCTTTGTAAACAGATTGAAAAATATACAGGAGGACAATAAGGACATGCAGAGGAAAGTCATTTCTCAGAGTTCCAACAGTTGTGGTCTATAATTAATCTGTGGGAATGAAGCATAACCTTTCCCCCAGAGACAAATGTCTGCCATTTTCACAAACCAGATGTGAAAGAATGGTCTCTGAGAAAGAATTGCCTTATCATAGACAAAAGGCCACAAGGACAGACATAAAGGACAAAGGAAAAGATATATTTTTGAGCTGAGTGGCCACTGAATATTCCAAAGAATAAACTTGTACTTTCCCAACAGAAAGGCAACTTCAAACCCTTGGTAGTTCATAGGAAATGGCCTTCACAGCACTTCAAGTGCAGCATCAATATGGGGCCTGAAAGACGTGTGTCTTTGCCTGATCTGTCTTAAGGTCAGACCCAGGACACAGGAACAGCTTTGCCTCTTGCTTTTGAGTTGTCCTCGCTCTGCCCTCCAAAGTCTGTAGCCAGTGGAGCCAGACAGAAATACTCTCCAGGCCTAAGAATGCCCAGGAATCAACAAACCTAGGTGGTTCCTAAGCTTATTTCCTGTGTTCAGACTCTGGAGTGGAATCCCAGGTTGGCCTGGCTACAAAGGCTGGAAGGTAAGAAAGGTGAAAAAATTCTGCAAAATGTTTCCAAGTTTTCTATTTACTGGATAGACAACAAGCCAATGGCTGTTTGGAGGAGCCGGCCTGCTGAAGGCTATTTTCCATAAATTTCCAAAGAGCAGCGTCTGGCCCAAGGGAGGGAGATTTGAGGAGGAGCAGAGAAGTAAGAGGTGATTTATTGGTGCCCTTGGCAATTTAAAGCTGGAGTGCATGGCAAAGCCAAACCCATCTTGCTACTGTAGTAGGGAAATTAGCCAAGCAGAAGGTCAGCACTATGAAAGATGGAGATGTCACTTGAGAAGCAAACTGAAAACAAAGGTATAGGTTCTGAGGAACTGGCCCAGCAACGTGCCAGGAGAGAGAGAGAGGTATGTGGAAGAGGGAAATGGAAGTACTTGTATCATGAGAGGAAAGTATATTACGGGGTTGGGGGGAGGCCTCTCTTCTAATTTCTTATTGAGGAAGAAGAATCGATGTCTCAGTGGATACAATGCATGTCTGGTACATGAAAGATCAACCTATTGAATGACAAAAGGACTCAAATCCAGAGGCAGGACAACAAGGAATGAAATTTCCTGACCTAGGTGTGAAAGAGGGGGCAAAACTTTTACTTCACAGTCAGAACCTCATTTTATACAAGTCCTCCAAGAGAAGATTTATGGACCACTGATGCTCTGTAGGCTGTAGATGTGAGGATGCCTGGCAGGCCCCAGATGTAAGCATATTCTGTCATCCCCAGAGAAGCTTGACATGGAGATAAGACGCGGCTCTGAATCCTACAGATAGTTAATCAGGATATCCATGGTCCTTTGAGAATCAATGAGGAGGAAACCAGGATTTAGCAAATATCATTGTCCAGCAGTGACAGATATCTTCCTTTGTCTCTCAACAATGTAGCAAAGGATTCTCAAGTTTGGAGAGGAAGGAAGAGAGCTCACTTTAGTGTGTGTACAGAAAACAGCAGCATCAAGCCTGCGGATGGAGGCATAGCACTGGGACAGCAGTCGTTGTTCTCTACAGTTTTCTTTCTTCCCTTCCCTCTTTGATGCTCAAAGAAAGAATACTGAGCAAAGAGTTTGAACATGTTCTCTAGAGACAGAAAAATAAATAAAGGGGTGGGATAGTGATGAACTTGTTTATTAATTTTCCCAATAGAAGTTTGTAAGCAATAAGCAAGAAGAAAGCAAAGGCTGAATACAGACAGAATTCAAACAAGGTTTTAACTTTGTGATTGTGTGTCTGTGGTTCTGGGGATCAAACTCAAGGCCTAGCACTTGCTAGGCAGCATCTTACCAGTGAGCATCCACAGCCCAAGCTTCCATTTCTGTTTTTTACATTTCAGACACTGAATTTATGGCCTTTGGCTTAGAGTGGCACATCTCTCACAGTGTCTGAGCACTAGATGAACTGGCCCAGAGGCATTCGCTGGTATGCGAGAAACGCCAGTTAGAACAACGGAGGTAACTATGAAGGACAAATGGTTTGCCAAGAAAGACAAAGGGCAGAAAGATGAGCTGGGAAGCACATGCAGAAGCAACCGAAAGCCAGGCCAAAGCAAGGCTAACAAACTCAGATCACTGTGTTCCTGTGTCACAGCATGGGCAATGGGAAACAGAGCCACAGCCCTGAATGGAAAATCTGATCTCAATGTCTCACCAGAACTGGTTGAAATGGATCTTGGTGTTAAGAATATGGCAAGCACACCCCAAGAAGGGAAGACAAAATAGTTTTAGGCCCAGATAATGTTCTGTGCTGCTGCTGGAGGCATCGTTCAGCCAGTGCAGACAGATAGGGCCTGGGACAGATCTTGTGGAAGGAGATGATTGTCAGAGCCTCCCACCAGAACCATGGGAGCCAGGACTAAAGGGATATTTGCTGCATACACATAAGGACATCAGTTCAGATCCCAGTGCCCACATGAAAACAAAAAGAAGCGACTTACCTGCCACACCAGCATTGTTATCTGGGGCAGAGATGGGAGGATTGTGGGAGTTTGCCAGCAGCCTGCTTAGCTACAGGTTCCATAAGGGAACATACATATACCTACATACACTACACACACATACACTGCCCACATATGTATATATACATATATATATATGCAAAAACCCAAACATACAAGGTAGCCATGCCCAATTATACGAGTACAGTTTACTATACTGGTTTTTTTTATAGCTTCTGTAACAAATTTCAATAAAATAGCTATTTATGTTCTAAGAAGAAATTGTGTTTTTTAAAAACTGTTATAATTCTGAGGTTTGAGTTTTTGCTTTTTGTTTGTTTTTATGTCTGAAATGGGCTTCAAGGGACTAAAATCAAGGTGTTGCTAAACCTGCATGCCTTTCTGGAGACTAAAGAACCTGTATTTTTCTGTTTCGTTTTTATTGTGCTATTTTGTTTGGGGATTTTGCCTTTTCCAAATTTTGAAAGTTTCACACATTCCTTGGCTTCTGGTTCCATCCCATCTTTGAACTGAAACTTCCCACATCACATTACAGACACTCTTCTGTTTCCCTCTTCCTTTGTGAGGACCTGGTAATTTTATTGGATTCACCTGGATAATACTCAATAATCTCCACATTTTAGATATAGATACAACTTTAATGCTCCTTTATCATAAAACCTACCATATTCCCAAATTCCAGATATTGAGTATAAACATCTCTGGGGGTTATAATTTTGCCTACCACAAATGCCAGCAAATCACAGTTGAGTCTCTCCCCAAGAGTTATCTTTGGCTAAAGGCAGCTGCCTCAGTGAGGGTTATGTCCCAGAGGAAAGTGACAGCCAGTGGCTGGTTTATTGAAAGCCAAAGATTCCTTCCCTTTGATATGAAGTATCCTCAACTTCCTCATAGACAAAGGAAAACCAATGTAAAAACCCAGCCCCCTTCACTATCTCATTATGTCCTTAAACACTCCAAGATTCTATTCTTTGAAAGTCTCTTATCATGGTAATGAATGTTTGGAATGTTTCTTGGGAAACTCAGGCTAAATTGGTGACTATCATGAGTGGTCTCAGAAAGTTGATTCTAAAGTGCTATTCAGGAGCTAAGTCATCTGTAGGTCCATGGACAACAGAGACTCCATCACTCATGGGATGAGTAGTATGCATGGCCCTCATGGATTACACTGGTGCACATGTACAACAGTCACCAAGAAAGAGGGATCTAAGTAGATGGAAATGACCAGGGATTACTGTATCTTGACTTGAGCCACTCCAAGGAAGCTGCAACCACTGAGTACTAACTGTTAAGGAATTAGGAAAGACAGCCAAGGCAATCAACTGTAAGCTAAAGTCAAAGTGTGAAGGTCAGAAGACCTACTAAAGGAGACTGGTCTTGTGCTTCTAGATGTAGAATCAGCTGAGAACAGGACCTAGGGTGTTCTCCGACAAAAAAGGCAAGAGAAAAGGTTGAATTTTCAGTTCCAGATGGGGCTGCAGTTGGGGAAAGATGGGACCCTGAGAGTTATTTAAATGGGAGCAGTCTGAGCTGATACACTGAAAATGAAGGGACCTGCACACAGTAGGGTGCTCCCTTCCAGACTCCTGATTAGGCATAGACCACACCTAAACACCTATTTTCACTGAAAGATCCTTTATTAAGCTTCATGAGAAGAAAAGTAAAGTGACTGACTTCTCTTTCGGGCAGGAAACTACAGCAAATGACCCCGCAGCTGTAGTTTTGAAGAGGAAAATGGGAAGGTCTGTGTTAGAATGGGCTAGGATGCAGGATTTGATAGTAATGTTTTGATTGGGTATCTCAGTTAGGGTTTTACTGCTGTGAACAGACACCATGACCTAGGCAACTCTTATAAAGACAACATTTAATTGGTGCTGGCTTACAGGTTCAGAGGTTCAATCCATTATCATCAAGGTGGAAGCATGGCAGTGTCCAGGCAGGCATGGTGCAGGAGGAGCTGAGAGTTCTACATCTTCATCTGAAGGCTTATAGGAGAAGACTGCTTCCCAGGCAGCTAAGATGAGGTCTTAAAGCCCACACCCACAGTGACATGACCACTCCAACAAGGCCACACTTCCTAATAGTGCCTAATAGTCCCTGGGCAAAGCATATACAAACCAACACACTGGATATGCTAATTAGGTTAGCCAAAAGGGAGCTTTTGATTGCTACCTGTTGATACTTTGATAGCTGGACCTTGGTGGTCAGCCTCAGGAGGAAAAAGTGACCAAATAATGGAACAGACCTTGGGGGCTAGCTTTAGGAATGCATTCATTTAATCCTAGCACTCTGGCAGAAGCAATTGGAGTTTGAGGCCAGCCTGATCTACTGAGCAAATTCTAGTATAGCCAGGGGCCACACAGAGAGACCCTGTCTCAAACAAACAACAACAGCAGCAGCAGCAAAAACAAACAAACAAACAAATTCCAGGAATGTAATCTAGTGGCTTTTAGCAAGGAAGTGTGAATAGGGAAAGTCCAGGTCTGCCAGAGCCATGTTTGCAAAACTCAGGCTTCTGTTTGCTATGCCGAGGCCTACTAGAGCCCCTTCAGAAGAGTCTTGAACCCCAAAGTTATCTGGCCTTCACTTTCCCTGTTCAATGGTAGAACCTTCCGTTTCTTTAAAGACAACATAGGAGTCACTGCTGACAAAAACAAAATCAAAACAAAAAACAAAAAACAAAAACAAAAACAAAACAAAACCAAGCAAGCAAACCAAAAAAGAACCTCCTTCAGGAACTAGTGCAAAATCACCTTAGGTACCAAGTGGGCTGTGAGACGAGACCAGACCCCAAAAGGACTTCAGGTGCCAACCAGCATGCGCCAGCAAATATCAGTAAGCTGCAAAGCAGAACTAGAGGCTCAATGGGGCAAGTGAAGAAAAGAAGGTTATGAATATGAATGAGCAAGAGGGTACTGCCATGGGGGCTCTACCCTACAGCACAGGTGCCATCACCTGTAAGCATCAGGCAGCTACTGCCAGTATTCTGCAACAATGCCTCTTGGAAGCTAGGAGACAGCAATGGCATATAATAAGTAATAAGAAAGAAAAAAAAAAACAGAAGTAGCATGATGACTTATGAAAGGGGAAATGGAAAGAGCTAATGGACCAGGGATTATAAAATATGAGTAAGTAGTAGAATCTACAAAAGTAACCAACCAAATATGTTCTATGGAAAGTCAAGAAGACATTGTATCCACTACAGCTATGAGAGGAGTTAAGAAGAGAACAGGATGCTCCCTAGGGATGGTCCACTCCCTGGGGATGGTCCACAGTAGAATGGGTTGGACATGAAAATAAAGGAGTTATTAACTACCCAGGGCTAGGGAAGTCATGGATCTCTCACAAGCAGCATAACTCCTAGCTACATTCCAAATATTTGTCTGTCCTCATATCCATATACAAGTATAGTGCTCACCCCTGGTCAAGGAAACTTTGCTTTGCAACAGATGCAGACCCCATTACAATCAAAATGCAGAGGTGTAGAGAGCCCAGTTCCAACAGATACATCCACAGTACAACTCCTGCAACAAAGATCCTAGAGCCACTGTGGAAGGGTCAGGGTGAACGACTTTCGACTTTTGACTTTCGTAGGAGCCAGAGGAACATCGAATTTACTGCAAGATTGTATCTTCTGGGAATGTCAGAAGCTACACCCATAAAGTCTTATAAGATGACTGCCTAAACATGAGCTAAACAAGGACTACACAGCAGACATGCCAATGTGGGCTGGGGAAAAGCCCAGGAACCGTCAGTCCTGAACAAGGGACTACAAGCAACTAAGGAATGCTTTGAGTAAGAGAAAGCCTTCCCAGGGACTTGTATACCAACGGGTTACCAGTACCTAATGGTCAGCCCTAAAAGCATAGGGATTAGCAACATTATATGGACTGAGAAGGTTGTACTTGTGTGTGTGTGTGTGTGTGTGTGTGTATGTGTCTGTCTGTCTGTGTGCATGAACAGACATATAACAACAATTAATGTAAAAAGGTCATGAATTTGAAAGAGAGCTAAGAGGTGTATATAGGAGTGTTTGAGGGCAGGAAAGAGAAAGGGGAAGAGATGTAATTACGCTATTGTTAGGTCCTGAGGAAACCTGGGACAAATGGCTAACTGAGCTGCCTATTAATATATCAAAGTAGATGCTGGTCACCAGGTTCTCTTAGCATTGCCAGCATCAAAAACATGCATTACAGAGTCCTGGCTCCTCTCTCCACTTCTATCCCACTCCCTACCATAAACCTCTCTGGCCCCTGAACTCAGTTTGCTTCTTCCAGCTTCTCTTGCCCATATAACACAGGCATTTTGGCCATGCCCTCTTTTGGTTCTTTGTCCACAGTCTCCTCTTGATTTTCCTCCCCTTCTCCTGGTTCCCTTTCTTGTCCTTCTCTCTTCTCTTCCTCTCTCACTCCCTCTCCCCCTTCTCATGACCTGGTCTATTCTTCTGGCCACATTCAGACTGGACTCTAAGTGCTCTCCCTCATCTCTATAATCAAAACCTTCTCAACCATCCCTAGAAGCAGACATGTCCTCATTCTCATTCACTTATAATGAAAAATAAGTGAAATAATTTAAAAATTTAATAATGAAAAAGGGAGAAAGTTGTGCCCAGTTTCTAGAACTATGAAGTTTTGTATATTCCTCTTTTTGACTGAGGAAGCAGCCTGGTGCTCTACATAGCTGAGTATGTAAGGTAACCATTGTCTCAGTTCCCTCAAGGGTCCTGTGGCCAATTACCCACATAGCCATATCTTGACAAAAAGGGATTCTGTGTAATGAGGGAGTCAAAGCTCATGACAACCTGAATAGCTGGGGAAACAAGGAGCCATCAAAAGCCCTTCGTGAGAGTGAGGACATAAAGGGGACAGATAACAAGCTTGAGAAGGAACAGTGGTCATATGCAAGTTTTCATAAGTTTTAGCAATGAAATGTATAATTAGTGTTTTTTTAAAGTACATAAACCTGGCAAATCTGTAGTTAGATAAAGCAGTAAACAAAGGGAATGTCCAAAGAAATAAAAGCATAACTGAGGAGGATATATTACAACAGATGATTTGGAAATGTCAGAGACCACGGGGTCTACCAGAAGCAAACACGCATCAACCAACCAGATGAACTAAAAGAGATCAACTCCCCAAACCACACAACCACCCACAGCTCAGCTCTACAGAAAGACCCATCTGACTAGACCGATAATAAACAAGAGTATTAAGTCAATAATCAAAAGCCTCCCCCAAAGAAAACTCTAGACGCAGATGACTTCACTAAGAAACTCTAACATGGAAAGAGTTATGACCAATCCCCAGTCATTAACAATCTCATCCAAACATCAAAGAGAGGGAAACATTTATAGACTCATTTTGTGAGGCCACTGTTATCCTGACAACAAAGCCAGTTAAAGACACTCAGAAAAGAAAACTACAGACCAATAACCCCAGATACTATAGATGTAAAAAAATTAATATTAGCAAATCAAATTCAATAGCACTAAATAATGATTTACCATGCAGGGGACAGGGACGACCCAACTGGCAGGTACAAATCAATAAAGGATACACCTTTGTAATAGAATCAGGATCACCTCTCTAGAGGCAAAAGAGGCAAGGCCAAAATTCAACCATATTTTGTGATGATAATTCTCAAAAAAAAGGGTGTGTAGAAAGAGTATGCCTGAACATGATATAGGCCAGATACAAGGAGCCCACAATTGACATCATAGTTAACTGTGGATAATGACCTCATCATACTCAACTGTGGATAATGACCTCATCATACTCAACTGTGGATAATGACCTCATCATATTCAACTGTGGATAATGACCTCCCTCATCATACTCAACAGTGGATGGTCAGAAGTAAGAAAAGGATGCCTTTGTCACAAAACATCATGGCTCTGCTTCTTCTACCCAACCCTTACCTTCATCATCTCTCAGGTGCAATTAGTCTTGCACATCAATTTCTACCTCAGACTTTGTTTTCTGAAGAATAAAATACAACATACAGAGATTCTTTTAAAAATACCCATACATTTTGATCTAGCAACAACCCCCTATCTAAGACAGTATGAGGAAAGAAAGAGAGTTGAAGTCAGTTTAGAGTCACTGTTTTGTCATTTCACAGTTACAACTATGAATTACCTAAATGTTCAATAAGAGGGGGATAAATATAGAACTCTTTGCAGCCATTACAATTCAAATTTCTTTTAGTGTAAGAAAAATTTCACAACACAATTTCGGATGAAAACACAGGATACTATTATAAACTATACAATTGGTGGCACAGATCTTTAATCCAAGCACTTGGGAAGCAAAGTCAGGTGGATCTCTGAGTTCAAGAGCAACTTGACCTACAGAGGGAGCTCCATGATATCCAAAGCTACGCAGGAAAAACCCTGTCTCAAGAAAACAACAAAAAGGTTCAAGAACATATTACTTAAAAAACTCACATAAAGGAGAAACTGGATGACTCCAGTTGAGATGTCTGAGGAAAACTGGAGGAGACAGATTTTGCTTAATTGACTAAAGCTCTACCACACAGCCTACCTTTAGGCAAAACAATGAACTCCCCGTTCCATGTACTACAAATGTAGAGTATGTACCATTAAGAGAGCTGAGTTGTGATTTAACCATTTTGACGGATGACGCTGGTAAGGCTTTCTCAAGCAGAGGCAAGCTAGAGACACATGGGAAAGACACGCTCAGATGAAAAATTACCTCCATCAGATTGGGCATGTGGTTCTGGGGTGTCTGAGCAAGCAAGGTGAACCAGTCATGGAAAGTAAGCCGTTCCATTCCTCCAAGATCTCTTGCTTCAGTTTCCATCATCTCCAGCATCCTGCCTTGAACTCCTCCCCTGGCTCTCCTTAATAATGGACTGTAATTTGTAAGCTAAAATAAACCCTTTCCTCTCTAAGTGGCTTGAGTATGGATCACAGCAAGAGGAAGCAGACTAGGACACGTAGCATCTCGCGCTCTGTAATTCCACCCTCCGTGGATAAGCATCTTTGCGATGGGTGGTTTGCTTTGCTTTGCCTATTTTTTTTTTCCTTTAGCAACTTTACTCTTGGAGATTTCTGATTTCTTTGACAACTCAGTGAGAAGGAATTTGCTTGGTCATCCCCACCTTAAAACCCTGTAACCTTCAGACCTATACAACAAGAATTAGAGAGAAAAAATGCAAATGAAAGAGAGTCACTAAAGACTTTTCTGTGTTCAGCGGCTGATAAGGTAGAAAAGGCCCACCTGTGTACTAAGAGAACGGGCATGCTTTTTAAGATAAGGTCTTACGTTCTTAATAAACTAAAGAAGCTGAACTGGGTTCTGTTTTTAAGAAGTCCCATGTGCATAATATCTCACTTTCTGCTGATCCCAGCCAGAACAAAGAAGCTGAACCCCCTTTCCTCAGCCAAACCCCAGACATTTTCTAGATGTGAATAAAAATCAAACGTTCCTGTTCCCAGATCCTCACTCACACCCAGGATGCTCCAAATACCTGGGAGGAATAATGGGGAAGCGGAACTCATGGAAAGCCTGCTCTCTCCAGTCTGGTCCTCCCTGAGTAACGCTTGGTAAACTACAGGCTGGGAGGGGGGCAGTGGCGGAAGGTAGAGGGGAGGTAGAGCTTCTGAGAGAGGAGGTCTGTTTCAACTTCTTTGTGCCCTCAACTTTATTAAAGACAGTCAGTCTCTGAAGGCCCCTGTCATGTCCCTTCGGGGATATAGTCATAGTCATGGATGGCCTATCTGGACCATGGATGAGGAGAGTTTCAAAACAAGTAGGGCCCACAGTTCTTAGTAACTGCTAAGATGTGCTGATTGCCTTTGTAGCTCATTTGTTTTCTTCTCTGCAGTATGGTGAAAATGAAATACGCTGAGAGAAGTTGTCCAGAGAACAAGAAGAGACAAAGGGCTCCTAAAATGGTAAATGACATGCTAAAATAGAAAGTTAAAGAAGTATCATGCAAAAAAATAAATATAAATAAATAAATAATAAATAAATAAATAAATAAATAAATAAATAATAAAGTATTGTGGACTGGGTTTCCCTACACTGTCCATTGAGTTGGGGAGTCTCTCTAACCTGAAAAGTATGTGTGGAACCAATGACCAGTATTTACCTCACAAATTTCTTTTAGACTTATTTATTGATGTGTGTGTGTGTGTGTGTGTGTGTGTGTGTGTGTGTGTGTGTGTGTAAGAGTTTTGCCTGCATGTATGTAAGGGCACTGTGTGCATGCCTGGTGCCCACAAAGGCCAGAGAGATATCAGATCTCCTGGAATGGGAGTCATTGAGAGTTATGAGCCACCATGTAAGTGCTAAGGCCCAAACCCAAGTTCTCTGTAGGAGGAGTGAGTGCACACACATACACACACACACACACACACATGCATGCATGTGCAGCAGGCACTTCTGTATTCCCTAAATCTGCCAGATACCCGCAGACAAAGACAGAGCATGTGACCAGGGAGCCACTTGGCTGGTTCCAGATGGGAGGGACAAACAGTTGCATGCCAAGATGGGGTTGGGGGGTGGTATATAGGCACCCCTCATTATTTCACTAAACAAGTCTGCTTCTGCTTCTCCTCTGGCTCCCAGGATCTGTGTTGTAGATTCCCCCACCTTTTATCCACAAAGATCATCTGGGGTTGACTGCGAGGGCTAAGGCAACACTCTACAAGACCACCAAGTGTTCTTGACTGTTGAGCTATCTCTCTAACCCTCAACAAATATTTTAAAGCACTTCCTGTCCACAGGGCTTGATAGGTAGACACTGCCCCGGTGGTTATTAAACTCCCGTGGCTCCTTCATCATCAGATCTTCTCACAGAGCCTGTTAGGCCCAGCTGTACCAGCAGATGGAATGGGCTCATTATTCCCTTACACATTCTCAGGGACACTAAAAAAAGGAAATACCAAACCAGAAACACCTTGCAAAATTACCAGGGACACAACGTTACTTCAAGTACTTGTCCTACTGGTCAGCCAGAATCTTGACAGAGGACTTGGCGTCATAGAAGAGTTCTCTGATCTCTCCCACGTGCTCCTTCTCAATGCAGTCCTTCCCATTGATCTTTGCCAGCAGGTTTGCTGGGGTCAGCAGCTGCACTGAATACCTCAGAGTTGTCTCGGTTCCAAACTCCCCAAGGTGGTTCAATGTCTCCTTGCTGATGTTGATGCCTTCTGTCTGGGCTCGGATCTTAAGGATGTCCTTCATCTCCTGTGGTGTATACTGAATAGTCCTGATGATCATCACCCAGTCCAGCAGGTCCAATGGGATGCCGTGTGGAGAAGAGACGTCCCTAGAGCCCCTGATGATACAATTGCCTTGTTTGGATGCAAAGATGACAATGGGGGAGATGGAGGACTCCAGGTCTCAGTGCAGGGAACCACAACTGGATAACATGCATAGAGTAATAGACACTGGATCACTCTGTCCTGAATGGGTTGTCTCCATCAATCCCCTCCATTCACAGATCAGGAAACCCTGTGAAAGCAGTATCATCAGCTCTTTGTTGTGGAGGATGTGGAAGTCAGCCTTTGACTGAAAAAGTGGGATGGAGAGAGGCTCCACAGACTCCTGCCACTCTATGAAGAGTCCTGAGCTACCGCATATTACATCTTAGATGGTTCCTGGAACACTGGGGAGACAGCCAAAAGGGACCAAGGCAAGGGAGATGGCTGCTTTGCCTGTTTTCACAGAAGTCCTCACAGGTGACTCCTTCTGAGTTACCTCATCAGGCCAGGCTTTCATTGGAGCAGGGTGACAATGTGGCGAGATGGGATAGGCCAACAATTAGCTGGAGATTGATTCAATTGCTGTATATAGGCTTAAGGGGTGGGTAATAAACTCATATCTGTACCCTGATGCTGGTCTCAGGAGTTGGATTTCCTGGGATTTGTCATGTGACTCTGTTGTCTCTCAGCCAGCCATCCTCAGTAAGTCCTGTTTCAACACCTTATGTTAAGTTCATTGTTTTGGGAAACTGAGTATGCTCCTTGAAACCAAATTCATTGTTTTTCTCTTCTATATGTTTAATAAAATAAAAATGTAAAATATTTTTAAAAACATTATCAAGGACAACTCAAGGAAATCCTTGGAGGTATGCCTGTTTGCTTTCCCTCTTCACTCATGCAAGAGGACAACAGAGAATTAGAAAGCACATAAATAATTCTGCAGTCACTACTATTTCAGCGTGAACAACGAACATATCCCAGGATGCTCTGGGTGGAACTACAAAGTAAGCAAAGTCAGACTGCAGCCATCCCCGCTAACTTCAGTACCAATATCTCAGATACCACGTGCACTTAATCTCTCTCAATCTGCTCCCAAATCCTCCAATTAACATAAACTTATCCCCAGACATGCTATTAGACTCGTGTCTGATCAAAACTGCAATTGGGTCTTAGCCATAGCATGAATGCTTCACCATCCACTGGCAGATCTTCCACAAACACAGCCTGAGGTGGTAATGAAAGAAGCAGAGGTTTGGGGCCAGGGAGGCATGGTTTTCCAGCCCAGTTCCACTACTCACTATTTTGTGGCCATGGGCAAGTTACTTAACTTCATTTAAGCCTCAATGTTCTTGGCCTAAAAATGTGGAAAATTTGTGCCTGCCCAATTATATCTGGAGAGAGGATAACTACAAACAAACTCTTCATTTCTCACCCTATCTTCCCTCATCTTGTAAGAGAAACCTAGAAAACTCAACAAAAATAAAACAAAACAGCTACTGGCAGAAATCACACCAAGAAAACAGGGAACCTACTAGTTTGCTGTTGTTGACTGCCTCGGCCAGCAAGTGAGGGATGGCGTCTGGTCCAACGTGGAAAAACCCAAGCAAATAACTGAGTAAGACCCTGGGCAACATTTATGTCAGAAGCCATCTTTATGCTTATCACCCCCAAATAGTGGCTTTTGTCATTGCTTATGACCACACACATGACAAAAACCAACCTGCCCTGTAGGAAGAAGCATTTCTTTTGGCTCATAGTTTGGCAGGGTAGAGACCATCAAGGCAGAAAAATCAAGGCAGAGGGGTGGAGAGGTGACTGGTCATTTGATTCTGCAGTCAGGATGAGGGGAGATGAACATTGATGTTCTCACTCTTTTTATTCAGCCTGGATCCCCCAGCCTGTGGGACAGTGCTGCCCACATTGAGAGAGAGGTTTCCCACTTCAGGTAAACCTCCTAACACACCAGAGGTTGGTCTCCTACATTACTCTAAACCCCATAAAGTTCAAAAGCAATATTCAACATCACAGCCCCTAAGGAAGACTAGTAAAAGCATAGTATAGCCTTAGTTACTTAAAAATAAATCTATCCTGAAGATAACGAAGAGAATACAGAATTAGCATTTACTTGCCATTGGTGATATTATGAGCAATACCTAAGGGCTAGCCTCTATCACTGTGTCATCTATGAAGTAAAGGCTGCACTCCCACATCCCACCTGGACACCCACTACCCTCTCAAGTACCCACACTAGATTCTAATTCACCATGTGAATTCCCTGAACAGCAATCCAGCCTGTGTCCTGCCTCTGTCCCTGCATCTTGCTCTCAACTCTGTCCAAAGTCCTCCTTTCATGGCTACCCCGGAGCCTTCCCAAATATCCAAGCTCTAGCTTAAATAGACTATCTGTTAGCACAAGAAACTAATAAAGCCAAAAGACAGGATCATTGTCAATGAGACCAGGGCACTGGGTCCAATTGGGATCAGCCAGTATGGGATAAACTGGTCAGAGACCTGGGATTCTCTCCTTTGAATGTGCTGCTGTATGATACTATTTCTGGGGAAACATACATGAACATCCTTTCAAACCAGATAGGAAGCCAAGTACATACCAAAGTAATGGAATCACCAAAGTTCAACTTGGTAAGCCAGAGTTTATTGTGCTACTTACAGGAATATGGATGAAGAGTTATTTACAGGAACACAGACAGCTCAAAGCAGCAGCATTAGTTAGACACCCACCCCAGGATGAATGCTCATAAAATCTAGAACCCTGAACCTCTCTGTATGACCTGCAGGCAGCTTGATAAGCTGAGGAGTCTCACCTCCTGAGCAGCTCTTACTGCTTATATAACCTTCAAGAGGCACCGAACTTGTGAATCTTGTAAGTTTCAGAACCTTTCTGAGACCTCTGAGTTGTTTACTTCCTGAGTCTTAAGGATTCCTCTCCCTGGTGAAATGTTTTAGCTTGGGGGACTTACTACACAATAGTGTTCTTAGACTTCCCAGAAATTTTACAAAGATACAGAGCCCAAACCCAAACTTCTCTAATCTATAATAACCTACAGTGATGAAGATAGGTATGTGGGCATCTACATTTTTTAAAAGACTCTACCCTGAGTTTTAACATCTAACTGGAGAAATAAAAAAAGAATCTACCAGCCTCCAATAAGAACTGGATGCTATAGCATTACTTTGAAACTCCAGTATACCACAGCAATAACCACAAAAAGAGCAATAAGTGAATATCCTGAACATTTCCAACTCAAAGGAGCTGAAGAATAAGTAGTTTAAAGTATTCAAAGATCTGAGAAAACAGTAAAATGTGTTGGCAAACAAGACGCAGAGGAGAGGAAATATTGAGAATGTCCAGATATATGTCCTAAACCTAAGTAGGTCCTCTGTGTCTGTAATGAGCAAAACAAGGAGAAAACGTGCACTAGACAGATATTGAGGCTGTGGAGTCTCCCAAACGGTAAACATGAGAAGCATCATCAAGTAAAGGGCACAGAACAATGGGATGTGTTGTTTCAGAAAGGGTGATTGCAGGAGAAGAGAACAGAAACACAGCAGATGGTTTACTTTCTGGACTAGGTGCAGAGCTCTGTGCAGCAGCTTATAAAATTTTAATTGCTGACATGGTTCACAATTGGCAGGAGAGCAAGTCACATGAGTGCAACTCAAGGACTGTGAAGAAGTGGGTTCTGCGACCAAGCCCCACCTCAGGAGGTGCTTGGCAGTTTGTCCTAGGGGCGGGGCTTGCTTGCTCTAGATTTAAATGTATATTATAATTAGAAAAAGACCCCTGGGAGCTGGGGGAAGGGGAGGAACTCTTAAGGCAACAGTGAGATGAATGAACCTCTAGGCAAAAACAGAAGGGGAACTTGTTGAAGTGCAGGGGACCTCATTGGAAGAAAGCTGATTATAGCTGAACTACACACAGAGGTAAAAGGACGCACCACCTGGGGGGTGGGATGTCAGGTCCATGGGTCTTCTCAGTGGTCCCCCAGCCTCCAGATCAGTGTCAGTAGGAACAGAGGCAACACTTGACTAGTGTATGGGTTAACAGTTGCCATAGTAATTTCTTTCCAAAAAAAGAAAGGCTGTAAGAAACGTGCCTTATCCAAATAAGCCAACTGAACTTCTTTATCCCAGTTCCTGCCATACTTAGTTCAATGTGTGCCAATAAACAGAGTAAGCCAGTAAAGTGTCCAGACGGTCTCCACAGCCTGGCCTAAAAAGCAAAGGGAAGTTGGGTTGATGGATGTTTATTTTATTTTACTATATTAACTTTATTTTCTGGAGAATGAGTTTCATGTGACCCAGGCTACCCTTGTGCTCCATTGTAGCTGAGGCTAGCCTTGAACTCCTGCTGCCTTTATCCCCCAAGTGCTGGAATTGCAGGTCTGTGAAGCCTTAGAAACTAAAACATTAACTCATCAAACCCTTCTGGAATTTGTGCAGAATATTTTAATTTTAAATATAATCTTCATTACACTTTAACATTTGTTATGAAAACTATTCATCTCTGAACACTTACCTTGAATACATTTGGTTTGTCAAGTTCCTAATAATTTTTCAGCTGAGTATGTTAGTTTCTTAAGTATGTAACATGATCTTTTATAGTATTTTGCTGTTGTAAAGCAGGCCAACTGCTGCCATATTTGTGAGACAAGCTATACCTACTTGTAAGAGTCCATCAGAGTCAGCTAGTAGGCCGCTGACCTTCCCTTATGGAAAAAGAGAATGTTGAGTGTCCTTGAGCACCCACCTAAGTATCCTAGCCATTGTATGCAGCTGTGCCCTAATCTTACATGACTTTGAATCCCCGGCTACATTGATTAGGCTGAGAAAGGTTAACTGAAAGAGACTCTATGTGACTATGGAGG
Organism: Mastomys coucha; assembly: GCF_008632895.1. NCBI lineage: Eukaryota > Metazoa > Chordata > Mammalia > Rodentia > Muridae > Mastomys > Mastomys coucha. The sequence goes on from NW_022196897.1 coordinate 103,180,245, forward strand.
GAGCCATCATCTTGAGTGGAGACTTTCCAGAGAAGCTGGTCCTACCAGGATGCCCTCAGCCATACTCTGTACATAGACCCAATAAACGTATTAGTTCCCAGGAAAGACATTCTCACAGAATTCATATTGGTAATTCTGTCCTACAATGCCAGATAGACCATCATTGCTCTGGTTCTTATTCTGTTACATCTAAATAAACTGATAATTTTTTTGTGATGGATTTATAGTCAGCACTACTTATGCCTTTTAATCACAAAAGCTATTTTTATGAATACTTCTCCGTGATCATCATTTCCACAGCCATTGACAAGGAGGCCAAGGCTATATGTATAGGTCATGTTATCATATACATTAGGACAAGCTATAGAATGCTTCTTTTAGTAAGCAACCCTGAAGCCTCAAAAGTTCACACCAATAAAAGTTTACTTCTCTTTGATCACAAGTTCATCATGGGTCCTGGGAGGCTCTGACAGCCTTTTGTCTATGAATGGAACCTATCATTTCATTTCCAATCACATTTTACTGACCAAATAGAGTCACATAGCTATGATTAGCTCTAAAGGGGCTTAAAAATTCTGTTTTAACAGCTTTCCAAAGGATGAACCACTTGGTAATATGGCAGCTAGCACAAGCATATCCCGCATCAATCTAAAGCATACACATCCATACAGATACCCACAAACATAAGCATGTAGATTCCTTCATTGTTAGTGACAGGTGTCTAATATACCTCAGATTTCTGGAAGGCACAGACATTGACCTAATTGCCCATATTGACTCTGTGGTTATTAAATAGATTCAAATCACTAATGCTCACCTTCCAGAAAGATCAAGGTTGATTTAAGAATTAGTTTTTTTAATTGCTTCTTCTCTTCCCCTAAGTTAAATTTTACTATTATTTGTTTATGACTGCTTTAGATTATATACAATTTACAATTGCATATAGCATGGCTAATAATTTAATTATAAATTTAAATATTCTTTAATAAGTCATAGTTCAAGCAGATCTTACACATTTCAGAAAATTTGGATAATCTATGCTTTAAGAGACATATTACCTATGACACCAAGTAGGAGAAATGGTTGTCACTCAAGGAATACTGGGCATTCCTGAGTAATTCAGGTGGCCAATCAGTTCCAGTTGTCAAAGTTGTTATTAATATTTTCCTCATTTGGAGTTAATTGCATTTCTTATATGTTAGATATCACCTAGACTGGGTTGAAGGACACTCCACTGCTGGGAAAACATTAATCCCAGGTAAGTCTGGGAAGGTATTTTATTTGAATCAGTAGACTGAGCAAAGATCTTCCCTCACCCATGTGAGCAACCATTATCCAACCCACTGAGGGTTTGAGTAAGATGAAGGAGCAGAGGAAAGGCAAATTCATTCACTCCCTACAAGGCCCCTACCCCTGGCTCAGCTGAGATATCGATCTTCCTCTGCTTCCACATATCAGAACTCTAGGCTCTTGGGCTTCAGACCCGTGGCTTAGGTCAGTCTTGGACGGAGACCTTTGCCTCCAGCAATCCCGCTTCTCAGTCCTTGCTGTCAGACTGGATTACATCATCTGCTTCCTTAGTTTTTCAGGTTGTGAGAGATATATGGAACTTCTTGGTCTCCACAATGGTATGAACCAATTTCCATAATAAATCCCCACTTAGACGGCTATATCCAATTACTTCTGTTTCTCTGGAAAACCCTAATACATTATATAAGCAACTATTTACACATGAAGAGAACAGTCATTCAATCTCACCATGCTGAACAGATCAGGCCTTCCATTACGGATGGCCTCCTGTGGTTGACATGCCAGAGAGCTGAAATCACAAAGGGTGACTTCTAGATGGGAGTGGCCTTCAGGAACTGGTGCAGTTGTCCACTGTGAAATGAGCACCCTCATTTGGCAACTGTCTCTATTTTCTGCCTTTTTGAAATGAGAAATTAAGAAATTCACTTTTAATACAGTCTAGCTTTTTGATCATTTATATATACACGAAACAATCCTGTTGACAGCATTACAGTAATACACTGCAGTTGTGCCTCTTATAACCTGTGAATGAACAAGCACTAGAGGCTCCTGGCCACAGGCTCAGGATGTGTGCTTTTCCTAAATAAGGTTGTCATCTCTTCTCCTTTACTTTAAGAGGTATTGCTGGGTGGTGGTGTTTGGAGATGTGTTTCTGTTTTCCTTCTAGTTGTGTGTATGGCTTAAAACCTAAACTTCACAGAAAATGCAAATTGTTCTTGAACACCCCTCCCCATACGACATGTTAGTGAACATGTATTCTCCATAAAACTGGTTTTAAACTCCCTGTTTCCTGTGAACCCTCTCTTTGGAAATCAAATTGCTTTGAGATCTGTTTTGTTTATTGAGAATAGGTTGCCAGAATTAAGGACTCTGAAACAGAAAATAATTGAATGGGCTGGAGAGATGGCTCAGTGGTAAGGAGCACTGACTGCTCTTCCAGAGGTCCTGAGTTCAATTCTCAGAAACCACATGATGGCTCATAACCATCTATAATGGAATCTGATGCCCTCTTCTAGTGTGTCTGAAGAGGTTAACAGTGTACACACATACATAAAGTAAAAAAATCAGCCGGGTGGTGGTGGCGCACACCTTTAATCCCAGCACTTGGGAGGCAGAGGCAAGCAGAATTCTGAGTTGGAGGCCAGCCTGGTCTACAGAGTGAGTTCCAGGACAGCCAGGGCTACACAGAGAAACCCTGTCTCAAAAAACCAAAATAAATAAATAAATAAGTAAATAAATAACAGAAAAGAATTGAACACTTTCCTTTATTTACTTATGTTGTAAGGCTTACTTGTGTTAATAACACAGCTTACCCTGGGTATTCATTCATTCATTCGTTCCTTCATTTGCTCTTTCAATAGCAGAAGATGACTCCTACATGCTTAACAGGTTGAAGACTCTATGCTAACAGCAAAACTATCTAGGAAAGAAGCATGATCCATTTGAGAACAAGATGTTTACACACACACACACACACACACATGCACACAGGTACCATGACTTAAGCTTTTGAAATCTTCCACTAATAGAAGCTCTGGAAACACACATCTGAGTGATCAACAAGTCTGCTAACAAAGAAGGCACGAGGCAACAACCCACAGCAAATCCCATCAGCCAGGAAACCTCAGGCCACAGCCCCCATCCAGGGGAAAGTTAATTACTACCTTGAGTTAATTGCTTCCCTGGCCCTACAGTATTTAACAAAAGGGAGAAAGAAGGACTTAGCAGCCTTTTTTATAATAGCCAGAAACTGGAAACAACCCAGATGTCCCACAACAGAGGAGTAGATACAGAAAGTGTGGCACATCTACACAATGGAGTACTACTCAGCTATTAAAAATGATGAATTTATGAAATTCTTAGGGAAATGGATGGATCTGGAGAATATCATCCTGAGTGAAGTAACCCAATCACAAAAGAACAAACATGGTATGCACTCTCTGATAAGTGGATATTAGCCCAGAAGCTCGGAATACACAAAGTACAATCCACAAACCACAAGAAACTGAAGAAGAAGGAAGACCAAAGTGTGGATACTTTGTTCCTTCTTAAAAGGGGGAACAAAATACCCATGGAAGGAGTTGCAAAGACAAACTATGGAGGAGAGACTGAAGGAAGGACAATTCAGAGACTGTTCCACCTGTGAATTCTTCCCATATTCAATCATCAAATCCAGATGCTATTGTGGATGCCAGCAAGTGCTGGATGACAGGAGCCTGATATAGCTGTCTCCTGAGAGGCTCTGACAGTACCCAACTAATACAGAAGCAGAGGCTCACACCCACCATTGGACTGAGTACAGGGTCCCCGATGAAGGAACTAGAGAAAGGACCCAAGGAGCTGAAGGGTTTGCAGCCCCTTAGGATGAACAACAATATGAACTAACTAGTACCCTCAGAGCTCCCAGGGACTAAACCATCAACCAAAGAGTACACATGGTGGAACTAATGACTCCAGTAGCATATGTAACAGAGGATGGCCTAGTTGGTCATCAATGGGAGGAGAAGCCCTTGGTCCTGTGAAGGCTCTATGCCCCAGTGTAAGGGAATGCCAGGGCCAGGAAATGGGAGAGGGTGGGTCAGTGAGCAGGAGGAGGGGGGAGGGAACAGGGTTTTGTTGTTGTTTTTGTTTTGTATTTTATTTTATTTTATTTCTTTTTTTCAGAAAGGAAACTGGGAAAGGAGATATCATATAACATGTAAATAAAGAAAATATCTAATAAAAAAAAAGAACAATCTTTCCAAAATGCATCTTTTATGCATTTGTGTGTTTTGAGGAACCCTCAAAAACACAGATGTTGCTTTCTGGGGTGCTGATGAATGGTCGGATACACTTTGCCAGATGCTAAGTGGGCTTAGTAGAAATAAAATGGTGGCTGTGAGTGTAAACACATTAACTGGCCTTTCTTCTGTTTCCAAAGGCCCAGCCCTTTTTGAATGAAGTCTTTAAAGGCAGAGCTTAGGCATCATCTGTACAATAAAAACCTTTTCTAAGCCTCTCCACCCTTAACCTTGCACCCACAACCAGGCAGTGAGCCCTCTGCTCTGTGTTCTCACACACTCATACCCATCGCTAGGACTTAGACCTCATTATCAGCATCCCTCACAACCTTGGCAGACACATGGCACACGAGAGGCACTTAATAAATGATCTCAGAATAGCTGTACTGAATAAAAATTTCAGAACACAGATGTAAAAGAACACAAAAGAATAAATCTGCACATTTAAATAATAAGGATATATATACATATAGTTCAAGAAAACAGCCGATGTACAGAAAAAGGGGAACTAATGATCTATCCCACATGTTATATGCAACCCTCCACATCTTCCAACCTGCTTAAAGTAATTAGAATAAAGGTAACTTTCAACTGGAACTGCTAAAGGTCCATTTACTTTCATTGGTGGCCGGCAGGAGGTTGACACCCATCCTCATGGGAGGCTGTATAAACAGGGCTCCTTAGGTCTTAAACTAATTACCATGTTAGTTGTTGGGGCTTAGCCTTCTGTGAGAGTAGACAGAACAGGTGAGGTTACAGTCAATAAAACTTAGACAAGTTACTTTAAGGCATTAATTGGCACACTTAATGGTGTTACATAGTAGTCATAGTAATTAAGTATTGGTGGCAAACAACACATGCTATAATTAGCCCAGGTAAATTACACTTTTTTCTCCCCTTTATCTCATTTCATTTTCTAATGCATGGAGAAATGTCTGAGTCTACCGTGGTTCTAATACCATGGTGTGTTTTTATTTTTCTTTTTTGGTTGGGTCTAGTTTGGAGGGATTGTGCTTGCTTGTGTTTTTTGAGACAGGGTCTCTCTTTGTAGTCTAGGCTTCCCTTGCATCGCAACCTCCCAAGTCCTGGATTACAGGTGTCTACCACCTGGCAGAGTGCTGGATTACAGGTGTGTACCACCTGGCAGAGTGCTGGATTACAGGTGTGTACCACCTGGCAGAGTGCTGGATTACAGGTGTGTACCACCTGTCAGAGTGTTGTATTATAGGTGTGTACCACCTGGTGTCATAGTGGTGAGTTTGGGTTACACCGCTTTGGCTCCTGACAGATCACACATAAGAACTTGCCCCAGGAGTGAATGGAATACACACACACACACACACACACACACACACATACACACTTGCCAGTTAATTTAAAAATGCCTTGGCTTCCTCAAAGGCTGTGCACTCCTAAACCTTCCCCTACTACCCCAGGCCCAATCAGGGAAATGGCCAGTGGCCACTTACCCAAATTCTTACATGACTCAGTGGCCTTATCTCCTGCAGCTCCTACGTCCATCCATATCCCACGGCTTTATGGTGATTTCTCCTTCTCCTCTCCCCTGTGTCCTAGCTCAGGCTACTCTAAGGGTCTCACCCTGTCTCCCTTTGCCCAACCACTGGCCATTAGCATCTTTATTGATCAATCAAAAAACAACTGGGACAAGGACCTTTAGCATTTGGACACACAGATTCCCGACTGAATCAAAGCATTAGAACCAATTTTTAATAGGCGTCGTATATATTCTTGTACCTATCTGTCACCCACATACAGGCTGACATGACCTTTTCATGTGCTGCTTCAGACTGTCTATCTTCAGGTTAGACCTCCAGTGGGCAGCAGGAATACCCACATGAGTAAAACTAGGCACTCTTTAATTTCACAGAAAAGTGACCACAAACCACATGGCGATATCTTTCTGTCACGTGCCTTTAACGAGGTGCAAATGTGTGCTTGTCATCTCAGCTCAAACACTCATATGAGGAAGAGAATGGGAAGCCACTTAATAGGGTCAAGCAGTGGACTTTGCAAAACTTCACAGAGATCCCTCTGGCAGCTTGGAAGGAATCTGGGGGCATGCAAGGGGCCCTGAAACTCAAGTCTCATCGGTGTGATGGTTAATATGCCTTTTCACTTCTACTTCAACCCAATCCAGAACCCAAGCTCTTGGATTCAACAAGCCATGCCATTGGGAACTATACCTCAGGGGGCTGGATACCTGTCAAAGGACACAGGAAGCATGAACTCGTCCACACAGCCTCTGCTTTACAGTCTTGGTGTGAAAAAGGATGGGCGAAGCTGTTAGAATTCTGAGGAAAAGTTAACATTTGGAACTCTAGCAAGGTGGATACAGGTCTCTCAGTTCTTTATATCTAGTCTTATATTTTAACCTCATGGCAGGCCAGTGAATGGGGGACTAGAAGGGAGAAAGGGAGGAAGAAAAAGGGGGAGAGATGTTGATGAAAAGAGGAAATTAAAAACGATGAGGGAGAAGGAGAAAGAAAATGAAAGGAGAAAGAAAAGCCAGGTGGGGCAGCCAGACACTGCCAAGCTTCCCATGTCCTCCTCATCCTGGAAGCCAAATGCCATGTTTACCATCAGTACCATAATCAAATTAAACAGTTTGCTTCTCAAACAGTACACTCTTAAATTAGAAAGAGAGGTGGTTCTTTTGGCTAGGGTTCTACAAAATCCAAGTTGGCATGATCTCACAAGAAAAAGAAAGGAAAGAAGGAAGGGAGAAAGGGAGGGAGGGAGAGAGAGAGAGAGAGAGAGAGAGAGAGGAGGGAAACTACTTTCTGAAAGATTGATGTCCCTATGCACATGCCCAGCAGCTCGGCCATCTGCCATCCACACATTTCAGCGACATGTGAGGCCTTCCCCCCAGTTTGAGTCGGATGCCAATCTCTATGTCATAGTCAGTCATGAAACCCAAGCAATGGTCGGGTCACTCTTTGTGTCTGCTTGTCTTATTCTTCTGACACTCGTCATTTTCTTCCAGGAAAGGCAACAGAAAACTTGGACTTATCACTTAATCTGGAGTACATGTGTGAAAACCTCAAACACTTTGAAAAATTATAATCTGCAAGAGACTGGCATGAAGGAACAAGTCACACCTTTGGGAAACTGGATTCTTTCATGTTTTTAATCGGCTTCTAAAGCAAAACTGCATCTCAGCACTTCTGGGAACCCCACTGTCTCATGACTTTTCAGATTCATGAATTTCCTAATCAGGGACCTCTGAGGGCCAACCAATGAATAACCAAGTCACTGGTGGGAACGCACCTAGCCCAGGCTAACTACTGCCCAGAAGTTCAGGCTAACTGCTTAATCCAAACTCCTGGAAAACACTCACATCCTATCTCAGAGCCTTCCAGGGTGTAGTCTTCACTTAGGAAGTCTGTCTTTACTCCAAAGTCACTGCTGTTGTGATGAGGGTCACATGATTGGAATCTTTTTCAGCCTCAGCCAGAAAAACAAGTACAGAACTCAGACCCATTTTTCTCCTTAGCAAACCAGCTTACTTACTCTTCTTGTTAAAATAATCGTTGTGTATGGTCAGTGCCTATGGTGCTATGTAGCACACAAGAACGTTTTTCATATTGGACATCAGTTGTCCTCTCCCACAATCCCCCCTCCCCTCTTCTCTCCCAGGCAGTTTCACTTCAACTTCCATGTCCTATGTACATAACAGGTCCCATAGACATATGATTCTATAGATCTGTATAAAATCTAGAAACCACATATAAAAAGAACATGGCATCTGTCTTTCCAAAACTGCCTTAATTTACTTGACAGGCTTCCTTTGGTTGAATCCATGTTTCTATAAATGACATAACTTTGTTCTTCTTTATGGCTGAAAGAAATGACACTGTATGTGTGTGCCACATTTTCTTTGCTCCTTCCTGTCTTTGGGGACTCCAGTGACTAGTGTGACAAAGACTGCTGCTGTGTAAACATCTTTGACAACTGTTGACTCGGAGTCCTTCGAGTAAATGCTTGGGTGTGGTAGAGTTGCTCACATGGTAGATCTATTTTTAGCTTTTCAAAGACCTCTCCCCTCCAGTGATTTCCTTAGTGGCTGGACTAGTTTACATTCCAACTAGCCCCCCTCACCCCATAAAACACCCCCTTTAATATCGGCCTGAGGAAATGGCTCATTGAGCAAAGGGTTTGCTGTGTAAGGAAGAGGGCCTGAATTTGCATCCCTGGGACCCATGTAATACAAAAGTCAGACTGAATCCCACAGCACTGAGAGGCAGACACAAGAAGAAGAAAGGGGCTTACTGGCTCATCGGGCTAGCTGGCTAGTGAGCCCCATGGTCAAGAAAGACATTGTCTCAAAGACTAAGGGAAGATATTTGACATTATCCCAGAACCTTGTGTGTGACTAATACACAAAGCCAGGATGTTTCCTGGGATTCCCAATTGCAGGCAGACTATCTAACATCTCACTCTACCAAGGAACTGATTGGTACTGTGTGAAATAAAGTCTTGCTTCGTGGTGACTAGAACTATGAGAGCCCCGATTGCTTCCTATCGAATGAGCCTGTTTGAGAATTAAAGGCCACCTCTAAGGCCAACAGGAGAAAAGAGAATAAAGCAACTTATGTGGGAAGGCTTCTTATATTTAACAACAACAAAAAAAAAGTGTTGTGTTTAACAGAGTAGGTGAAGAGGTCATCAAAGGTTTAATCCAGGACCTGCCTTCATTTCTGTGCCCTCCAGAGGTAAAAGGAGAATCTAGCCAAGCATGAGCAGAAGGCAACGGAAGAGTAAAAGTCGTCATCAGAAATGACACAGTAGTCCTGAGCAGCAGAAAGCAAGAGCGAATCAGATAAAGTGATAAGCACATGTCATAAAGGGGCCAGGAGGCAGCCTGGCCCTTGGCCTTGGTAGATTTAGTAGCTTGAAACTATCCTCTTTAATATCCAAGATAGAGAAGCGGGCTAGAAGCCGATCAGCTGATAAATGGCAAAAGAAAAGGAAGTCCATATACACAACGGCATTTTATTCAGCCATAAAGAATAATGAAATTATGGCATTTGTGGAAAAATGGATGGATCATTACATTAAGCGAGATCAGACCGACTTAGAAAGATAAACGTCACAGTTTCTCTAGTATGCACAATCTATATTTAAATGGGAGAAAGCACAAAAGTAGGAATTATGACAGGGGACCATGAGGCCTAACAGGAAGGGTAGAGGACAAGTGAGAATAGTAAACATAAGACATAAAAGCAGGAAGAGAATCCATGCTTCCACTCACTGAGGAGACACACACACACACACACACAAGGGGGTAGCATATACACATGCACACATACACAAGCACACACACATCTGTACATATACACATATGCACACATGCACACGCACACAGGTAGACTGTATCCTCCCTACTACAGAGAGTAACTTCTGCCTTTTCCCGTGCTTCCCTACAATGCCCCAAGAGTCTGCTGAATTTCTGGTCACAGCACATGGCGATCAGGAATATGGATGAGGCCTAGCAGCTGCCTAGGAACCTCAGATCCTGCAAACCTTGTTTTCACCAGGACAGCTGGATTGCCGTGTTGTGTTTAGGGAAAGACTCTATGTTTGTATTCAACATCTCCTAGGCCACTGCCAGCTTTTATTACAGCAAAGCTCTCCCATAGTGCCTTATCTGAAAAGTGTGGAGGAGGTCAAAACTTTGTATTGTGTTGCTGAAAGAAGTCAAGCTACAAGCTGTCCACACCCCTTAGTCTGGGCAGCACAGGGCCTGAAGGGGCAGACCCAGACTGCTCCTGTTCCAACCAGGGTGTAGCTGGGCCTAGGGAAGTGGGTGTGTTTACACATGAATAGAAGACTGTGGGCCTCTGACATTCATCTCTGTAGTACAAAAATCAAGAGGAAAGAGGGTCCCAAGACCAGCCAACCCAGAGCAGTTCCTAAAGATCCTGCAGGAAGAATTAGTGCTGAGCAGGAAATTTAAAGCAATCACCTTTCACAGAGCAGAGAGGACCCAAAGGAAGGAACTGGGAGCGAAGAACAAGCCTGGCTGCTGATCTTGAATCTTCAGATTGTGTGGCTGAGTCACAGTGCCTGTGACTTCAAGGACAGGAATCTAACTTGACTAATCAACCAGTAGGAACTTTTACTCCTGGCTCTGAATATCTGGAGTCTCAATAAACAAACACATCTCGGGAACATACTTATCTACAAGAGGCACGGGCTGAGTAGCTGTGTACCCTGAGTAACTAGGAAACACTCTGTAAGCCCCTCCTTGCGTGTCTACACACATACCACACACACACACACACACACACACACACACGCACGCACGCACGCACGCACGCACGCACGCACACACACACACACACACACACGCACGCACGCACAAACACATGCACGCACCTTGTCACAGAACACTCCCTCAGAAGGAAAGTGAGATTGTTGGGTGATGAGCATAAAGTCGTGGGTGTTTCGCAGATTTGGGAGTCCAGCCAGGTGTAACTGATAAGGGGAGGGAGCCCCAGCGGTCTCTCAGCCTGCCCCCACCCTGATTCTGCCAAGATCCTTATTTGGTGATGCTTTTACCTGGGTCCCTGGACTCAGAGCCAAGCCTGTTCACAGGGCCACAGCTGGAGAAGCCTCGCCGCTGACGTCCCTTCCCAAAGAGATGAATGGAATTCCAGGAAGCTGGAGTCATCTTGGCTTGGGACCGGTGGCATAGAGACCAGACTTCAGAGACAAAGCATCAGGCAGCAGCCTGCTCATGGAAAAGTGTATACCCACAAAAATGTAAACCACACCTCGGTTTGGGGAGCCGAAAAATTAAAAAAAAAAATTTAGGGAGAAAGATGGCAAATAAAATAATAGGCAGAGAGTAATTTATTGCTGTACATGTCCGTTCTGTAAATAGTGTAAGATACTGGAGCCAGATAGTTCAGCAAATCGGGAGTCACGTTAAGAAACACGAGTGGGCACAAAATTGTTTTTCAAGACATAATTTCAGTTTTGCCTTGAGGGAGCTGGATAAGAATTCGCTTCCTTAAAATGCCGCTAAAAACTCTCCGCAAAGATCCCCTAAAATCAGAATACATATACCGCCCCCAAGCGGCCATCTGAGGAAGCACAGTAGAACTGGGAAAGAACTCTGGACTTGGACAGTGGGAAGGCGACCTCGGTGCACGGTCCTGTTGGCCCTGCGCAACACCGTACTGCCGCCCTTAGTGAGTCAGACGAAAGGCAAGAGTGCGGGGCAGGAGTGAAGCGCAAAGTATAGATGACACGGGATCCCCCACCCACCAGTGAACAGCTTCCTTTAAGGGGTCCAATTTTTTTGTCCTTTTTTATTTTTAAGCCAGATTGTCTCGATCCCCAAGCGTCTTTGTCATAGAAGTATTCAAGGAAACGTGCTTTAGTGAAAGTCCCCCCTAAAAGGTCTTAGGTGGTCCCCAAAGAAGCATCGCATCTGGAGACCCTCATGTGAAACATCTCCAGCTCGCGTGGCGCAAGATCCTAAGAGCAGAGGCTGAGTAAGCCAAGGCTGCGTGGGCGGAGACCTATTTTTCTGAGAAGTTCCAGGGCTCCTGTGCGGGATCCGAGTCTCCCCCTTCACTTTCAGCCCGCGAGCTGTGCGCCAGGCAGCAGGGGGCGGAGAGAGGAACCCGTCCCCCGTCCACCCCCCGCCCCCGCCCGCTCGGTGCTCTCCCCGCCCCGACCCCTCCTCTCCCTCCCTGCTTCCTGCCTCTTTAAAAGGTCCAGGGCTCCACAGTTGAGCCAGCCACTGCCTGGAGTCAGCCAGCCTCATCTGACTTCTGCAGGCAAGCACGAAGCTGCTATCGAGTCCTGCCGCGATCTCTCCGGGCGCACCGGCAGTTCCAGAGTCTTCACCGGACTCAGAGTCCTTGTCCTTCACCTTTGCCACCACTCCGGGCCACTGAGCCCCGGTGCACACAGGTAAGCCTTCTCCCGCCTCTGCGGAGCACCTGACCGGCCACCTCAAAGCCCCGGGCTACAGACAATCGTAGCGTCTCCCCATCTCCTACCTTTCCCCTTCTGATTTTCCTAACTGTCCCGTATCCTGTCCCGTCTATCCCCTGGAAAGAACTTTCTGGACCTGGTTCTCGCCAGCCTTAGGGTTCACAAACTATACCTCCAAGACACCCCAAGATTTTTTCACCGAGTAGTCACCAGGTAACTCCTGACTTTTGCCATCCTGACTTTTGCCATCCTTCTCCCCAAATACATTCTGTAATCTTGTCTGAAAGAAAAAAAAGTCACTTTATAGCCTTTATCCTGGAATACCAACAATCCCCCTGCCTCTGGTGCTCTTGTTATACTGGATACAGTCTAGAAAGTAAATCCTTCTTTTCAGCACATGAGGCCAAAGAAGAAACACACACACACACACACACACACACACACACACACACACACACACCTTGCTTCCTGGTCTCTGACTCCAGCCTCCTGTATTTCTTGCTACAGGCTCCGTGTTGGGCACAAAGGCTCCACCATGGAGCTCTTGCGGGGACTAGGTGTCCTGTTCTTGTTGCATATGTGTGGAAGCAACCGCATTCCAGGTGAGTCTGTGATAATATGATAATATTCTCTCTCTC
>NW_022196897.1:103193173-103208735 GCF_008632895.1 Mastomys coucha
TCTCTTTCTAGATAGCTCAGGTATAGCCCTCTTGTGCTCTCCCTAAGCTGTTTCCTGGGAGACCTCAGCGCCGGAATGCAGCTTCCCCCCTTGGTGTTCATTCAGCTTTCCATAGTTGCCAAGAGTTCTCACCTTGGCCCCTCGAAGCCAGGACTTGACTCCCTAACACCTAGCCTAGAAAGCCGATTGTCTTCTCTCACCTCACAGAGTCTGGGGGAGACAACGGTGTATTTGACATCTTTGAACTCATCGGAGGTGCCCGCAAGGGCCCCGGTCGGCGACTGGTGAAGGGTCAAGATCTATCCAGCCCGGCCTTTCGGATTGAGAATGCCAACCTGATCCCTGCTGTGCCGGATGACAAGTTCCAAGACCTCCTGGACGCTGTGTGGGCCGACAAAGGCTTCATCTTCCTGGCTTCCTTGAGGCAGATGAAGAAGACTCGGGGCACACTCCTGGCCGTGGAACGGAAAGACAATACTGGCCAGATCTTCAGTGTGGTCTCCAACGGCAAAGCAGGCACCCTGGACTTGAGTCTGAGCCTGCCTGGGAAGCAACAAGTGGTGTCAGTGGAGGAAGCTCTCCTGGCCACCGGCCAGTGGAAGAGCATCACACTGTTTGTTCAAGAGGACCGGGCCCAACTCTACATTGACTGTGATAAGATGGAGAGCGCGGAGCTGGATGTTCCCATCCAGAGCATCTTCACCAGGGATCTGGCCAGTGTGGCCAGGCTCCGGGTTGCAAAGGGAGACGTCAATGACAACTTTCAGGTAAATCTTCTTACCTGTCACAAGGGCTAGGTGCAGTTCATATCTGTAGACTAAAAAGGATTCTCAAATGTAGAGAGGAGCAGACTCCCCAGAAGGTTGGTTAAATCATATTACGGATGCCTCCAAACTCCAGGGTTTCAGATTTGGTAGGTCGGAAGAGGGACCTGAGAAATTTTGTTTCTAATAAGAAATTAGTTGTAATGGCGCCAGGACCTGGGAACCGGGCTTTCAAAGCTACCAGGAGAGATAAGAAATGGTTTTCCTATTACACTCAGCCTGTTTCAGTATGGGGCACTCCCTGGTGCCCTTAGGAAAGTAACTTGTATCAAATGCACCTACCAAGTTTAATACTGCATGAAAAGGATACTTTGTCAGTATTTGAGTCCCTGGGTAAGGGTGTTCTGGAGGCTTTCAGTATGGATCCAAGGCAAGGCATGAATAACAGTTTGGTCATGTGCCTCCAGGACTTCTTCCTTGCCTTAACTTTCAGATTTTGTTTTTTCTTACAAGCGTGGCTTTGAACGCCCACATTAACTCTTTGTCACTGGAGAGTACCCTGTCCTCCAGACTTGGGATCAGATTCCATTTCCTGTGTACCCCAAGCAGCCTGAAAACTGGATTCTTTGTAAAATGCTCCAGTTGGCAGAATACACAATTAAGATTTTGAAGTTGTTTGGCAGTTTATGTCTATGTTGTGATAGTTTGGCGGGATGATCTTAAGTTCTTTTAAACTTCCTAAGCATTCACCACAAGCAAACCCAACACAGGCTGCCCCACCCCCCCACTCCCAGCCTTCAATAATGTCTGTCTTCTGCCCTCAGGGGGTCCTGCAGAATGTGAGGTTCGTCTTTGGAACCACCCCTGAAGACATTCTCAGGAACAAAGGCTGCTCCAGCTGTGAGTACCCCTGTGTTTTTAAGATTTGGAGAATTCTGGGGAATTCCATCAAAAGCGCCCTGAGAAATGTAAGCAGTAGGGTATAAACACCTACTCAGAGAACAGAGTTGACTTGCACCCACTCTGTCATTCCAAAAGAAATGTCTTTTACAACCAAGAACCTGAAGGGTGGGCTGGTGAGATCAGCTGTTGAAGCCTTGAATATCGAATATGTTTCATCTTATTTCTTAGCAGCTACCAACGTCCTTCTCACCCTTGACAACAACGTGGTGAACGGTTCTAGCCCTGCTATCCGCACCAACTACATCGGTCACAAAACAAAGGACCTCCAAGCCATCTGTGGCCTCTCCTGTGACGAGCTGTCTAGCATGGTCCTGGAACTGAGGGGCCTGCGCACCATCGTGACCACGCTACAAGACAGCATCCGCAAAGTGGTCAGTGGCCTCTCCTTCCATTTGCCAGCTCTTGGAGATCACTGCAGGTGGTCCCACGGGAGTCTGGATGCTCATGAGCCTTCTCCCCTTTCAGACGGAAGAGAACAGAGAGCTGGTCAGTGAGCTGAGGCGGCCTCCCCTCTGCTTTCACAATGGAGTCCAGTACAGGAACAACGAGGAGTGGACTGTAGATAGTTGTACAGAGTGTCACTGCCAGGTAAGGGACACTCACAGACTTGGCGACATATGTCTCAGGAGATACTTAAATGACTACACGTGTTTTAAAATGTGCTCTGGCCTGCTACCAAAAGTGATTTTTTTTTCTTTAATATGTAATGACATCTACAGATTCCTCTTTAAATCTCAGAAGGTTTATCAACCTCTTAACTAATACCCCAGGCTAAGCACCTAAGAGAACAAATCTATCTAAACATTGGAATAACCTGCCTGCTTTAGTTCAAAGACCAAGTATTGAATGTCAGATACATAAAACCTGCTTAGAGCATTCGGGTTTTTTGGCCAGCCCTGATTTGTATTCAGCTCTGGCAGGCAGATTCTTCTAACACTGTTCGGATCTCTAGCTCACCAGGAAAAGTTTAAATGCAATCACTGATTACTGAATTTGAGACAAAACTTCAACTAAGTTCCCATTTTCCTCCAATAAAGCTTTATCGACATTTGAGATGCCGATAGCCCTGCAAAGTCTGTTACTTTCCCTTATACAAACATGGTGTTCTGTAACTTCCACCCCTGACAGAGTAGCAGTTACAAAGACCTTTCCCAAAGAATGGAGTGAGAATTAGCCCTGGAACTATGACTCTGGGGACTACAGATCCAGCAGAGACATCCCTCCCATAAAAACCACCCGGCCTGTGTCCTGGCTTATAATGGAAATGTCACAGAAAGCTCCTCTCTGCAATAAGCCTGGTAACATCTTTTCCTCTCCTTCTCTTGCCTTGCAGAACTCAGTTACCATCTGCAAAAAGGTGTCCTGTCCCATCATGCCCTGCTCCAATGCCACGGTTCCTGATGGTGAATGCTGCCCACGGTGCTGGCGTAAGTCCCTAAAATGGCGTAGCCATCCCTCAGTGGCTAGCTCAGTTTTGGGGGCATCATGGCAGCTGGGAACAAGGCCAGAGCCCGGCCCCTCACAGCTCCATCAGACATTCCTGTCAGATCCTTGCACACAGATTGCAGTAACTCTCAGCTAGTCTACTGTACAGTGCCTAAACCTCCATAGGAACTAAAGCTTAACACCCATATGAATTATGACATAGGCAATGGATGATCTTGGCAGTTTATGGATTCTGGTTTTATGCTATGAGGAGAGGAGATGAATACAGCAGTAGACTTAAGCCGGCTACTTTTAGAAATTGATCTTCTTGTTAGAGAAAAAATGATCTACTGGAGAATGGACAGAAACTGGTATAAGCATTGGGCTGAGGCTTGAAAAGCCTCCTGTTTTATCTGCAGTGATAGGAGGCCTAAGAGCTTAGCATCTGTTGAATTTCCAGGATGGTAAAAAGAAATCAACCACTAAACTGCTGTGTAACGCTCTCCTGCTGTGTGAGCCTCCAGGGCTTAATGTCAGCATAATCACTTTGCTAAGGAGATATTTTAATGCAGAAGACACAAGTCATAAAAGTGACTCATCATGCCTCACAAAGAAATCAGGGATGTTGAATTGCCCTTCACTCACACACAGAGTTGTACACATGAGCCACGGCTCAGAAAAATCAATCCCATGGTAGCAATTTTGGCACAATAATGTTTTCCTGTGTATCCATTTCTGTCCAACCTCTATCTGAGGGTACCTGTCAGGGAACAAAGCCCGCTGAGAGCTAGCAGAGCTCTGAGCTTGAGCTAGGGGGTATTAGGAAGATGTTCACTGATGGCCATGGCAAAAACAAGTTCTCTGTTCTCTGATAAGACAGGAGTGATTGTCCTCGTGGTGTCTGAGCAGATACCAAACAAACACCCTCTCCTCTTGAGAAGTGTGTACAAAAACACCAGAGGCCAGCATTAGGAAAACAAACTGATCCAACTCACGGCTGAGACAGAGGCAGAGCCCCAGGAAAACTGCCTCCCAACATGGACAGGGCTTCACTGATAGTCAGAAATGATGCAGAGCAGCTGCCTAACATACTAGCATTCTTGGACACCAGCCTGGAAACATCTAAGACATCCTAAGTCAGTAAAGGGAAACTTGCCTGAGACGCACATAGGAGAATCCACGATAGGTGAACAGGAGAGTGCATTCTGAGAGTAGGCTCGGCTGTAAGGACCAGGCAGAGCGTGCCATCACCCTAGACCTTTGCACATAATGATCTGGGATGACCTCCTGGACCACTGGCCCAATACTCGTGCTACTTAGGCCATGGATATCTCATGCAGGTCACATTGGAATGTCTGGAGTTAATATTTGACTGCATGCTTATGATTTGCTTGTGCCTGTGAAATGAGGAACATGTGAGTTGGCTCCACTATGATTATCACTTCCCAACACACATGTGTAGCCAAGCATCTGGTGTGTACATAAATGAACACAATCTCTATTTGTTAATCATGCTTCCACCAAGCTAGGAGTATAGCAAGGGGGATATTAAAAAGCATCGTATTGCTTTGCAACCTCTAGCAATAAAGAACCCTAAACAGGGGCCTCTAAAGAACAGTTTATCTTAGACGTGAGGTGCTAAATGGCCTTGTTTCTCCCCACAGCCAGCGACTCTGCTGACGACGGCTGGTCTCCATGGTCTGAGTGGACTTCCTGCTCTGCCACATGTGGCAATGGAATTCAGCAACGTGGCCGCTCCTGTGACAGCCTCAACAACAGATGTGAGGGCTCTTCGGTACAGACGAGGACCTGCCACATTCAGGAGTGCGACAAAAGATGTAAGCATCATGGCCACCAAGGGGTGGCAATCTCACCCTAATACTTTCCTCACCAAGAGCAGCTCTGTAGCAGGGAGCCTGAAGACACAGGTTCTGAGCTTGGGGCTCTCAGTCTCAATCACACCTCTAACTTCTGCACTCTAGAGCATGGCCTTCCTTCCCTGAGGCGCCTCCTCATCTGTAACATGAGAATAATAGCCATTCTTGATAAAGTTATTTTAGGCATTTTTCTCTAGATAAATCACATGGGACAATTAAAATAGAGCTGAGCTCCTGAGCAGCCACCTATAAATATTAGGTTGTTGACAGCAACACACACACACACAGACAAGTACCATCTTTCCTATGACAGTTTCTCCACTGACATGTGGCAGTAGCCAGTTTCTGCAGTGCCCTGGTTTAAGTTGCTGTTGGTCGGCTGCTGGAATGATTGCGTGTTGAGACTTGCTCTGCAGCCCCCTCCAAGGCAGCACCATTTGTGACCATCAGCTTTGCCCTTCAGTTAAACAGGATGGTGGCTGGAGTCACTGGTCCCCGTGGTCGTCCTGTTCTGTGACCTGTGGTGACGGTGTGATCACAAGGATCCGGCTCTGCAACTCCCCCAGCCCCCAGATGAACGGGAAGCCCTGTGAAGGTGAAGCACGGGAGACCAAAGCCTGCAAGAAAGATGCCTGCCCAAGTAAGTGTGGGCCTGACCCGGGAATACACAGGAGGCAGCTCTACCCAGCTGGTCGCCTGCTATCTGCGGTTCAGTAGACCATGGGGCGTGCGGGCTCACTCACTAAAGAAACAAACAGAAACCAAGTCCTGCGTGCTCAGCAGCTTCTTTTAATGAAAAACAGAAAGCAAGCCATTTCATCCTTCCTAATTCCCAAAGACTCTTCTCACAGGCCAGGTTAGAAGGCATTTATAAAGGCTGAGGATAGGTTTCTGGGACAGATGAGGCACCTGAAAACTGAATTTTTACATGTGACTCATTTCATTACAGTCAATGGAGGCTGGGGTCCTTGGTCACCATGGGACATCTGCTCTGTCACCTGTGGAGGAGGAGTGCAGAGACGAAGTCGACTCTGTAACAACCCCACACCCCAGTTTGGAGGCAAAGACTGTGTTGGTGATGTGACAGAAAACCAAGTTTGCAACAAGCAGGACTGTCCGATTGGTAAGCTGCGAAGCCAGGGACACCCCGACCCTGGGAGCTTTCTCTTTTATGAATGTCAATATTTACTGGGTGTGGGGAAGGGGAGGGTGCCATATTTGATTGGTCCTGGTGGCCTGATTTACTGTAAGATGCAAGGCAGCCATTCCCAGTAACAGAGACCCTGCAGTGTCTTATTCTGTTCTAAGTGGTACATGGCAGTCACAGCAACTTAGACCTGAGCACTTACGCACCTGTCTCTTGCCTCACCTCAGATGGATGCCTGTCCAATCCCTGCTTTGCTGGTGCCAAGTGTACTAGCTATCCTGATGGTAGCTGGAAATGTGGTGCGTGTCCTCCTGGCTACAGTGGAAATGGCATCCAGTGCAAAGACGTCGATGAGGTAAGCAGCCAATGGCTCTAAGTTATCAGGAGGAAGAAAAGGCAACCTGGCCCATGGCCCTTCCTTAAAACAGCATTTGCCAAGTGTTAAGCAAATTCTCACTTCCTCCATAGTGCAAAGAAGTACCTGATGCTTGCTTCAATCACAATGGAGAACATCGGTGCAAGAACACAGATCCTGGCTACAACTGCCTGCCCTGCCCACCACGGTTCACCGGCTCACAGCCCTTCGGCCGAGGCGTCGAACATGCCATGGCCAACAAACAGGTATAGCAGACAAGTAGGCCAGAATAGAAGACAGCTGTCTTTGGTCAAACAATGAACAGAGAGGGCACTGGATGCACAGTCTCAGATGTATGAGTATTCTGTGCTAAAAGAAGCTGTGATTAGATAGGCTTGAACATAATGAGCAGCTCCAAGAAAATCTAGTGTAAATCAGCATTTGTCAATAGCCTGGATATCATCAAAGAGAATGGAGAGGGGCAGAAGAATCCCATCTTTCTCCCAAATGGGCCTGCTATCTGTTTCAGGATGGGAGGGAATCTGGACTCTTGGGTGGCTTGGGACTTTTAGACATCCTGTGATAGCATTGGGCTGCTGTACCTTCAGGTGTGCAAACCTCGAAACCCCTGCACTGATGGGACACATGACTGCAACAAGAACGCCAAGTGCAACTACCTGGGTCACTACAGCGACCCCATGTACCGCTGTGAGTGCAAGCCCGGCTACGCAGGCAATGGCATCATCTGCGGAGAGGACACAGACCTGGATGGCTGGCCTAATGAAAACTTGGTGTGTGTGGCCAACGCAACCTACCACTGCAAAAAGGTACAACCAGCTTCCCTCGTGGACCAAGGAATTCTGAATGTTGGAAAACCGAAAATGAAACAAGGGTTGAGCCTCCCAAAGGCAGAAGGGCATTGACTCTGATAAACATGGAGTCATTGCATGCCGAGATCAGGCTCTTTGGGCGTTTGTATCCCAGAAAGATGTACATTGCAGAGCATGATTTGTGTGTGTTCATGGCATATATGAAGCCTAGAGCATTTGTACAAACTGCACATAAGTAACCTCCCAAAATACCTTCTGTGGCTTCACCTTCCCATTAAAAACATGGCTGCACCTGAGCATCCTAGTAAGCTGTCCCAGTGTGTGCCAAACAAGCGAATGCTAACTGTGACCATCATGTGTCTCTTTCTTCTTAGGACAACTGCCCCAACCTTCCCAATTCAGGGCAGGAAGATTATGACAAGGATGGAATTGGCGATGCCTGTGATGACGACGATGACAATGACAAGATCCCCGATGACAGGGTAAGGATAAAGCGCTCTCCATTCCTCTTTCATCCTCGTGGTGTGGTGACAACGTGAAACACTAGGATTCAAGGGATCACAGAGTGATAGCAAAAATATAGACCAAACTCATATAGAGGATAATTAGAAACTTGTCACTATGCCTCGGTGATTTGAGGACACAGATATTGCTAGAATTATTAAAGTGGGTTTCATTTTTTCATCACAGACTACCCCAGTTCGAACACATGGTACTCTGTTCCCCACATTCAATTCAGATATGTCTAAATGAGTATATTTCTATGATGGAAGGGGAGATGACGTGATTATATACTGTATCTCTCTTAATTGTAACCAAAAAGAAACCAGTCTTCATCCATAGTGTCTTCCTATGTGAGAATTTCACTTACGCTGAATCCTCAGGGACCAAGTGCTAGATAACTGTGGTAGATCTTCGAGGGTTTTTAATACTGTGTATGGGGTTGAAGGCATTAGCTTATTTCCTAGACAGCACCATAGAGCGTCCATTTTTCCTCTTTGCAGGACAACTGTCCATTCCATTACAACCCAGCCCAGTATGACTATGACAGAGATGACGTGGGAGACCGCTGTGACAATTGCCCCTACAACCATAACCCTGACCAAGCAGACACAGACAATAATGGGGAAGGAGATGCCTGTGCTGTGGACATCGATGGAGATGGTAAGGCCCCTGGCCTGGCAGCCTAAAGGCACAGAGACATGCACAGCTTACTGAGTGGCTGTTAATGTGTGACTTAGTTAAAATATAGGGGGCAGCAGGACTCATGTACACCTCTCCCATAGGAATCCTCAATGAACGAGACAATTGCCAGTACGTTTACAATGTGGATCAGAGGGACACGGACATGGATGGGGTTGGAGATCAGTGTGACAACTGCCCCCTGGAACACAATCCAGACCAGGTAGGTGAACTCCTTTCTGAATCTCTTGGTGAGGTAGTATGTCTCCCTTCCTAAGCCTTTAAAATAGTGGATTCGATAGACTCCAAACCCTCCCATAACGGGGTTCCCCAGAGCCATTTGCAGTGTGTCTGTACAGAGTCTGCCTGATAAAACCCTCTGGCAAACACTCAGATTATTGTTGAAATCTTGGAACCTTCATCTTGATTGCAACCACCATTAAGACAAATTACATAAAACAGAGAGCTGAGGCTGATAATTCTATAGTTATGTCAATGTATGTAAAATTGAGAGGACAGCAGTATGCAGAAGCAAAACAAACACCTGTGTGATGGCTAGGAGCAGAGTCTAGTAAACCATTAGGAAGCCAAAATACTTCCTGGAGCTGGAGAGGAGTCTGGTTTCTCCCACTCCCCCCAATGGACCCAGCTTCATTCTCCTCCTGGCCTGAGCTGCAAACAGCTATTAATAACAGGCTTCTGGGACCAGAAGGCTTCCCTCTGTGCCATTGTGCATCAAGGTTTTCTAGAAATAAAGTAAATCGATATTTCTTTTTCCTAAAATGATGATTCTAAAAGGTTTAGCGTTCAGAAATTTGAATATATTGTTTTTCTAAGGATTTGATAAATGAGAGTTCAAGTTACTCCTAATACCCTTATGAAGTCATGTCATGCTAAAAGCAAGATGACTTTAAGCCGCTGTCACAGAAAACCATGAGTGGCCTACATTAGCTGCAGGTCACACAGTACTGAGAGCTTCTGCTTTGGGTTTGGGTCTACCAGACATTAGATATCTTCAATAGCATTTAACCTCACAGAATAAGCTTGGGTTCCTCAGATCAGAATAATTTTTATAAGAAAATTTAAATAGCATACAAAATCTCAAAGAGCATAAACCCTGGAAAGAAAATATCCAATTTTTATATAAACCATCCCAAAGCACCTCATGCATATTGAATGCTAAGTCCTCTGGGAAAAGTCTACTGTGAAAAAATTCTAAAGTTTGACTTTATCTGAGCCAAAAGATAAAAATCTTTATGGGATAAATGTAGAAAGCCAAATGCTTTTAAAATAAGAAAAAACAGTCATCAATGTCTCATACACATAGTGCAGACAGTCTGCACAGACCACTGCCATGATTCAGGGCCTGGACCAGAAGTTTTCCTGTATTTGATTCACCCACCGTTGATGTCTCTCTTTCAGCTGGACTCTGATTCAGACCGCATAGGGGACACCTGTGACAACAATCAGGACATCGATGAGGATGGTCATCAGAACAATCTGGACAACTGTCCCTATGTGCCTAATGCCAATCAGGCTGACCATGATAAAGATGGCAAAGGAGATGCCTGTGACCATGACGATGACAATGATGGCGTCCCTGATGACAGAGACAACTGCAGGCTGGTGCCTAATCCTGATCAGAAGGACTCTGATGGTGAGTCACTGTGGCCACTGCTAGCTGGCATAACTGGCACCTTGGCTGTCTAGATGCAAGGAATAAAAACAGAGCATCCGAGAGGATGGAGTAGCAAAACACCAATTTTTGACAAGATGGTGGATTAGTGACCCCTCATAGTAGCAGTTCAGAATTTCACTGAACGCTTGCCTTCTTTAACCTCAGGTGATGGCAGAGGTGATGCCTGCAAAGACGACTTTGACCATGACAATGTGCCAGACATTGATGACATCTGTCCTGAGAATGTTGACATCAGTGAAACCGATTTCCGACGATTCCAGATGATTCCTCTAGATCCCAAAGGAACCTCCCAAAATGACCCTAACTGGGTTGTCCGCCACCAGGGCAAAGAACTTGTCCAGACTGTAAACTGTGACCCTGGGCTCGCTGTAGGTGAGTAGTGAGCTCCTTAGATCCAGGTGGGGACACACTGAAAGGGAACAAATATAAAAATCTGACCATTGGCCCTGTGGCCTTTGGCCACTCCGGACATCTAGGGACATTGTAGAGAATGCTGTAAAAGCGACAGTCTTTAATCTGACCCTGGTCTTGTCTTCCAGGTTATGATGAGTTTAATGCCGTGGACTTCAGCGGTACCTTCTTCATCAACACTGAGAGGGATGACGACTACGCTGGCTTTGTTTTTGGCTACCAATCCAGCAGCCGCTTCTATGTTGTGATGTGGAAACAAGTCACCCAGTCTTACTGGGACACCAACCCCACAAGGGCTCAGGGATACTCAGGCCTGTCTGTAAAGGTTGTGAACTCCACCACTGGCCCTGGCGAGCACCTGCGGAATGCGCTGTGGCACACAGGAAACACTCCTGGCCAGGTAAGAAGCGTCATCATCTAGAAGGGAAGAGTTGACGGGCCCTTGGGGAGCACAGGAGACAGTGCTTTGGCTAAGTTTCCACTAGGGAATCTTCGCTGACAAGTTCTCAGCATCACTAACCACGGTACAAAACCATAATGGTATGCTAGAGGGGAGTGGGCGGAGACCAAGGGCTGCCCCTTTAAGAACTCAGGCAGCTTCAGCCACTTCAAAAAAAACCCTCCTTTCCTTTCCCTCTCTGCTTTATACACGGTAAGTGAGAGATGCCTTGGGGGAAAGTCCACACTGGCCCTCTGCAAATCCAGCTCAACTCGGAGCCTTTTCAGCAGTTTCTCATGGAATGAAATACGACTCTTCAGAGGGGGGCTGTGTTTCAACCTTTTCTGCTTCTTTTCCTTCAGGTGCGCACCCTGTGGCATGACCCTCGCCACATAGGCTGGAAGGATTTCACCGCATACAGATGGCGTCTCAGCCACAGGCCAAAGACCGGCTTTATCAGGTAAGACTGCAGGAATTACATTTCACTGAAGGCACACCGAATAGGCTCAAAGGATAAGACCATGAAGTGGCAGTCTCATGAGTGAGATTTTTTTTTTCTTTTTTTTTCTGGGCAGAGTGGTGATGTATGAAGGAAAGAAAATCATGGCTGACTCTGGACCCATCTATGACAAAACCTACGCCGGCGGTAGACTAGGCCTGTTCGTCTTCTCTCAAGAAATGGTGTTCTTCTCGGACATGAAATACGAGTGTCGAGGTAGGAGAGACACTGTGGTGTACAGTTAATGTGTCTACAGATTTATAAGATTGACAATGACGGGACGGTCTGATTTAAAGACTGTTGGGGAGAGGGTTCTAGTTTTGGTTTTTTGGTTTTTTTTCCTTTGAGGATACAATGCTAAACCAAGAAATAATGCCTATGCAACCCTGAATCCGTGTCAGGACGGTTAGCTTGCCCAGCAGTCTCTGAACTCTCCTTACCTGGGTCAGAGGCAGACAGTAAGCGAGTAACTATAAACACTAGCCCTCACTGGTAATGCCTTAAAGCTCTACGTGTCTATCTCCCTCACACTTGGCCTGTGGTTTTATTCATACCATCACCACACCAGCTGTCCTCCTCAAGACCAAAAGCAACAGGAGTACTCATATTCGCTAATAGCCTTAGCTTTCTTGGCTCCATTTTCTTCACAAGATGACTTAAACTCCGAGATCAGACCTACCGCAGAATAAGTGCTTAGTACCTATTTACCGAGTCAGATGTCTGCAAGCTCAGAGGCATTGGATATTTAGATCAGAGACATCAAGAATAAAGTCTCACCAACATGGTTGCCTAAACATGACCTGAACAAGGATGACATTAGTAAGACTAGCTAATGTGGATGGGGGGAGGGGAGATGAAGAGGACTCATGCTTTGTCCCTGTCAAAGTAACTCAAAGTAAGCCCTGAGTTGCTATGAGGATGATCGCGTGCTTGCTGATTCCTTTTTATTTACATGCCTCTTTGTCTATTTAACAGATTCCTAATCATCAGCTGCCAATCATAACCAGCGCTGGCAATGCACCTTCTGAAACCAAGGGCTAGAGAAAACCCCTACCAGGATCGCTTCTCCTTGCCTTCCTTGCCTCTCTTCTTGCATAGTGTGGACTTCTAGAGCCTGTGACCTGCCTCAAGAAAATGCAGTTTTCAAACCCAGACTCAGCACTCGGCCTTTGACGAATGAGAATGCATCTTCCAAGAACATGAAGAATGACTTCAGTTTGCTTTTGGGAAAGCAAAAGCGACTATTTACTTCCCACTGGGAAGGTGTTCACTCCACTCTGCCTTTACTCACAGAGCCAGAACTTCTGCGAGGCCATCTCTGAGCAGCACAGAAGCATCTTCAGGCATGTCAAAGAAAAAAAAAAAGACTCACTAGAACTCACCACCAAACCACCTCTGACATAGGTCCTCAGGTGTGGGGAGGCAGGAGCCAAAGCACTAGGGAGGGCACGTACCCAAGAGATGATTGTAGGAAGAAGCCATGGAGGAGCTGTTACTCGTTCGGTACTAAATCATTTTCAGGGGACAGAAAGACTTGCTGCATTTCCTCCCGCTGCCCGTGAGAGCTGATTGACCCAATCTTCCACAGGCACTTGAGTGAGCAGGGAAGGGAGGGAAATCCTGGCTTCTGGACTTCCTCCCTTTGGGTGCGTTTCACCTGCAGTGGCCAGAGTAGGGGTCAGAAGAAGTGTGGGCCATGCTGGCTGCCCTTAGCTGGTCATGCTGAAACTGTTGGCTAATCTTGCATGTACAACATGCTTATGTGTAAGGAGAGCAGAGACCCTGCCATCTCAGTGAGCTCTAGCTGTCTCCGCAAGGAGGGGCTGTGCGCCTTGACTTTATGGTTAGAAAGGCACAACATTTTTATCAGCCTAACTAAAACATTCCTTTTCTTTCTTCTTTCCTTTCCCTCAATTACCATGGATTTTTCCAATTCTCTTTTGGTTTTTGTTTAACAAGTGCTTTAACAATGTAATATATTTATTTTTTTCCCCTATTCTGGAGGATTCGTCTGAAGGATTGTTACTGAAACAAGGAAGCGTGGGACTATCTGAATCATCTTTGTAGTGAGTCTTTATGACTGTAAGATTGTAAATACAGATTATTTATTAACCCTGTTCTACCTGGAATTAGACTGCATATAGCAAATGTTTGCAAGCAGGTAGCTGAGGCGGATCAGCAAATCTCTCCAAAACCAGTGTGTGGGAAGCCAGCAGCAGCTGCTGCTTTTCATTTTGGCTTAGAGTGAATGATTTGGACTCCTTTGGCTTTTCCCCTTTGTTTTCTCTGTCCTTTCAAGTGGAGTTAGGTGGCTGCCCATTTGCATTCCCTTCTCCTTGTAAAGGAGGCATGAGCACTCTAAGTCAAGGCCACGCCATCCCTTGTGCCTATTTCCAGGCAGAAGAAAACACCTTTTTTTTTTCATTTTCCCAAAAGAGACAAAGGTGGAACTTATATACAAATATTACCTCATTTGTTGTGTGACTGAGTAAGGAATTTTGGATCAAGAAGAAAGAGTTTAAGTGTCAATAAACTTAAAACTACTGTTGTGTCTAAAAAGTCGGTGTTGTACATAGCATAAAAATCCTTTGCCAAGGATGATCCCAGTAAAGAACGAGCTTTGAAGTGTTAAGTACAACTTCTCAAGGTTCTGGTTTTGTTCTATCATCTTGTACACCATTGCTTTTATTTTTATAAATTATTTTCTCATTGCCATTGGAATAGAGATCTCAGACTATGTAGATATGCTATTTAAATAATTTATCAGGAAATACTGCCTGTAGAGTTAGTATTTCTGTTTTTTTATATGTTGCACACTGAATTGAAGAAATGTTGGTTTTTCTTGTTTTGTTTTAGTTTGTTTCTTGGGTTTTGTTTTTGTTTTTGCTTTTTACTTCCCAGTTTTGACTATTTGCCAATACCCTTTTTCCTAGGAATGTGCTTTTTTTGTACACATCTTTATCCATTTTACATTCTAAAGCAGTGTAACTTGTATATTACTGTTTCTTATGTACAAGGAACAATAAATCATATGGGAGTTTATATTTATACTTACCGTGTCTGTGTTTGTTTTGTTCTTTACTGGCTGGCTATCATGGGGTCTGGGCAAAAGCCATTTCTAGCCAATAGCACATATACAGCAGGACAGAAACTAGCACCCACGATTCCTATATATCATACAGGCACTAGACTCAGGTAATATATTTACTACATTGTTGCCGTCCAGCAGCAACGTTAGGGAAGGGTTATTCTGGAATATGGAGTCAGGAAAAGTTAGGCTAGCCATGATTAATCTTCCCCACGTGGGAGGATCTCAAAAATTAGACAACGGGAGCTGTGATCACCCAGTCATCTTCCATTTTAATGCCCTCTTTGTAACAAGCCAACAGATAGAAAAGGTGAGGTAAACCCCTCCCACAGGTTCGTCAGCATGCCAGCCCAATCAGCGACTTCTTTTTGTCTCTGTGGAGGTGGGACTTCCGATGTAACTGGAACCAGGAACGAGGCGTGACAAATAGCAGGAGGTGGGCAGAGAGGTGTGGTTATAAGAGGCAGGCAGGGCCAAGCAGGAGGCTTACACTACATTTTTGAAATCAAAAAAACATAAGTCTGCCACATGACAAACAAAATAAAAATGACCCTTGTATCACAATTCCCTCAAAAGTTTTCATCATTTCATTAATATTAGGTATCTGCGTTGACTCCTCAAAGTCCAGCTCTGTTTCTAAATGGAATAGCAGTGACTAAGGCAGAAACAGTTGTGAGACCAGGTGACTTTTTCTGATCCTGAGTGATGGATCCCAGGGCAGTGAATATCAGAGAAGTGGAAGGGAGAAGCTGTCCTGGGACTTCAGGGAATACTTTGGATCAAAAACAGATAACTAAAGACATGCAGGCCAGGCAGTGGTGCTGCACACCTTTAATCCCAGCACTTGGGAGGCAGAGGCAGGTGGATTTCTGAGTTCGAGGCC
>NW_022196897.1:103208860-103210133 GCF_008632895.1 Mastomys coucha
AGAAGAAGAAGAAGAAGAAGAAGAAGAAGAAGAAGAAGAAGAAGAAGAAGAAGAAGAAGAAGAAATGCAAAGTTGGAGTAAGAGAGATGGCTCAGCAGTTAGGAAGGTTAAAGCTCCAACTGCTCTTGCAAAGGACCCAAATCCCAGCATCCCATGGGGGCAGCTCACCATCTCCTGTAATACTGCTTCCAGGGGATCTGGTTTCCTCTTCTGGTCTCTGTAGGAACCTGCATTCACATCTACAAACCTACACACACACACACACACACACACACACACACACCATTTTGTTCTAGAAATATAAATCTTAGAAATAATGTTTGCAAGTGTGAAATTATTCTGTGAAAAGAATACTATCTATCCTGTTCTGATAAGTGGAATGTGAATCTCGGATGGATTAACCATGAATGTGAAGATCCAACTGATTCCTAGTTCCAGTAAACAGTTCAATAAAGAACTTCTGCTAGGTGGAGGTTCTGGCTTTGAGGGCTGTGTGAGGTGGAATCCACCTCGCTGGCTGACCTTTCTATTGCTCTATAACCACCAATCTGGCTGGCATGATGAACAGCAAGAATGAAATGTCCCCACTGCCCTACAGACCCACAGGGAAGCAGTAAAAACTAGCGTGTGCTCGGGAAATGATTGAAAGCAATAATTATCTGCACAGTGGCATCCATTTCTCAGATTGTTCAATATGTGGATTCCTGGAGGAAAATTCTATTTAATTTTTAGCAAAACATTACAGTGGAACTGATGGGGAGTGGTAAAATGCAATGAAAAAAAAAAGTGTTCAGATCACAGCTTTTAGCCCAAGGTTGCTCCATTTCACCCTGAGAATGACCTTCAAGCCAGTAAGTAATAACAGATTACAGACTTGTTTAAAACTAGAATTACATCATCAAGGTGACAGATTTCAACTCACACAAGACTGTACTGTCATGTGTTCTGGGGCTGTTTGGCTGAAAAGTCATAAAATTTACAACTAAGGTTGTGCTGGTCCATTACTATACTACAGCCCTGCATTCCCTTCCTAAAGTATATTAGCCTGCTCTCTCTCATGCTTGCTCTCTCCTCTCTCTCTCTCTCTCTCTCTCTCTCTCTCTCTTGCTCTCTCTCTCTCTTGCTCTCTCTTGCTCTCTCCCTCCCTCATTACCTAGCCCCCCTGTTTCTCTCACTCACTAGCTCTCTCTCCTTCCTTCCCTACTCTCTCTTCCCCCTTCCCTACCCACCCCTCTCTCTACCCCCTCTCTCTTGCTCTCTCCCTCCTTCCCTT
>NW_022196897.1:103210143-103263350 GCF_008632895.1 Mastomys coucha
CTCTCTCTCTCTCTCTCTCTCTCTCTCTCTCTCTCGTCCACACACACACACACATTCTCTCTCTCCTCCCCTCTACCCCTCCTATAATCTTCACTGTCTTAGAGGAAGCCAGCCACCATGGTGATAAATTATGCTGTATATCTTGTTTATCCATCCTTGCCATTTCCAGCTGATCTGCTATGGGATATTGTTACTCTTTTCAATTAAAAAGTTCATTTCTAATGTCATTATCTCCTTCCCCTTACCTGACTCTGGCAATACCCAGACTCCTTATGCCTCAAACACCCTGTGCGGAAGCATTCTGTAAAGTCATTAGCCTGTGCAATTCCTGTAGAAATGGTTTTTCTTGGTATTTCTCTCTTACCTTCCCTTTTCTTTCCTCTGTGTCTCTCCACACTCCTTCCATACACAATCCTCAAATACAAGGAAAACACAGGTATGGAGAGCCTGAATCTTCTGAAAGGGCAGTGTGCAATAACAGCTTCTCTCTGTCCCACTCCAAACACCCTACCATACCACCCCTACCCTCTGATTGTTCCCACCAAACTGCTCAGTACCCAGGAGTGCCACAAATCATTCGGGGAGAAACTAAAATTGTAATTTTTAACTTTTGTAGGCATGTGATGCCAGCAAACCTCGGGCATTAAGATAAAACCCAACTGCAGTACATGGACATCAGTGTATGCCTTTCTATGATAAAGGGACAAACAGTAGGCTGTGGGTGTGGCTCAGTGGCACAGTGCTTACCTAGCATGTGCAAGGCTCTGGGTTCAATCCCCTGTGCCTCAAAAACAAAATCAACACAAATGAACAACCAATAAATTAAAACAGAAAGACTGGATAAAGACATTTGTAAGAAGGTGGGTGCCCTTGAGCTATGGAGTTCTTCATTTCAATAAGTCAGGAAAATATGTAAGCAATCATTGATGTCAAGCAGGACCTGCAAAAGTGTGCTGGCAAAAATGGGCAATGCTATGCAGGCTGAAATCCAAACAGTATTAAAGGCAGGGCCACAGTCAGCGTATTAGGAATTAGGAATGAACTAGGCTTCCGCCATGAGGCCAATGCAGCTTACACGAGTGGCCATAACACCTTCTCAGATCAGATTCCAAGGCTCAGAACTGGACAAACCTATTCTGCTGGGATAGTGCTACAGGCTTTCTTTTAACAAGGGTCACCTCACCTTGATTCCCTTCATACCAAAAGGCCTGAATTCCAGAAGAACATAATAAACTGAGAGTAATAAATAATCCACCACACTGAAAGAAGGCATTATCACTAACAGGAAGGCACAGACTCTGCTAACATTCCTTTGTTGCCAGAACTCAGGTCTTCCGAAGGCAAGCTGTTCTTACTGACAAAATGGACAAAAAGAAGGGGAAACTGAGGCAGAAAGAAGGAAAAGCCTCCAGGATCATCATAGAGTTGAAACACATTAAACCCAATGTAGAGAGCTGGAGATACAGCTGAGGGACAGAGTGCTTGCCTCAAATCCACAAGGCCCTGAGTTCGATCCCCAGTACTGCCCCCCCAAAATGTGACAAATAGAGACCAGTAAACTCATGCCCATCAGACTTAACACAGCAGGCATATGTTACAACGTTGGTTTTTATGAAGTATCCTTGAAATTGTAAGATTAGTGATACAGTTGTAAACAAATTTCCTAGGAATATCAATGATAAAATAAATCTAACATTTACACCCCCAAGTCTCAAAAACATCCAAGAAATACAATCAGCAAAAAAAGGGAATTCAAATGTTGAAATCATTTGAGGAATAGTCTCTATGTTGCATTCACT
Source organism: Mastomys coucha (assembly GCF_008632895.1). NCBI lineage: Eukaryota > Metazoa > Chordata > Mammalia > Rodentia > Muridae > Mastomys > Mastomys coucha. The sequence continues at coordinate 103,211,943 of NW_022196897.1, forward strand.
GAATACAAAGAACTCAGAAAAAAAATGTAATCCAAATTAATCTTCAACTTTCTTAAGCTTAAACCCTAGAAAGTCATGCTTCACATTGTCCTGGTTCGTTCACAGCATCCCCAGTCTCCTGTTCATCTGCAAATAAAATAATCACAGTGATTATACAATCAGAAACACATGAATAATTAAGAAAAATCATTCAGCTTATTAAGCATTACATCATTTATTTTGCTGTACAATATATAATAACCATAGCCTGTTTGATATTATAGAAAAGTCATCACAAAACTATAAAGTCCATAAGGAAAATAAAGTTATAGTTAAAACAAACAAACAAACAAACAACTAGGGAGAGGGCCACTTTGAGAGACTGACGATTTAGGGGAAGACATCAAAAATACTTTCTGGCTTTCTAAGTTTCTGAGGAATAGGCTGAAGCCAAAAGTAAATGCTACCTGAAAGAGAGATGAGGGCTGGCTGATTTTCTTCTCTTCAAAGACAGGGGAAAAACTGTGTCACAAATAGAATATATATTTCTACCTTTGATGTAAAAACATAAAAAGATAGGACAAAAAATGAAATCAAATAAGAGAAGACAATGAAAGAAATCAGGAGAAAATTGGAAAGTTGTAGGATGTGAAATAATAATAATAAAAAAAAAAACTTGTTTGCCAAATCCTTAAAATGTTACCATAGACCTGGCAACTACACTCCTAGGCATGTGCAAAAAAAAGTACTGGGGAACATAACGTCCAACAAAAACTCATACACAAACATTTATATCAGCATTACATACAACAGCTGAGAAATGGGAAAGCCCTAAGGGTGCATCAGACGGATGAATAAAATGGGCTATGTTGATACAAGTAATACAATATTACTCAAAGGTAAAAGGAACAGACCATGGGTACACGCTGCAAGATGGGTAAATCTGGAAAACACTCTGCTGTGTGTAAAAGGCACTCACGGAGGCTGCGTGTGTTATAACGCCACTTACAGGACATCCTCAGGGTCTGCACAGTTACAGAGACTCAAAGCAGAGAAATGTGGTTGCAGCATGGGAAAGAGGCACTAGACAGGACGTAGAGGAAGCCAGCGCAGATAAAAGAGGGACCGTAGCATCACAAGCATAGCCTGTTGTTTGTTTTGTTGTTGTTGTTGTTGTTGTTGTTGTTGTTATAGTAAAATTGAGTCCTTTTCTGTGCAGTAGGCAAATGCCCACCCAGTGAAGGGCCATTCACCCTGGAGGACTGAACTTCAATTCCACCTCCCATCTCCCAGTATTCATTGTTTCCTCTGTAATGTCACCCATGGACTTCATCTTGAAGCCATTATACATGGCTCACTTGTATGAGTGCTCATCTTCATTGAAAGACTAAGAAGTGTTTCAAGTGTGACTGTGACCTACTCACATTCTCATACCCTAGACCGATGGTCCTCAACTGGGAGAGATGCTCAGTGAACACTTGGCAATGTCATTGTTTGCTGTATTGAGTACAGTCAGGGGACTTTATCAAACTTTAGAACACATAGGACAGCAGCCTCCACAGTAAGAAAATATTACACTGTAAATGTCAGCAATGCTTAAATAAAGTTGCCTTCCTAGAACCTAGGAAAGTGTGTAAAACACAGGAGGAATTTGAATATATATGCAGTAGCTAAGTAGATAGATGGATTTAACTGACAAGCTCCGGGTCCCAGTGGAAGATCTTGCTTTAAAAAACTAGGTAGATGTCTCTTGAGGAAAGATACTCAAGGTTGACTCCAGGACTTATGCACATACACTCAGGAGATCTCAGTTTGGGTGTGTATCCTATGGTGGAGTAATTATATCACACAGCCAACTAGGCTTCCACAGTCCCTGCCACAGTATTCATTGTACTCCATCCTTTTAAAGTCACATGCTTTTAAGGAAGTTGCATACGCACATAAAAACATCAAGGCAGTGTATGTAATGTGATCCAATAGAGAGGTAACATGCTCAAGCATTCAGTGAAGACAGAAAACAAGAATGGAGAGATCGAAGAGGATGGGTTTAGGGTCAGTCTCCTTTGAAGAAACACATAGCATTGGTGGTACAGTGAATGTGGCTGCCATCCACTGAAGGAACATGTGAACACTTCCAAAGTACAGAAGAATCGGAAAGAACTTGAAGTCCCTGGCTAATCTAGCTGTAACCAGAATCGCATTCAGGTGATTAATCAAAGACTGACAAGAGAAGAACTTGAGGTCACACTGTGGAGGCCTTCAACAGTGAGTAAAAGAAGTGCCAACTCATTCAACAGGTAATGTCCAGCCTCCAACTGTCATAAGAAGTGTGGTCATCAAATGCTTACTCTGTCAACAGTGGGAGGGGTGGAAAAGAAGGCTGGGCAGGAAAGGGAGGAGGAATCAAAGTGCTTGGAGCTTGAAAGTATAAAACCTGGGGAGGTCCCAAGCAAGGAAAAAGACAGTTCAATAAGGACTAAGAGGTTAAAGAAATGGAAGTCAGGAGAGAAATGTGAGTTGAGAGGGAGAGATGAAAAACTGAGTGTGAGGTTGTCAAGTTGCCTAGTGGGCAGTTAGAGGCATGAGACTGAAGTGTTAGCTCAAAATCAACCTATCACAGACATCAGAGGGAATATAAACAGATGATGATGATGATGATGATGATGATGATGATGATGATGATGATGATAGATAGATAGACAGACAGACAGACAGACAGACAGATGATAGATGATCAATACATAATAAGTTTTAGAGTACACTACATTAGGGATTAAAGTTTAAACTGTTAAAATATGCTCACAAATTATGACACATACTTAAGACACAGATGAGTAATTGAATATTTGTTTATGCTAAAAAAAAATACCTCCTGTGTCATTGTACTATTGTAAAATACAATACTAACCATGGAACCATATCTGGGAATACAGGTGTGGGCTGGGCAGGCATTTTTATGTATTTTATAGTATTTACATATATTTACAGGTATATTTACAGGTATTTTGCAAACTCATTCCCTGAAACAAATTTTTTTCACTAAAGTTTGGAGGTTGAAATCTTTTGAAATTACTTATCACTATTCAAAATACTTTGTCTTTTTCTCTACAATCAACATCATTTTCTGAATGACAGAATTGTCATGAAAGACAATACATCTCATGAGAGTGTTAACCTCTCCCTGAACATCAGGAAGTATGCGCCTAGGTTTGCGAGCACTCAGGAACAGCACCTGAGGCTTACAGTACAGTGCTGCATCTGCCTCTCCTTTTACTCAAATATCTTCAGGTGGACATATTCACAAAACACATATTCTAAGAAATATTCAGAAAACGCATGTTCTCCAGCCTTACCTACTATTGATTTCTCTGCAAGGCTGATTTCTGGCTGTTGGTCATCTGAGGAGGAGTTCACGTTGATGTCATCCAGGGGATCATCCAGAAAAGGGGGCTTTTTCAGTCTCCCAATGCCAATGGTCTTTGACATAAAATAGTCAGCTGCATCATTGAAAGCCTCCTCCTTGAAGAACTGGAGGTGTTTCAAGGTCTCTACTTCAATAAGGAGAGCTTCCGGTTTGTAGTGCCCAGCCAAGGCTTTGGTAAGATAGGAGTCTGCAGAATACACAAATCCCTCATTCTCAAGCCTGTTTGCATTGTCTAGCTGGGTTTTCTGGACCTTGGCTTCGGACTCCTCTGATAACTCACAGTGGGTGGACGGGCAAAGCTGTGGGGACCCGAGTGCTGTATCAGTATCTTTGTTTTCTCTTTCAGAAGAAAGACCAAGAGCAACGCATTTCTGTTTGGATAAACACTCATCCAGAAGGCACTTGAGTTGTTCCTCAGAAAGACGCGATGGGGAGTTTCTCTGAGGAAACAAACCAAAAGTGTTCACTGTCAATAGGTTGACTCTATGTGTTTACTCTAGGTAAGCTTCCATGAATATAGCAGAACTTCAAGTGTCAGAAAACCCCTTACCCATTACATGCAGATAGGAAAGTAGGTTGTTTGGAAGTGTCCAAAGCTGTAGGAGGCTAAAGAGAAACCTGCAGAATAAATTTTTTATACTTTTCTGGGAGGTGGGGGTTAAATCAGGATTTCTCTATACAGCCCTGGCTGTGCTGGAATTCACCCTGTAGGCCAGGTGGGTCTCAGACTCATAGGCCCCTGTCTCTGCCCCTCAAGTGCTGGGATTAAAGGTGTGGAACCACCGCCCAGCCAGAATAAATTTAAAATCAATTGTACACATTAATCTGGAGGAGGGAATCATATAACGCTGATCAAAATGACCTAAAGTAACCACTAGCACCCTTCTAGCACACAGAAACAACGGAGCTGAAGACAGTGTCTCCCACTGGGCCACGCAGAAATGAATCCTACCATAATTTCCAGTCGGGTTCCTCTGCCTCCACCCATCCCTCAGTGTGAGCCATGTACCACTCAATTCTGAGACTGAGAGAAACCAGGGCCCATGACACTGTCCCCAGGGATTCACCAACAGTGCATCTGTCCACAGCTTTCAGAAGACAATACCACCGAGTACAGAAGAGGAAGCTCGAAGGTGGGGCCCATCCTGAGATGTGCAGTCACTTCAAAATTACAGGCACAGGCCAGGGGCATTCCAAGAACAGTGTATTCGGGAAGGAAGGGGTGATCACACATATTAAATCTCCATTTGTAAAGATTATCTAAGGCTGAAAGTTTTAAACAAGACATGAATTTTAAAACACTTTTCCCCCTTATAGTTGTATACCAACCACCACACCTGATTTATGCAGCACCCAAGGCTGAACCCAAGACTCTGAGCATACTAGGCAAGCATTCTACCAATCGAGTGACAGAGTGGCGTGTGTGTGTGTGTGTGTGTGTGTGTGTGTGTGTGTGTGTGTGTGTGAAACTGTCTAAAATCAAAGGTAATTAAGATTTAAAACCCACATTTTTCTTCCAGTGATGTTCTGAAGAAACACAAAAAACGAACCAAGTACAAGTATGTGGGGGACAGGAACTCAGGAGAACTGCAGCAAATTACAAACAGCTCAAACAGGAACAGCTTCCGAGTGCATTAAAACACACTAAAAGTTGTGTCCTCCTCTGGTCTGCACCTAATTCCCACCCAATGCTCATATGTAGCAGACGTGCATCTCAGTCTTCATGTGGGTCCCCCAAAACTGGAGTGGGTCTGTTCCCTAAAGCTGTTGCCAGCCTGTAGACTCCATTCCCCTAACTAGGCTATCTTGTCTGGCCTCAGAGGGAGAGGGTGCGCCTAGCCTTACAGAGACTTAATGTACCAGGGTGGAGGGGAATATCTGGGGGGTGCCCTCTCAGAGGAGAAGGGGAAGGGATGGGGAGATGGACTGTGTAAGGAGGGAGCTGGGAGGTGGGGGGCAGAGTGTAAGCAAATAAATAGGGAAAAGGTGCCCCTCTCCAGTAAGTCAGTATTCAAGGATATGGGGGAAAACTAACTAAAATGCCTACCTGACAGCTACAAGGCCCCATAAGAAGGCTTACTCATCTACTGCAATGGCCATGACTTCTACCATAGCAATGTTCTTCTTGGCTTACTGGGAAAATACACAAAGAAGGGACGAGAGATGCAGCTCAGAAGGACGGTATCTGTCAATATGCACGAGGCCCTGAGTTCAACCTCAGTAACATACACACGCACACACACAACACACAACATGCATGTGCGCGCGCACACACAATGCACAATGCACAATGCACAACACGCACACACACAACACTCACACACACAACATACACCAAAACCAGAGAAAGTAGTTAAATGTTCTACATATGCTGTATAAACCAACATACAACCCTGGTTGGAAGCTCTTACCAGAACATAGTCAACTCCTTACTCTTCCACACCCTTTCTCAGGCAGCCAACAAACTACAGTAAGACAAGTTCTGCACCATGTTTTTAAAATATATCACGTGTTTTCAACTTATATTGAACTTGTCTGTAAAACACAGTGATGCCAGGCACGATGGCTGTACGCCTTTAATCCCAACACTCAGGCAGAAAGAGGCAGGTGGATCTCTATGAGTTCAAGGCCACCCTGGTCTACATAGTGAGTTCTAGGTCAGCCAGAGTTGCATGGTAAGATCTTCTCTCAAAAAAAATTTTTTTTAATAAAATAAAAACTCAGTGGCAACTGCCACTGTGAGTTTGAGGATAAGAAATTGTACTGGAATTGAACTCAGGTCCTCTAGATGAGCAGCCAGTGCTCATAACCACTGGACCATCTCTACAGCCAGCAAATCCTACTTTTAATAAGTAACTTCCAGAATCTAGATGTGGTACTGTTCCCATTTTCAGAGCATTTCCTTCACCCAGCTACATAGATCTAGTCAACTAGACCACGAAGGCAGCCTTAGCATGGCAGTAGGCACTTAGAATACACCTTCTAATGTTGCCTACCTAACACCGTTTACAATGAGGCCACAGCTGGGATTTAGAAAGAAGACCCTGCATTGTCATCAACAAATATCTGTCATTATGAAATTCTCAGACAACAGAACCACTGGCCCATGTTGGACCAGCAGAAAGGAAGGATTGCAGAAGTCAGGTCTCTGGGGTATACGTGGGAGGGGGAGTTGGGAAGTAATCTGCTATGTTTGGTAGCTTCCAAAAGTAATACTGATAAGTTAGATGCTTGGAAATTCTGGCAATATATTTGGCTAGATATCTAGAAAAGGATAGCTGTTATGAATACTGAGAGGAAAGTAAAACCTTTTATAAAAATGAAGGACACAGAGTCTAGTACACAAAGAGAAGGAGGGAGAACAAGAACTAAGCAAAATAAAAATAATTTTTAACTGTAGGACAAACACAAACATTGGGAATGGAGAGCTGAAGATGTTCTGACTACTCTGAAATGGATTTTTATAAGCAATAATTTTAAAAGAGGGATAAAGGACAGAGGTGCAGCTCGATGGCAGGGAGCATACTTCCCGGGTGAGGCTCTGGGTTCAAACCTTGGCACCACCAACTTGGCAATGAGCACAAAAACATCCTTAAAAATAGTTCTGGTATTTCTTTACCTCTCCACAATACCAGGGGTGAACCATTAATTTTTGCTCTTGAAACATTATAAGCAAAAGTCAATCAAATATAGTAATCTTGAAAAATTAAGTTAGTTCAATAACAGTGTTTCTGGGTGGCAGTGTAGATCAGAAAATGCCATGTGACCCACTTTTCTTGTCTTTTGGTTCCCAGCAGAGCCTTGCCCACATAAAAACTCAATAAATGGCTATAATGGAAACTGAACGAGTGAAGGTTGCCCCGAGTGTTTAGATAGCACTTTATCACATAAGCAGCTCACAGATGCTGGACTGGATTGGACTCAGGCTCTACAGAGCCACCCCTGGCTTCTCTCAGTAGTTACGCATGATGGCTGAGGCTACGTCCAGATTGCTTGTGACGCTTCTGAGCTCCAGAGCTCCAGGACTGAGCCTCTTAGTGTGAGCAGTCAGGGAACCATCTGTTCAAACATTCACCTCCAAGACTCCACCTACATGTCAGCTGATGTCCACATGCTGATAGATGAGTTACTTATCATTCCTGCCCATAAAACTTAATATAGTGTGTTCCCAGGCTTCATTTTGCTACAGAAGAGAACAAAAGCCCCTCCCCCCACCTTCATCTTAGCCACCTTTCCATGTGTCTTCCTTCCTTCCACTATTGAAGGTTTTGTACATGCATATACTCCATGCTGAGCATAGTTCCCATGTGACTCTTCTCTCCTGCCCATGAGCCCCTTTGTTCCCCTAAGGTGCTTTGTTTCTTCTTTCCTGTCATCACTATGCATATGAGTTTATGTCTGTATACAAAGCTGGAGTCACAGGTGAGAGAAAAATCAACTAATACATGTCTCTCTGAGGCTGGCTTTTGTCACTTCATATGATTATCTCCAATTGCATCCATTTTCCTGCAAACAACACAGCTTTGCTCTTTATGGGGAAAACAAAACAAAAAAAAAAACAAAACAAAAAAAACAACTCCATTGAATGTACATGGATTTTCCCTAGCCACTCCCATGTTGTTAAACACCTAACTGGGTTCTATAACTTAGTTACTGTGAGCAATAGCATAACAATCACTGTTGTGTGAGCATCTCTGTAACACATCAACTTGCATTCCTCTGGATAAGTACCCAGGGATAGTGTGACTTATGATATGGAATATTTATTTTGGAAGAATCTCCATGCGGACTCTCAAAATGGCCACACCCAGTCACATCTTCACCCGCAGTGCATAAGGTTCTCCTATGGCCACATTCTCCAGCATTTAGTGTTATTTTCTTTCTTTCTTTTTTTTTTGGGGGGGGGAGGGTTTTTTTTGGGGGGGTTGTTTTGTTTTGTTTTGTTTTTCGAGATAGGGTTTTTCTGTATAGCCCTGGCTGTCCTGAAACTCACTCTGTAGACCAGGCTGGCCTTGAACTCAGAAATCTGCCTGCCTCTGCCTCCCAAGTGCTGGTATTAAAGGCATGCGCCACCACTGCCCAGCTACTGTTATTTTCTTAAGGCCCCCATTCTGGCTAGGGTGAAATGGAGGCTCCATGCAGTTCTGATTTGTGGTGCTCTGAAGTTGCACTGCTGGTACGGTAGAACATTTATTTATGTTTCTTGGCCATTTGCATTTCGTCTTCTGTTCTTTTCCTGAGCCCACCTAGTGGCTGGGTGGTTTAATCTCTTGTTGTTCAGCTTCTGAAATTCTTTGTACAGTCTAGATACTAATGTCCTGTCAGATGTGTAGATGGTGAGGAATTCTGCCCATTCTGTGGGCTCTTTCTTCACTCAGCATTTTCCTTTGCTACACAAAAGCTTTTCATTTCAAAGGGTCCCACTCATTGACTGGTAAGCAACTAGAGTCCTGGTGAAAAAACACTCGCCTACGTCAATCTCTACAACTATTTTCTCAGCTGTTTTTCTCTAACAGTTTCAGAGTTTCAGACCTTAAATTAAGGCATTTGATTCTTTTAGAGTTGGATTTTATGTGGAGCAACAGAAAGGAATATAGTTTTATTCCTCTAAATGTGGCTACCTAGTCTGGTCTTGTCTCCCAGTTAGTCTGATGTTGGCTACAGATTTGTCATAGATAACCTTTACAATTTTGAAATGGATTACCTCTAATTCTTGTCTCTTCTGGACCTTTAGCATGAAGGAATGTTGGATTTTGTGAAAAGGCCTTTCTGCTTCTATCAAGATGATCATGTGATTTACTACAGAAGATTTCTGTGACATATTACATTTATTGACTTGTATATGTTCAACCAGCCCTGCATCTCTGGGATGAAGCAACATCTCTGTGGTGAATGGAATTTGTGATGTGTTCCTGAATTTGGTTCCCTAGCATTTTAGCAGCTCTTTTGCATCTGGGCTTATCAGGAAGACTGATCAACAATTCCTTGCGGTTGTTTTTCTATCTGCTTTTGGTATCAGGGTGATGCTGACTTCGTAAGCAGAGGTTGATAACATTCCATCTTTCATTGCTTCATGGAGAAGTTTGAGATTGCAGCGTGTTAGTTTGTCTTTAACAGTCTGGCAGGACTCAGCAGTGGACCGATCTGGACCTTGACTTTTCTAGGTGGGAGATTTTATATTAACTGTTTCAATGTCATTGCTTGTTGAAGACCTGATTTTTTTTTCAATTTCTATTGGCTATTTTATTTATTTAATTTCAAATGTTATTCCCCTTCCCAGTTTCCACCCACAAGCCCCCTATCCCCTGTCCCCTCCCCTGACTCTATTAGGGTGCTCCCCTACCCTACCCACCCACTCCTGCCTCAGTGCCCTAACATTCACCTACCCTGGGTCTTTGAGCTTCCACAGGACCGAGGGGCACCACCCAAGTGATGCTCGATAAGGCCATTCTCTGCTACACATACAGCTGGAGCCATGGGTCCCTCCATGTGTACTCTTTGGTTGGTTGGTGGTTTAGTCCCTGGGAGTTTTGGGAGGGTCTGGTTGATTGATATTGTCATTCTTCCTATAGAGTTGCAAGCCCCTTCAGCTCCTTCAGTCCTTCCCCTAACTCCTTCATTGGGGTCCCCATGCTCAGTCTGGTGGTTGGCTGTGAGCATTGATCAGGTTCTGGCAGAAGCTCTCAGGAGACAGCTATACCAGGCTCCTGTCAGCAAGCGCTTCCTGGCATCAGCAATAGTGTCTGGGTTTGATGTCTGCAGATGGGATGGATCCCCAAGTGGAGCAGTCTCTGCATGGCCTTTCCTTCATTTCCCTGCATTTCCAGTGATACTAGGTATGTCAGAGTACCTGGGAGTTTCCTCTGGGTGTTCTCAGGTCTGATATTTTTTATCTTATCTTTTAGATTTAACAACTCAGTACACTATAAGTTTTTAAGTTATATCCTGACAGGTTTTTTTTTTTAATTTTATGTGCTATGGGTTGTACTGTCTGTCCTTTCACCTCTAATTTTATTGGCTTGTCTGTCTGTCTGTCTCTCTCACTCTCTCTCACTCTCTCATTTTGGTTAACAGTTTGTTGATGTTAGTTATCTTTCTAAGAAATAATTCTTCCTTTTATTGACTCATGAATTCTGTTTTCATCCCTAGTCCATTCATTTCACTCTTCTTTCTCTCACTGCTTGGAGTTTGGTGTGTTCTTATTTTCCCAGGGCCCTAATGCACAGCATTAGTTATTTGCTTTGAATCTGATTTCTCTTTGTGTCACCTGGAACTGTAAAGCTCTCTGAAGGACTACTTTCATGGTATCCCCTACATTTTTGTATGTGTGCTTTTATTTTTATTCGTTTCTAGTCAAAGAACCCATTTATCATTCAGTAGTAGCATATTGTTTAATTCCACAAGCTTCTGCATGTTCTGTAGCTCCTTTGATACTGATTTCTAGATTTGTTGCACTGCAGTCAGAGAGCAGACGAGGAGTTACTCTCGTTTTCCAATGCTTGCTAAGACTTGCCTTCTGTCCTGTTACATGATCTGTGTTAGAGAAGGTTCTATGGGCTGCTAAGAAGAACACATCTTCTCTATGGGCCTCTAAGAAGAATTTGTATTCTTTACATGTCCCATTTAACTCAGGCATCCTTTGTTTTGAATGCTCTTTCTTTATTATCCAGTGTGCAAACAGAAAATAAGCAGGGTAAATATACCAGATTCTCCTTCATTAGGAAAGCAATATAATATGTGTGGGTTGATTGTCAGGCACCTCACTAGTCTTACTGACACCATCTGATATCTTGCAGAACAGTACTAACTAACATTTACTAAATACTTACTCTAAGCCAGATATTGTCCTATGCATGTTATATGTTGGTTCATTTAAACTTTACAGTGAACCTAAAAGATATATGCCATTCTTATTATCATTCTCACTTTATATACATGGAAAGTGAGACATCAATAAATTAAATAATGTCCAGTGCTTACAGCTGCCCAGTAGTAGAGCTGGGGTTTGTTGAACACCGATGACCTGAGTCCAGCGTCTGACTGAGACTCATTGTAAACAATCTGTCTCTCTTTCATTCTCCCTGTGTCTTTTCACTGACGCTCTTGTCCTATCCATTGTCATGAGAGAAAAACAAAAAACAAAAACAAAACAAGCAAACAAACTCAACTCTTCCACCAGGCATTTCCCTTGTTTTCAAGCTTTTGCTCAGATTAGATCTATGTTTAGATAAATGTAGTCCCCTTTCTTTCAACTCATTAATAAAAAAACCCACCACAGCTATAGCTCCATTCCCAGTGTGCCTGCTGATTCTGCTCTTCCACCCTGATAATGCCAGTTTGGTATAAAAATTAAATTTGATTCAGAGGAAACTTTCGCTTGCTGGAGCTGAAGCAGATATGGTTGTCTCACCCTTGTTCCTATCTTTCCTCCTGCACTAAATAGACACAGTTTCCACCGCCATAAAAATCTCTAATTATTTGGGCATCAGATTTGTTGACAGAGCCATTGAGATTAGGTGTGTAGCACAAACAACCGTAAAATCCACCATTAGAGGCTTGCAGAAGCAATCCAGGGCTTTGATGTGAGCTCACACTGTCAGGTGTTTTTCTCCAACAGAGTTTCTAAAGAACACCATATAAAGAGACCATACATATATACATATATGTATATATATATGGTTCCATATCACAAGGGAGAATGGGTGGGGAGACAGAATGTCCTAATCAATCAATCACAAGAGCAAAGGTAAAAAAGTTTTCATTGAAAACTGCCTCTACTTCAAAACAAACAACAACAAAAATCCACCCTTGGCTTAGTCACCAAGATGTAGCTTTACAGCTCTCCGCAACCACTGCTGGCAACACAAGTCTATAGAAACCTTAAAAAAAAAAAAAAAGCAGGCTGGGGATAGCTAGAGGAATGCTCTAGTTGAATTAAGAGGGGTCATGATGGGAGCCAAAGTCATGAAGTCCATTAGCCAATTGTCTTAACCTTGGATGGAGCCAAATCTTGCCTCACTCTACCTAGGACTCAGCTGGGTAGTGAGCAAACTGGAACTACTATATGTCACTGAGCCCTCAGGAAGATCTCTAGGCTCCCAGGGGCTGCCTCTCAACAGCTTGTTACCTTGTACTTATAACCACCTGAGCTTTTAACCAAAGCTGTGATGCCATTAAAGCACCGTCCCTGAAATCTTCAACAATGCTTCCTGGTTGGACTGAGATGGCATGGATGTTCAGTACAGGCTCACCCTGCAGAAGAATTCATCTAAGGCCAGCTCAGATCAACAAGGTTTAAAAGAAAAGTGATGTCCACTCACATATGGCACTGAGGAGGCCTTTAGTGATACAAAATCAAGGCAGAGGGACAACGGCTTAGCCTAGGAAGTAGTACCTGGCCTCACATAGCCCGTCAAGAGTTTGGACAAGGCCTTCACTAGGGACCATAAGTACTTCTGCTTTCCAGAGATGGGGTGACAATATGTTCATAGCTGCCCCCAAGGATGGCTCATTCCTCTGGCTTGTGAGATCATTTATATGGATGTCCCTCCCCCATGAGAAAGAGTACTCACCCAGACTCACAAAAGAATTGGTGTTCAACCCTGGGAATTAGAAAGAGGAGTTGAGTAACCCCTCAAGTGGCCAAGAAATCTCCTCACAGCACCATGTCCAGGAGCCAGGCTGCCCTGCCACACTCCAACATGAGGAGATTTAGTTTGTCCATTGAGATCTGCACACATGTCATAATCAGTGGAGGAGAATAAACACTAAAGGCCACCCTCGGCCAGTAGAGGGGAAGGCACTGAGCTAAGTCCTTCCCCTAGGAGGCAGTGACTCCTGTGTCACCCTTGGAGATGTCTCACAATATCAAATCATCAGTCACACTTGCCTGCCAGCACTGGACACATCGTTACACCCCTCTTCTGTTTCTCCGTTGTTTTCTTAAATAATTAAGTGGTAACAGTCAAGCATTTCTCCATGCTCTGCTGTTTCCAACTGAGACCAGAAGCAACAGTTTCCTAGTCCTGCCAAGGTTCTGAGGGTGGAGGGCACAGCACCAGTGAACTCTAAAAACCCATCTACAAGGCTCACTGCATACAGGGACCACAGAGCTATGGCCAGTAGCATCAGTGTTACTGAAAGCAAGTGTTACTTGAGGATCCTTGGGGTTTGGGGCTATGATTCCTACTCATTGCTGAGAGCCAGGTGGCAGATCATGACCCCAGGGGCAGGTGGAAGAACACTCCTTGGAGACTTGGAGGGACATTTATCCAGAGCAGCTGAAAGGAACATAGAGGGAGGATATGAACTGAGCCAGGGGAAGAAAGTCAAAATCCTAGCTAAACAGAAAAGGAAAGACCAGCATGAAGTGGAAGGGGAGACCGTGGTGTGCTATTCAGTTGCTAAGACATCAACTGGACAGGAGTGCTGCTTGCCTTCTGCAGGCAGGATGCAAGGCTAGGTTAAACAGACGCATCCCCTCACAGTTCCTCCTCCCTCAGAAATCAAAGCAAGACCAGGCAAGCCATGCAAACATGCAGCATCCCTCTGCATCCCAGATGTGTCTCCATCACCCTTTCTCCATGTTGCTTTCTACACCACTGTGTGCATTCCCATGGCTACATGGGAAAAGGCCTTGGTGAAGTATCTTTCTAGAAACTATTGTTTCTTCCACAGAGGGACAGGAAATGCACTTATCATCAACATAGAGTAGCAGGGGAAGGCTGGTATTTCTAAATTTAAATCTGCCCTCTTTTTCCTCTGCATTTTAGAAATTGGACAAATCACAAAAACCTCCCACTCAGACTTCTCACTGATAAATAAAAATGCTAGCATCCAATTGGCTCCAAAGCTAGTTCAACAAACACTAAGGAGTAAGCAACTGTATTGTGCAAGGCTGCTCATGGTGTAAGCCTGGTGTGGGACAGGTGCAATGTCAGCCTACCAGGATGTGAGTGTGCAGCATCCTCTGTGCTAGCAGCAGCAGCTGCTGCTGGATGAGCTTTCTCAGGAAGCCACACCCTGTCCAGGTTCAACTGGCCCTTAGTTCTGAGGGTCTCTCTGAGGTACCAAGGATGGATGGTGCTTTACAGATAATCTCACACTGTTTGCAGTGAGTAGATTAGCATGTATCCTGCTGGATTTAGGAGGCTACAGAGACCATTAGATGCTGGGAGAAAGACAACATGGGACAAAGGTAAAATGCCACCTTCCTGTGAGGCCAACTACATCTCCAGTACCAGAAAGTACCAAAGTTAGTAAGCAGAAAGGGGCTGGTGTCAGGACACTTTTATCTTTATTCAAAATAATGTGAAGATTTCCATGAGAGAATATAGGGGATATAAGGAACAGGACTGTCTCTTCACAAATACGGGAATCCACTGTCCCTTTCCCCCCGCTCAGACCCTATGGCACCAGGAGCCCTCCAGTTGCCCCACTCTCGCCTCTCCATATAAGCACACCATCCCCAGGAAATATTCTCTTGCCAAAACTTCAAAGCATTTCCTACTGCCTCTCCTTAGAGCCTACCTGTCCAAATGTGCTTCCCCATCACCCTCCTGAGATTGCAATATGTAACTCTTTCAAGAAACAAACTGGCATTTAGAGGAGACCTTTGAATCAGAATGACGTAACCCAAAGCCCTGATTCTAGGAAGGGAATCCAGGCCCATGGCCAGATGGCAGAAAAATATTTGGAAGGTATCCATCCCTTTCAGCACTTCAAATCAGGCCACACCAGGCATAGTCCTAGCCCAGTTGGACAGACCTTCGGCCCTGTCACATTGCATTAGCTTTGATTTTCCTGCTGGTCAGAAACCTTGTAGCACAGATCTAACCTCACACTGAATTTGTTGATGAAGGAGAGCCATTTCTGGTCACAAACAAGTGACCTGTGGCGTTTCCCAGGGTTGAAGCACTCCCGCAGTCCTGCCCTGTCTAGACATGTATCTGAAGCATCTAATTACCCCGTGCCTTCTGTATGGCACACAAAGCCTGACATAAACACAGCACTCCCATTAATAGCGCTGCTCAGTGAACTGTCCTTTTACATTTCCAGTCTCAGAGTGAGATCGCACTGCCACGGAGAATGATATGCTGTGGGTAGCATGCTCCAAGCTATGCTCTCATCCAAATCCTGGAAGTTAAATCCTCTGGCCAGCAGTAGAGCCACCTGGAGAACTGGACACAAACGCAGAAGGACCTGCGTAGCATGCTTTACTGTCTCATAAACAGTGCATTCGACGCTCCCTTTCACATAAAGCTGGATGAGTCATTCTGCTTCCCTTCACATCACCAGGGCCTCTATTAGGCAAGTGTCCAGGCAAGCCCATGTCATCAGCCATTTGCACTAGAGTCAGGATAAGTTAGGGCTGAGGTGGACAGAGTTGGTAGTACCACATTAATATGATAAGAAAATTAAGGCTTGGACAAATTGAATATCTTCATCCAAGGCCCAGAACTAATGCAGCCAGGCCCTTTCATCCCCACAACTACCTTCCAACAGATGCTCAGAGTTCTGTTCCCAGGGAAGCTCCTTGACAACAGCAGGGTACCACGGCACACACTTCCCCTTCTGCTTGACAGCTAGCAGCACCCTATAGCAAATGTCTCTTTCATCTCACAGACCTGAGGCCAGTGTATGAGCAAGAGGAGAGGTCCAGGGGATGGCAGCCACCCTCTGAGTCCCCCAAACATGGAACCCCAGGTTCCACCTTCAGCACCCTCTGCATCTACCTTTATGCACATGTTAAGTTCTTTGAAGAAGGAACCAGGTTCTCTTCCACCCTGTGTCTTATTCCTTCCCAGGGCTTGGCAAAAGACAGACCCTTGATGAAGATTTGTAGACATCATAGTGTCTTCTTTTTAAACTTTAGTGCCTGTGTGCATTCATGTATCGTAATTCATGTATCGTGTGTGTGTGTGTGTGTGTGTGTGTGTGTGTGTGTGTGTGTGTGTGTGTTTCAGAGGACAATTTAT
Source organism: Mastomys coucha (assembly GCF_008632895.1). NCBI lineage: Eukaryota > Metazoa > Chordata > Mammalia > Rodentia > Muridae > Mastomys > Mastomys coucha. The sequence continues at coordinate 103,228,323 of NW_022196897.1, forward strand.
GGGGAGGGAGGATCTAATCTCTCCTTCTACCATGTGGGTCCCAGGGCTTGAACTCAAGTCACCAGGTTTGGCAGTAAGTCCACTTGCCTGTTGAGCTATCTTGCTGACCTCTTCTTTGGGAGATCTTCTACCTGCTACAGTGACACCCCCCATAAACTCAAAGGTCTTGATCTCTTTATTGACCAACGGTCTGAGGCCATGGCCAAGCCTAACCCCAGTACCCTTCCTTCCTCCTGAGACATGTTGTTCCATCTGGAGCTGCTTTGAAAGGTAGCAGTCCAATTAAAACTTCAATTGAAATTAGGGCAGGCCAGACAAGAATGCTTTAACTGCTGAAGAATTCCCTAACATGGGGAATTTCAGGTTCCATTGAGGGCCAACAGACAGATGACACTGTTGAAGGCGTAAGTGTGCCTTGTTTTCTCCATGTCACAATCCACAGTGACTCACTACATCCCATGATAAAGGTGATAATAACTGAGGGAAAATGTTTCCGAGTCTCACACATGCACACGAGCATGCGTGCACACACACACACACACACACACACACACAACTCAAGAGGAATAAAAAGCCTGAATCACAGGCCTGTGATATTCACTGCAAGTCAGACATAGAGATTAATTTGTTCTGCCAAAAAACCAGCCAAATAATATTCCATTTTTTATTATGGTTAGGCTTAATTATAGACATCTACTTGTGTGTTTAAATAGAAATCCTCACAAACATGCAGTAAAGTGTATCCTTTCATAAGAACTTACAGTGCAAAGCCTTTCTCAGAAGTTCCTTGTTTGTAAGGATAGACTTCAAATTAACAAGACAGGGCCTCCACGTTCCTGTGAACACCAACTGTGTCACACTTTTCTCTTGATTTCCAATGATGGGCAGATGAGCCCCGTCCCTGCCCTGATGCCGGCCACTCGGATGGAACAGGGATTGTCCAAAAGCTGGCGGGTATAAGGACTGCTCAATGTGAGGCAGTTGAAAAGTTCACCCAATTAAATACACTAAAATAGCCTATCTGAAGACACAGGGGAAGAGCTCCAGATATTGTACCTTCTGATCATATAGTAAAGTGTCACTAGAAGTCAGACAAAAATAATAATTTTGGCTCTTACTCTTGTTTCTCTACCTGCCTCTTGCCCCTTTGTTCCACCTCTCTCTTCATTCCCTCCCCCCCCTCTCTCTACATGGTCATGGCCGGCCTCTACTTCTCTATTCTCTCCTTTTCTCTGCCTTTCTCTGCCTCTGCTACCCTCTTAATTCCCCTCCCCATGCCCTAAATAAACTCTATTCTATACTAAAAAAAAAGAGAAAAAAATAGTTTTGTTTCCATTTGATTACATTTCAAATTAATGTTTTAAGGTCAAGTATGTGGAGTAAAACTACAATTTCTCCCCAGATCATGTACTAACATGAAGTGTAGGGTGCTAGCTGGCATCTGACCACCAAACAGGAACAGGAAGGCAGTATAGACTCGAAGACACACTTCTACTCACTGCATGTAAGCAGCCCACAGAAATGTCTACCCAGAGCTTTGCCACCACTTCTCCCACTGTCTTCCCTTCTGTCCCTAGATTGTTTCCACAACCATGTAAAAGGCCACTGTTCCTGAATTTTAAGAACAAAACATACACACACACACACACACACACACACACACACACACACACACACACTTTCTCTTATTTCCTTTCTTTTGGGGAAGACTGAGGAGTGGGATGGGGTTTGATACAGGCATTTCCTATGTAACTTCACAATCATGATAATTCTCCTGCCTCTGCCTTCTGAGTCCCGGGGCTTACAGCCTCAAACAACCACACATTTGGCTTCTCATTTTCTTTATAAAGAAAAAGTTGTCATAATTTTTATTTTTAAAGAGCAGCATAATTAAACTTAAATTATCACCAATATCCTCTTAAAGTCACTGCCAGGAACCTGTCTAGCTCTTAACTGACATGCTCTTGTCCAGGGACCAGTTCCCTCCATATCTGTAAAACCGCTGCCAGTGCTCAGTCCCCCTCATGCACCCCAGCCTCACATAGCTGGTCTCTCTCTCTCCACTTGGCCTCCAGATCACTGCTAGCTCCTGACTTCTCTGCCCTTCTTCACTTGTTGCTCCTCCTCCATCCCCTTGGCCCCATCCAACCTTTGTGCCTTGAGGAAAGCTCTAGGGCTCAGTCTTTGAGTCTCTTCTTCCTATCTCTTCATCCTCCTAGTGATGCCTGGCATTCACACTGTGATGATCCCCAGGTACAGGGTTTTGCTTCTACTTCTCCTCTCCTTCAGACACAGCTCCAGCTCCCTAGTTAATATCTCTTCTCAGACTTACAATGTGCCCCTGAAATTCAGGGATTTTCATGCTGTGGCCCTTAATCCTTGGGGCCACAATGGGGACAATCTTCCCCATCTCAGTGAATAGCAACTTCTCCCTTTCGCGTGCTCAGATGAAACCTGCAGTGGTCCTCGGGATGGTCCTTTTCTCCCACAGCATCCATAAAACCCACATGAAACATGGTTCTGCTTCTACTCTCAATTTGTCTCCGGGTTCTATCCCATTCTTACTTCCCCCACACTGCAGTCCATCATTCCTTTTCCTCAGATCTCTGCATTCACCTGCAACTTGTCTTTCTGCTGTCACCTTGTGCTGCCCTAAACCAAGTCTCAATCTCTAGTGATCAAGTTTGTGTGTCCTCCTGTTGGAATCATCCAACCCAGCTCCCACAAAGTCCTTGAGAGTTAGGTTTCTCAGCACATCTCAGCTCTTTCCCCTGTATCTCTCCTCCTGCTCACTGCAGCCAGCCTCATCCACTGGCTTGCTAGTTCTTGAGTATGACTTCCATGCTCCTGCATTATTGCCCTTGTCCTTGCTGTCCATCTTCTGAAAATGCTTCGCACCCAGATGTCAGTATATATTCCTTCATTCCTTCCAATCATCTGTCTAAATGTCACAAGCCCTCCCAGGCCACCATAAGTAAACTACCAGAATTTCTATTTGCACCATCTCTCCTTGTGCCCATTCTCTGCTTCCTGGTCCTGCACATGTGGCACACACCCCCTTGGGACACGATAATAGTTTGTCTTATCCACGGTTTCACATTCTGTTGCTTTGTTTACCATAGTCAAACACAGTCTGAAAATATGAAGAAAATTCCAGAAATTCATAAGTCTTAACCTGTGCATTGTTCAGAATATCATGAAGAAATCTCTCATTCCATCCCATCCAGAAGGTAAATCATCCATTTGTCCAGCAGTCTATGATATCCCTCACCAAGCAGCCATCTTGGTTATGATCAACACTGTGATCATAAGCATCCACCCAATTAAGTCAGTTTAGCCTCATGCTGTGTGGAATGATTCACCATACAAGCCCCAAGTCGTCTCACCTCACCACATGCAGAAGGGTAAGTACAGAACAGCAAGACACTCTGAGCAAAAGCAAGATGTCACACAGAACTTCGGTTGTACTTGCCCTACTTTATTATTGGTTCCTGTTGTCCCCTCTCACTACACCTAATTTATCAGCTAAACTTTATCTGTATGTACAGGAAACCATGTTGGGTTTGGTACCAGCCATCATTTAGACAGACACTGGAGACCATGGAAAGCATGTGCTGCAGATGAAAGAGGAGTACCACACGTGACTCACATATTTGTTGGACACGCTCCCTTCTGGCACTTAAGCCCCATGTGTGTAGAAGCCTGGATCAATTCACTGCTCTATTCTCAGAGATTAGAGAAGTATTTTGATACATTAAGAATGTAGCAAATATCTAATTTAGAAAGATGCTGCTTCTGGAAGAAGTCTGAGCTGCATACAGATATGTTAATCCATCATTTTTATTCTCAGAAAAAAACATGGCCCCTTGCTTTTAATTTTTTGGTGTGAGTCTAGTTTTTAATGGCTGAGCCATTTCTCCAGCTCCCCCTACTTATTATGTTTGCACTTCTTATGTCCATGTTTCAATGAATGAATAAATTAGTTTCTTTACAACTTTGGCATACGAGAATCAAACCAGTTTCTTTGGGGCATTATAGAGTTCTTAAATGCCATTAAGAAGCTAGTCCTCCAGTCAGCCAGAATGATTCTCTTCTTCGTTGTCTCTACATCACCCATTTTATCTACCTGCCATGCTGCTGAAGCCAATAGCTGGCTATAGTATTTTATGGACAGTATCTTAGTTCCAGGTCTCAGAACAACTTTTTACTTTACCCAGCAACTCCAAGTTCTAAAAAATCGTTATTTAGCATGAGCAGGGGTGAGTGTGCAGCAGTACATGTGTGGAATTCAGAGGACAACTTGTGCAATCTGTTCTCTCTTCCCACTTTCTGTAAGTACGGATTAACTCAGGCTGTGGGGATGGTGAATGCAGCTCACTGCGGCATGCTGGGGGTAGTCTCCTTCCCAAGAGCACACACATATATTAGGGCATCAGTGGAGCCTGCTATACCCTCCTCCCAAAGTCCTGTGAACATGACATCATACTATATCAGATAAAGAGAGCAAGATGTCCTGTCTGATGACCAACAACCATGTAGAATGTTGAGGGTCATAACTCTAGGTAAGGCCATAAAGTTACTATGTTGCTTCTAAAAGTTACTGTAAAGTTACTGTGTTCACTTTGTAAACTCCCTTGAGCTGTTGGAATATGCACTCATTTACCTATAAGAAAGAAGCCTTTCCCAGGTAAGCAAACTCACTTCAAGGATCTAAACATAAGTTGAGTTGCTGCAGCCAAGGGACACACATCCAGGAGTCACTGGAAGATCTCAATGCTTTCTTTTCCCATTGCTTTAAGAAATGCATCTAAGGGTCTTTCATAATGCCCTGTTTAGGGATGATGAGTTTAGGAACTGATCTGTTTAGGAACAGGCAAAGGGCACAATTTTTTGTTGTAATGGCTTAAATCAATCACAGAGATTTGTATTATAAAAACCAGATGGCATAGTTAGTTCTGTGACTATTTCCATCCCAGACATCCAGTTACTGATGGCCATTTCCAAGGACCCTTATTCCTAATTCCTGTTAAAATGTGCATCTTGCTGAATACTATGCAGCTATTATATTATACCCACTTGATGGTAAAGTGGTGGATTTCTAACCCATTGCTGCATGTTCCTAATATCCCTAGCAACAACTGCAGCATCACCCATCAGCATCACTGGCTAGTGCAGAAAATTTCTCTTATTCCCAAAGATGCTTGTGGTCCCTCATTATTTAATCTTCCATGCTTTTGTCTAAAAGTATCCATAAAGACCCTCTTAAGGAATACAGTTGGCACACAGGTCTCCAGGATTATAATATATCTCCAAACCCCTGCACCAATCTTAGCCTTGGGTATTGGTATTTGTGTTCCCATAACATGTAAAGGAAATCTTAGCATCTCATTTGAAGGTAAGGTTCAACTTTTAGTCAACAAATCAAAGAAATTATTAGAATCAATGTCATCTATTTATATTCACATATTGAATCCAGAATCTCTGACCAAGTACTTCCATGGCAATCAATTGAACCTATCTAAAACTGTATTTTTCTTCTGGAGCCTTTAAACATGATTGCCATACATGTTCCCTGGGTGTTTTGTCAATGATAATTGGCAAGGTTTCACAACTTAAGACCATACACTGTCTCCTAGCTTTGCCTGTGTCAATGATGTTTTAAACTTTGCTGGGATCTAATAGTAACTACAACTTCACAAAATGAATAAGGACAACTGATCCACCATAATAACACAGCTGAAGCCCGAAGGTAGGTATTTCTGTCAACACAAGAAGAGCCCCAGAAAGTGGGGCACCGGGTTTCTTTAGGTGGCAGGGATGGATTAAAGGACTCTGGAGACTTAAGGATACTCTGAGTTCACCAAATTCTACTGTATCTCCTACCTATTTTTAGGTCCTACCCTCTGGATGTGCCAAAACTTTAACCTAAGGGATTTAACCAACACTGTAATTTGGTAAACTGAATTTGGCTTTTCATCTTTTCAAAACAAAATTCTGTAAGAGAATTCTTTATATGCAGCCATGGGAATAGTTTCCATTTTGATCCACACTAAGTTATAGAACCTTGAGATTTTAGCTCCTGTTCTCTCTCTTTAACCACCTATCTCTAGAAGAAGCAGTGGCCGCACTGCCTTGCTGTTCCTGGTCCTCATCCCTTGATGGAAGCCCGCATGTACCTAAGAGCATTCCCTTCCTGTGCACTTCATCCTAGTAGCTCATGGAGTCTCCCTTGAGAATTCTTCTGTGTGCAACAGTGTGCCTTCATCCCATCCCTGCTACACCTGGCTTCATCACTACCAGCCGCTCCAATAACCCAAACAGCAACCACAGTTGTCACCGTGTCCTGGCAATTCTACTTCCTATAGCAATTCCCTGTGTCAAATTCCACATCCACCAGGGTTCTTAGTAGCAAACAATAAAAACAGCCAAACTGATATTGGCTTCTGTAAGCAGAAACAGAATTAAAATAATGTCAGATATTTTCATGTCATTTTTGAGAAGGCTAGAGAAGGGTGCTGGCAAACAACCAGGAGCAAATAGGAGTCTACCGGAACAAAGTCACTTGGAGAAATCTGTGGCTGTGACTTCTGCAGAGCAGAATGCACCAACATGGCACCACCTGAGCCACAATACCACTGCTGGGACCCCACCACCTTCTTATTAACTAAGCCACCACCATGGCAAACATTGGGTAAATTGTCCATTCTTACTGCCCCATCCTTTAGTTTGGGGTATATGTACCCAATAGCCTATATCCAACAAATGCCCTTATCAAAGTCAGCTAAAAAAAAAATATCAATAGGGGGTCCCAGAAACCTCAGTGAGAGGCAAGGCTGGAATCCTATTAAAAGTCACAAAGTGGAGAATGTCCCAATACTATACTAGGTAAACAATGAAATATACAGACAAATATCCATTATAAGCATATTTTTGTATCATTAGGAAGCATCCTTACATCAAAAAAGATAGAATTTTATGGGAACCAAAGTTGGAAAATTTTTATACTAAGTTGAAAAATTCTGCAAAACTTTTACTTACTTGCAGAACTTTTTACTTATTGAAGAACCAGCCTTCCTCCATCTTAGGCTTAAAAGCCATCTTATAGTAAAGACAAACTAGGTTCATTCTGTGTATGGTTAAACATCTGTTTCTTAAGGATTGGGCTATGCCCCACCTGTAACCTTAACTACAAATGGTTCTGTACTGCCAGTTCCAGGAATAACAATCAAGTCTTTGTTTCAAAAAGTTAATAGCCATCTTGCAACCCTACCATTGTTTCAAAAGGGTTGCCATGGCTACCATGTGGGGGCTACCTGTTGTTACAACCACCTTACCATCATGCCTTTGTTTCAGGAGGTTGTTATGACTATCTTGCTATTCTTCTGTTCTTCTCCTATAACCGCACCTATTTTGCCAACCAAATCTCCCGTTTAGAAACCCTCTACTACCCCTGAGCTAGAAAAGCCTTGTCCTCCTGACATCCAGATGACCTCTCTAACCCTGACCTTAATGGGAGGCAGCCTGGGCTTTAATCAATTGCTTGCTTTAATGAACTTGGCCATGGTGTGGGCCGGTGTTCTTTCTCCACCTTTGGGGTTAACAGTATTTGGCACCAGTGATGAAGCAGAATGTTTTATAGCAGATAGAAAGCTGGTGAACTACCCTCTTGACCATGCAAATTACAGAATCTGGAAGTAATGTTCTTGATCCTTCATCTTTTCTCAATCCTCAATAAGGCTGATTCATAAAAAGTGCTTAAGAGTTATCCGCTAATAGTTTCCCAAGAATATTTTAAAATTCCACAAGGACCCACAGGAGAACATGTGCTACCAATTTGAACCCAGATATGTGCATAAAAGAAGAGACAAATTCTCAGAATAGCTTGATTCCATATTTCCCTGTAAACAGGTTTAAAGCACGCTGCAGAGCACACCAAAGCCCTCAGCCTTCTGAGAGGCGCAGCTAAGAGGGAGCACAGAGGAACAATGGAGTCAGAATCCAAGGGAGAAGAACAAAAGGAAGCATGAGGCTAGTAGGCAAAGGAACTAGTGAGCCTTCTGTGATTCCTGGCATCTCAACATTGCAGAGTATTTTACTTCACAACATTAAGCAAACAAGGAATTTTTATCCCCTGCTTCCTCCCTTCTGCCCAGGCAAGTTTCCCCCCATTCCATTGTTCCCATCCCCCACTTCACAGCACCCATGTCTGACATCTGACTAGCCACCCTTCCCCTCTAGCCCTGACCCCAAACCCCGAAGCCCCTTTTACTTTCTAGGTGTTTGACTCACATCTGAAGCTAGGAACCACAAATCTAGGAACCCGGGATGGAGCTGTGCCATATGCATTTGCCTTTCTGGGTCTTGGTTACTGAATTAGATAGTGTTACTATTGTTATGATAAAACACCACAACCCAAAGCAACTTGGGGAAGAAAGGGGTTGTTTCAGCTTACAACTCTCTGATAACACTGAAGGAAGTCAGGGAAGGCGTGGATGCAGAGGCCCTGGAGGAACACTGCTTACTGGTTTGTTCTTCATGGTTTTCTCAACCTACTTTCTTATATCATCCAGGATCACCTGTACAGTAGTGGTACCTCCCACAATAGGCTGGGCCCTCCCATCAATTGCTAATAAAAAAAATGCCCCATCAACTTGCCTACAGGCTAATCTTATGGAGGCATTTTCTCAACCATGGATCCCTCTTCTCAGACAACAAAAGTTTATGTCAAGTTGATCTCCCTACACACAGAGAAGCACCAATATAATATTTTCTAGTTCTACCCATTTACCTGCAGATCTCATGATTCCATTTTTTCTTTCCAGCTATATAGTACTCCATTGTGTATATGTACCACATGTTTTATTATCCATTCATCAGTACTGATCATTTGTTTCCATTTCCTGGCTACTGTGAATAATGTAGCAATGAACATGGCTGAACAAGGGTCTCTGGAATAGGATGTCAAATCTTTAGGTATATGACAAGGAGTGGAATAGCTGGGACATAATATAAGTATAGTCCTCATATGTGAAATTGAAAATATAGCAAACAGAGAAATAATAATTACTCGTGTTGAACAGAGACTTTTTTCCCCTCACTAGAAAACGTGTGAGTTCTTAGATCAGTGCACATACTAGTGTTGAACACTTATCTCCATTTCATTCTGTGTTGCATGTAAACATCTCAATGAGAAAGCACAAAGCACCACTGTGGCTGAATGGTTCACAAGGAGGACTGAGAACGGAGGTGAGGAAAGAGGAGAGGAGCTAGGAAGAAACAAAATTTGGAGAAACAAAAAGATTGAACTATTTCTGCATATGTGCATGTGACTTTTATAGAAGCCTTAAACCCCACACTCTTTTTTCTTCTTCCTAAATTATAAAAAAAGAAAAGAAAAGAAAAAAGAAAAAAGAAAACCTAATGTTCCTGAAGATTCAATGTTACATGCTGAAAACAGATACAGAGAGTACTTGGATTTAAAATATAGTCCATGAAATCTGAGTATTATGAAATGAGAAAGAAAAGAGGAAGGGGGGTAACTTCAAGATTCAGGGTAAATGTGTACCAGATTCTCTTAGTTCCCAACCAACACCAAAAACAAAAGCTTAGTATTCTGTTTTTTGCTAAAGCTGCAACCAAGAGATAACTGCCAAACCTGGAAGGCTTTGAAGGGAGTGGGGGGCGTGGGGGAGGAGCGGGTTCTAGAGGAATTCAGGAAGCATGCACTGGAGGTGATGAACCAGAGAAGGCTTTCTTACTCTTCTGACTCCCTTCTCTTAAATATAGCTCTACCAAGTCTCACCATCAAGGGAAAAGAAAGCTAGGAAACCGCACGCCTGGCCTGTCATTGGCACAAACAAGCTCAGCTAAGTGTAATGTAGGTAGTAAAAACAAAAGAGAACTAGAAGCTGGTCTGCAGAACTCTACAATCTTGGCTTCTCAAAGGCTGCACTTGGAAAGAGATGCTATGTTTTCTATGGCAATAGGAGTGGAGATGCTAGGGGTTCACATGAGTCCTGTAATTTTCAGGGGTTTGCCCTTTTGGCTCTTCCTTACAGAACAGTGACGTATGAAGTGTACCCTCCCTATTTGAAAACACACAAATACAAAGAACAAATGCACAATAAAATGTTGGCTATTCACCAGCATACTCTAGACACCCATGCATGTGCTCCAGACAAGCATGGAGACTTGCTATATTTTTCTATATCCATTCTTTTAAAAAAGATTTGTTTTATTTATTTTTATTGGTCTCTCTGTGTGTGTGTGTGTGTGTGTGTGTGTGTGTGTGTGCAAGTCTAAGGACCTGAGTTCAACCCTAATATCCACATTAAAAAGAGGGGTGTGGTGGTGTGTATACCCTGTGCTAAGAAGGTGAATAGAGAGGGATCTATAGAGCCTAGTTGGCAGCCCCAGGCCCCAGTTATTATGTCTCATAAAAAACAAGGTGGATGGCCCTTGTGAAAACATTCAAGCAGGACATCCAGCATGTGCTCACATGCACAACTAAAATGTTTAGAAATCAAAACAACACATATAGTGTATGTTTTGACTATGCTATGCCATTTGGGCAATGGCCAAGGTTGTCTTGCCATGTTTGTTACATGTGCCGCGCCTATCACCCTGGCCAGCAGGGAAGAAAGACTAGCACACCAGTTCCTTCCAGCAACAGTTTACTCAGGAGTTCGTAGTTACATCATAGTAAAAGGTGTGCCCCCCGAATAGCCCATGAGTGTAGCTTAAATACCCTTCATAGGACTGCCCATGAGCCCATATCACGTTTTTGCGCTATCATAAGCTACAGGGTCATGACAAAAGATCAGGCCTCTGGCAGGTGCAACCCTCTTGCCAAATAAGGACTTGTTTACTCCTTAGCAGAAGAATGGCAGGCGCCATCTTTAAAGCGCGGCAGCAGCGCTCCACAGTTACACAAGAACGTAATAAATTGCCCAAAAGAGAAGCTCAGAAAGAATGTGTTGACTGAATAAAAGAGAAGTATCATAGGGCAGGGGACGGGGAACAAACTTAGGTAGTTACTTTATTTATATATGTAACTTACATTAAATTACTCTTAGGCCTCGAATAAGATATATTAAGTAATTAAGTATAAAGTGACATTGGAAGGTAAGACTAGGAAAGAGGAGAGACAAAGTCAGGAAGAAGGCTATCATGTCTTTGGGTATCCAATCAGCACTTTATCCATTGCTCCTGGTACCTTGCAGAACCCATCTTCAGATTACTGGGGGATTCTTATGAAGGAGGTAACCAGGGAAGCCTTGGTGGAGAGACTCTGCCAGGGCATAGTTAACGGTCTCCTCTGCCACCCCAGTAGGCCTGAGAAACATTACCTAGGGTCCCACCTGCCTGTGTTGTTTGGGAACCTATTACGATCAGAGAAACAGAGAACTTAAGCAGGAAGGGAACCTGAGGAGCACTTGGGTCAATCCCCAATACATAGGAGGGACTTCTTGGAGAGCCTGAGTGCTAAGTGCCTGTGACTATGGCAGCAGAAAGAAAACTGACCCTCTGCCATGTAGACCTCTGAAACCTGACATCATCAAGACATTCATTAACTTGCATCAAATATGGGTTTTATATTTCATTTATATTCATATGATAATATATGTTTGGGTTTTGTTATTGGTTGTTTTGAAACAGGGTCTCACTATGTAATCCTGACTAGCCTGGGATTCATTATGTAGACCAAGCTGCCCTCGGGCTCACAGGATCTACCTGCCTCTGCTTCCTAGTCCTGAAATTAAAGGCATGTGCCACTATACTTGGCTTAGCAATAATTTTAATCATTCATTTAAAATACAGTATTTGGGAGCTGTAGTGATGGTTAAGAGCACTGGCTGCTCTTCCAGAGCCCTGAGTTCAGTTCCCAGCAATCACATGGTGGCTCACAACCATCTGTAATGGACTCCAATTCCCTCTTCTAGTGTGCATTGAGAACAGAGCACTCGTATACATAAAATAAATTAAATACATAAATCTTTTTTAAAAATTTTCCAATATTTCCTAAGCCACTCCTAACGTGGACTGCCCTCTGCTTCCACTCTACCTGCAGCTTCATCTGCTGGTGTTCCACAAAGCTCACCGCTAAGCTCCAGTGTGCTACTTGTTCATCCATACAGTAAGTGTAAATGGATCTTAGCAAATGCACAGGGCTCATGAATCAGTCCTTCCCCTCCCCCATCATTCTTTCTATCAGTGTTAGCTAAAGTTTATCAGATAAGCTTACTAAACTCTCTACATGCAGACACCGGATCCCTAACTATTCAGCTGGTATCTTCTACTGGGATTTTTCAGCACAACTAACAAAAAACTAAAATCTAGGGGGAAAGATAAAGATAGATGTCCACAGCTTCTCAGCTCTCACACAGTCTCAGAGAAGCTTCAAAAATAATGAAGGGAACATTCAGCTCCAGAATTCCCCTTCCTCCACAGCACGCGTAAAGAACACTAAGACACATTTGCTCCTGGTGGAGCTCCATCAGATATCTGGAAATGTTTAGAGACAAGCGTGCTTCAAACAACCACAAAAGGGGAATGCAGAAGGACAGTGACAAGCTGCACATACAAATTTTACCCATTTCTAATTCAGACAAAGAATTTTTATATTCCCATCATCCTCCAGGAAGCAGGAAGCAGGACTGGCTCCCCACAGTACAACAGGTTGAGTTGTGGTGTCAGCTCCTTACCCACCACCAGAACAAAAAAAAGCAAAGTTCAGGTTGTCATGGTACCAACATGCACCTTGGGTAACTGGGCACCATCAGGGTTATCAGTGGTGAGAAGATGCAATCTCTCAGATGTCTGCTATGTGCCGCTCATCATACATGGTATCCAGCTATATTAAACGGACAGAAATAAACAGGAATCATGAAACCTGGCCATAATTAACAGAGCTTTTAACAGAGCAATCTATCAGCATCACAGATTTTATGCTGCATAAAAAGACATGAAAGGCAGGAGGATCTGGATAAGGCCAGCCAAGCTACATAGGGATGAACCCTGTCTCAAACAAGTAGATCTTCCTCTTGCCTTCCAGTTAATGTACTTTTCTTGGTGTTTACCTGATGAAATGTTGCTTAAGATATCGAGTGAATAATGAATCGTGGCATCAAGTCTATCACCATTGACAGAAGCTATGGCCAAAGTCTGCCCTCTTTCCTATGGTGTAACAAAGTTATACTGGATTAATGCCCGTCTCAGGCTGAAGAGATGCATGCTCTTCCAGAGGAGCAGAGTTTGATTCTCAGAGTTCAATCAGGCAGCTCACAACTAGCCATGACTACAGCTCCAAACATATGCACACATACACACACGTGCATACACATACCCATATGCATAAGTAGAAATAAAATCTTTTTTAAAAATTACAAGCTCCACCACTCACATCCTAGGGCCTTTATAATCAACAAACAACATAATAATAGGAAAATTCCAGGACTCAGAACAAATCACCCAGCTGCTAGTGTAAATTTAGCACAGATGTAAGCCTTCTAATATTAGTAATACTCACCAAACCATTGAACACTGCTCAATTACAGGGCGCTGCAAGAATCCACACTGCAGTCACAGGAATAGAATGTGGGCCAGGAGCCCTGCAATTGCTCTTCATTTTCTTATTTCATATTTAGTATTTTGCTATAAAGCCTCCAATGTTAATGCTATACTTGCCAAAGTTACTGAGATTGAAATGCGTCATGTACACTATTAACTCTGTTATAAGCTCATCATTTGACACTGTGAGCATTCACAGTGCAAAGAAGACCCCTTAATGGTGATCTTTTCATGGTGCACACTGCACTAAGCATGCTCTCTGAGTTTCCTGGACAGAGCTTAGTGCGTACTTACCCTCCCCCATGCTATAATTTATTTATTTTTTAACTTGCTTGTGACCCAAGAAAACACTTCCTAACCTGAGCCCTAGCCAGGGTTAACCCACGTGATTGGCTGGCTGCAGCTCCCTCCCAGACTGCGGGTGGCAGGGTTAACCCATTTGGATTTAGCCAAATTCTTTCGTGGCAGGGATCTGGAGGGATAAGGAATGCTGCTTGGGGTAGGAATGCACACATGCTTTCTTCTGCTTTATATTCAGCCCTGCTGGGACTCGGCTTGCAAGTTCAAAGTTATAAGGTCTTTTTGCCTTTCTTTTGGGAAACTACCTCTCTAAAACTAAGAAAACTCAAGAAAATCCAAACCTGCTTTTTAAAAAAACAAAAACAAAACAAAACAAAACAAAAAACAACTACTTTTACATGTGTGAGTATTTTGTCTGCATGTAAGAATACTACATATATGCAGAGCCTGTGGAGGCCATAGAAGCATGTTGGGTCCCCTGAAACTGAAATTAGAGAAGGTTGTGAGACATCATGCAGATGCTAAAAACTAAACCCAGGTCCTCTGCAAGAGCAGCAAATGCTCTGCAACTGCTAAACCATCTCCAGCCCCAGCCAAACCTGTTTCTCAAGGAGACCTAGATCTAGTTTTGAAAAGGATTTGGACTTTTTGCTAAACATTAGGGAGACTCACAAAGCATCAAAATTTAATCTTAAGTAAACCGAAGATTAAAACCCACGCCCACCTGTCTTCGTCAGATTATTGTTACCATTGATCCTGTCAACTGTCTTTAAAGCTGTCTCTAATAGCATTTCCACTATATTTTACCCCCAGAAGTTTTAAAGAAAATAAAATTTCTCTAAGGGAAAGTTTCTTTATACAGTTAGCTTAGTCTTCAAAGAATTCCTCTTGGGGCCAGCAAGATCGATCAGCAGATAAACACATTTGCTGACAACCTTAGTTCAGTCCCTTGAGTCCATATGATGAAAGGAGAGAGCCAACTCTCACAGGTTGTTCTCTGGCCTTATAGGCATGCTATCACACACACATACACACACAATACACACACGCATGCAATACATACACATATACAATACACAAACATATACAATACACACATGCAATACACAGATACAATATACACACATACAATACATATGCACACATTCAATATACACAAGTATAATACACATAAGATATACACACATATACACACTCATGCACACAGTCATACAATGCACACATACAAAATACACACACCCACACATACAATACACACACAGTACACACACACTCACACACACACACACACACACATATAATACACACAAACACTCGCACACACATACACACACACTGAGTTCAAGACCAGTCTGATCTACAGAGCAAGTGCCAGGTCTACACAAAGAAACCCTTTCTTGAAAAATAAAAAATAAAATAAAATATAACAAGCCTGTCAAACACCAAAGAGAGAGTGGAGAACATTTCTGAGTCTCAAATTTGCCCGAATTTGTTCTGGAGCTCCCTAATGCTTCTGATGAGAAGCAGTGGGCACTGGCCAGATGAGGGGCACCAGGACTAGCCCTTTGGGAGTTTATTCCTGTAATGTGCCTCATCCTTGACAAAGGTACTTTCGCAGGCTGAGCTCCAATATAAGTATTCTTTCATAAGCAAGTTACTTAAATTGGACCCTGGCTTGAGAATTCAGCATCACATTTTTAAACCATCCAGTTTACTTTGGTATGACTGGAAAATTCTGCAAAGCTAAGAATGTGTGCCAACCATAAATTAAAATAACATCTGAAGGGCCAAAATGTAGCTGCGTGGTTTATAAGTCTACAAAGGGTCTAATGTCAGGGGGCCTATGAGCTGCACACCTTGTGAACAGGAATTTTCCTTAACTGAAACTATCAACTAAGAGAGACTGGGAGACATCTTGTTGTACCTTTAGATTTCAGACTTTAGTAATCCATTCTTAAAATGTACTTCAGAAATATCCCCTCTACCTGGCCCCTCCACGACCTTTGTCCAGAATGTCATGCTCATCACAACCCAAAACCTGAGTGGCTTGGACATTTCCTCCCACGGCAGGAAAATCCATTAACCTCTAGCAACCCAGCTGAGGGCCCATGCCCGTATCAGTTAGACTTCTGGGCGTAAAGCAGCTGTTCCAGAAGTGATTGATGACTGGAAACATCCGGCCCTTTCATTTCCCAGGGACAGGTCACCCCAGACCCTCTTCCTACCACCAGTCAAGGTGCCCTGTCAAACTGGCATGCCATGAATCTCCCTTCCAAACTATTTATCAGTCAAATCTACCACGATGTTTTTTTCCAGGTGTGCATCTAAGACGCATGCACGAAGGCAGACCTTTGTTTTAATTGCCCATGATTTGTCTTATAGCTGTTAGGAATTCTCAAGAATTTCTGCCCCTGACTTTCAAGTTTAGAAGCTGAGAAGAATAAGTATTTCTATGAAGGATAAAGAGCAGTATCTAAATGTATTAGCATTTAAAGTTCTAAGAAAGACACTGATTTCCGGGCAAGCACTGAAAAGTGAACTCCTTTTGAATTTGTAACTGAAGGATAAAGTGCCTTACAGTTTGTTTCCTATTGTTTGAGAAACTTGTTTTCAAGGCCTGCCACCCCCTGGAGTTGAAAAAGCCACAGCTCTTTACCTGAGGTTTTCCATGTTGTTCTTGTAAAATGCTGTCACTCCGTTTCTCACTCAGATGCCAGGGAGCCCAATTATTATCCTCAGTTCTAGCCCCAAGAATCTGCTAGAACAAAGCTGCTGCTATGAGACAGGAGAGCAGAGACCTCATGACACATGACAGAGGCAGAAGGGACAGGGGCAGGGGGCTGCATGATGGACGAAGATGGCTCTTTGATTTTTGGTAGGGCGCATCCAAGTGTGACCCTTCTGGCCCCAGGCACACCAAACTTATACTCACTAGAATGGGGCATGTATTTCAGTGGCAGAGAGTTTGCCCAGCATATGCAAAGCCCCATACTGCCTCTCCCAGAGGAATTATCAATTAAGGACTGAAAACAGGGGGGATGTGGCAAGACATACAGTGAGACTTCTTAAGGCAAAATTTCCAGAAGGTCCATGAAAGTTCTGCCAATGTCTACTAAGTTAGAAGAGAGGAATAGGGACTTTGTGTGCTGGTTTTTACAACACCGAACGGCATGCAAAGTTTGGAATCTAAAAGTAAACTTAGTATGACCTTGCTTTTCTTTCTGAATTAAGTCAGTCACTGGGGGATCAGGGCAGAGCTCAGGGGTAGAATGTGTTTTTAGCATGTTCAAGTCCCTGTGTTCAATTCCCAGCATCTGCTGGGGGGGGGGGGGGGGGGGGGGGGGGGGGGTGAGTAACATGAAATGCTACAAAAATCTGCTATTAAACTGTTATAAAAAGAAAAAACAAAAATTTGAGATTGTAATAGAAATTGAAATTTCCTGGAAAATTTTCATTTTAGTCCCTATCTTATTAAAACATTTGCCACACAGCCATGGAACTCATGGCTTTGTATGACTCATGCTGTGCTACTTTCATAAATTGATTTGGATAGAGACATCATTTCCACAGAATGGATCACAGAGTGAAGGATTTCACCTCAAGCCCTTAAGGAAATCTGGACCCAGAAGCTGGCAAGCAGTGATGGCTCTAATTACAATGTATCTTATCAGTACATCAGCACATTTAAATAGATGTTTCCTAAGATATCTGAGATGTAATGTTGTGGAACTCTTCTCCCTTTCGGTCATCTGTGTAATGGTTCTGGAAAGCATTCTGCCCTTCGGGAAGCAGAAAGCAGAACAAAGAGAGAAATCACCAAATCCCTGGCCACAGAGGGAAATCAGCATCTAAGCATTTGACTGAACCCTGCTGCAGTCGTAGTCTTCTCTTCCTGAGTGAGGACTCATGGAGACTTTAACAGGAGTCAGATGCACTGGGAGAACTTGCAGGCTTATTCACACAAACTTTTGCAATGTAAAGACATCAAGAACACTTAGGAAATCCATGCTAACCCCCTCTTAGCTGGTGTCTTAGCTGACAGACAATTTCTCACGAATTCCATACTATTATAAAAATAGTCACAAACGTATTTTAACAAAAGTGTAGGAATATGTTTTCACCTATTCTGATAATACTTCACTGTCCCTCTGTTTGTCAAGATGTCACAGACAGCTGAGCGGGCACAGTCTAGGTTATTTCTTATTTCTCATATTTAAAAGGTTCCTGTATTTGTGCTTAGGCATGTCTAAAAACCAGTATGTGACCCACTTTCCAGCCACAGCATTTCATCTGCTTTCTAAGGCTCTTTGCTCTTCAGCATATTTTAGTCTTTTCCATCCCACCTGGCCCCACACCACTCTCAGGTTATTTTCCCCAAACACTATTCCCACTGTGTTTCCTTCTGTGTAGAAACCAACAGGAGTTCCCTGTTGAATCAAGTCTTGAACACCCAGCTTGACCCTCCACAACCTGATAATATCCGCCTCTTCAGCTTTATGTCCACCTCTCCCAACATTTTCATTCCAACCAACCCAATATCCCTACTGCCTGCCACTGAAATTGTTTTTGCTCATGTGTTCACTCCACAAGTATTTACTGACTGGCAGCTGACTGACAGGCCTGCCTATTGCTAATTCCACACCTTTGCCCATCCTCCTTCCTAGATGCCTGCCTCAGCGGTGCTAGGCTGCCACTCAGCTTCTTTATCCTTGGGACCCCTACCCAGCATTCTTTATTCTGGCTTTACATACCCCATTCTAGCAGAGTTGACATTTCAAATAAATCTGGAAACTGGTTTAAACTAAGTCGTGTTTATGAACTCTTAAGAGGCTTTAACAAACCAACATCAATTGTTAAGAATCAGCATTCCACAAATGTACTGGGTAATCCGTTTCTTTTATGTTCCTGTGTTCCTGTTTTAACCAAAAGCAACTTAAAATGCCAAGTTATAGTCCACCATTGAGGGAAGTTAAGGTAGGCCTGACTGCTATTTCACACATTATTTCCTCAGACCAAGGAACTCCCTTCCCAGCCAAAGAAATACACCAGGAACCAGGTTGCTCACTAAATAGCTTACACCTGCTGAGGAATGGTACAACACACAATGGGCTGGGCCCTCCTGCATCAATGAACAATCAGAGCAGTTACCACAGATATGCCCAAGGGCCAATGAGATCTAGGCAATTCCTCTATTGAGGTTCTCCTCTCATAGGACTCCAGGGTGTAGCAAGGTGAGTGTTAAAGCTAACTGGAACATGTGAGCATGAAATTTCCATGCCAGAGCAACTGATATCCCAAGGAAATCTGTTTGGAAAAATGCATGTTTTATCATTTAGTTATATACTATTGGATATTATTAGGTGTTATTATTTTATTCTTCTTTCCTTATTTGCATATATTCCAGTCTCCTTTCTTTTAACTTTTTGTCCCTTAGTCTCCTTCAAATGTTCAAAGATTTACATCCTGCCACCCCTATAACTGAAAAAGCAAAGATTAAAGCAATATGTACTTGTTTCGTTCTTTGATGAAAGTGTTCTAAAATGCTTAATTCACATTTTGTACCTTAGGAAGAACAACAGCAGTAAATCTTTGACAACTGAAGCTGAGTGAAATCACAGAGAGAATGGCACCACTTCTCAGAAGGGCTTCAAGTGGGCTACCTCCTGGGCATCAGTGACTTCATCCAAGCAGTGAGGAGAGACGCCCATAATCCCATA
Organism: Mastomys coucha; assembly: GCF_008632895.1. Classification (NCBI taxonomy): domain Eukaryota; kingdom Metazoa; phylum Chordata; class Mammalia; order Rodentia; family Muridae; genus Mastomys; species Mastomys coucha. The sequence continues at coordinate 103,247,909 of NW_022196897.1, forward strand.
TTCCATATCCCGGTGCTTAAGCCTGGGGCCTCTTAGTAGGAACATGGAAGACAGTGGTGCTCTGGACAGTTTGAATGGTTAAGGGTCAAGCTCAAGAAATTTCAGAAGGAAAGGATATTGGTAAGGAGCCATTCTTGTGATATTTTGACAAAGAAAGCGGCTGGTTTTTGTCTTTGTCCTAAAGTCTGCTTGAGGCTAAGTTGAAGAGTTTTTGAATTAATGGCTTTGACAGGTGAGATCTCAAGACAGCCTAAATTTGACTAAGTCATGTGGATATTAGTGGTCACTCTTATGTGGATCAGCAATAGGAAGGAGCAAGCTGGACAAAGAGAAATACAAAATGCAGAGTTTGAAAAAAAAAATGTTTCATTGGAGCCAAGTCCTATGCTCACAGAAATAAAAGGAAAAAAGGAAGTGGTGACCTGGGGAGGGGTGGAAGAACACACCCAGCTAAGCCTGCAACATGTGAAAAGAAATTAAAGAAACGCTTGAACAGCGAACAAAGCCATCAACAACAGAAAATTAATGCAAATGTAACTGAAGGAGGAGGCCAAGTTCCAGCCCCATCAAGTTCAGAACTTGGTATAACCACGTGGTTCTGGCTTTATAGTCAAATACAAGAAAGGGGTTGTGGAAAGTACCTCCTTGGCTAAGAAAACCCACAGAGACCAAGTGTGTGCCAGGGTGCCCCTATACAGAGGCCCAGAGAGGCCATTGTGTGAAGCTGTGAAGGTAAAACCCTGATTGTGTTGGAAACCCCAAGATGTTGGAGATGTCAGAATGATGGGTTACTTGCCAAGGAAAGCTGCAGGCTAGATATGGAACTAGTCCAAGAAAGAGAAGTGTGTTGCATAGAGATGCAGAACCCTGTTTGCCCTGCTGAGTTTGGTCTTGCTTTGGTCCAATATTTCCTCATTATGCCATCTTTCCCTCCCTTTTGGAATGGTAATGTATATTCTGTGCCATTGTATGTTAAAAGCATGTGATATGGTTTTTTTTATTTTGATTTCCAAGGTGTTTACAATTGAGAGATTGCCTTGAGTCTCAGAGGAGTCTTTGGACTTTGGACTTTTAAGCAGTGTTGAGAAGGGTAGACTACAGAGACTTTTGGAGTTAGACCGAATCCATTCTGCAATATGATATGGCTATAAGCCTATGGGGGCCATGGAATCGAATGTGGTGTTTGAATAAAAATGCCCCCATAGGCTTATAGGTTTGAATGCTTACACACTATGGAGTGGAACTCTTGAGATAATTGGAAGGATTAGGAAGGTATAGCCATATTATAGGAAGTATGTCATTGTGGGTAGACTGTGAAGTTCCAAAAACCCATGCCAGCCCCCTCTCTTTTTCTCTCTCCCTCCTCTTTCTCTCTCTTCTTACTGACTGTGTATCAGGATGTAGACATCTCAACTCCTTCTCCAGCACCATGTCTGCCTTCAAGCCACCATCCTTCCCACCATGAAATAATAGAATAATGCTCTGAAACTGTAAGCCAGCCCCAAATAATGTTTTATTTTATAAAAGTCTCCGTGGTCATGGTGTCTCTTTGCACCAATAGAACAATGACTACAACACACATCCAGAAGATTTTTAAAGAACTCTACTGCATCCTTTTCTCCCAAGGCTCAGGATTGTTGCAGAAGATGAGGCAAAAAGACTGGAAGAGGCAAGGTGGTGGATGAATACAGGGAAACAGATATGGAGTCACAGTGACTGTGACAGCATGCACAAACCCTGAGCAAGCTCAAGCCAGATCAAATGCCAGCATGGAGTGAGGAGGAGTTAGGAAGTACCACCCCTAACCAAGGAGCTATTGGCAGTTGGTAGCTATCTGGGGAGGGAGAGTCAGTTTTCTTTGAGGGTATAATCTCCAATAAATTAATCTTGCTCCAATGTAAGGCCATATGTCCAAGAATGTATGGACAGCACCAAGGTGGCCTTTATGCCTTAAAAAGAGAACATGAAGTTGGGTGGTTAGAGAAGATCTAGGAAGAGTAATAAGAAGTAAATAAGATCAAAATGCCTTGTATGAAATTCTCAAAGAATAAATGATAAAAATACTTCTTTGTGCTGGCTTTAATTAATTTTCTTATTATTTTATATAAAATAAAATGACTATTTATTTGAGTTTCTTGTCATTTGGATTTAAATGAATAGAAGTTTTACTAGAGCTAGGGAGATGGCTCAGACATAAAGTACTTGCTGTACAACCATGAGGACCTGAGTTTGGATCCCCAGGACCCACGTAAAAGCAAGTCTGAAAGCACAACACCATGTAGAGTCAGGGAGGTCACAGGAGCTCACTGGCCAGGTAATGGAGCTGAAATGGTAGGCTCCGGGTTCAGTGAAAAATCCCATCTCAAAAAACAAGAAAGCAAAGGAGAATGACCACTAATCTCCACATGCACCCATATGGGCAAGAGCACATACCCATATGTACACACCACACACACACAGAAAACACACACACACATACCACACACATGCACACACACACACATATACACACACTTTCACACGTTCTCTCACACACACTATATTCACATACTCTCACATACACACATATAGACAGAAATCTTAAAACTCAGTGCTATTCAAAAATAAAGAATAACCTATTAACTTCAATGAGCACTTTCAGATGCAGATTGCAATCACAAGTGGTGATGTTTTGATTAAAACTTAATTATAAACATTTGTTATATTTGGAGTTAGTACTTCATTAGTTATGAATTTTCAGCTTTCATCTGTATTTATAAAAGCAAATTCTACTTATTCAGGAGTAAAGGCATGCAGAAATAAATGTGTGTTGTGAATTTTGTACACACAGAGTGAATGATCAAAAGATCTCACTTACCTAATCCTTTTCATTCATATAAAAAATAATAATAATTTAGTTCTACACAGGCTTTGTGTCTACAGGATTTAATTTAAATAACTATAGAAAAGTAAAAAGAAGCTTATCTATTAAACTTCTCAAGAACTCAAACCAAAAGCATCGTCTTCATAATGTCACTTAATAACTATTACCTAGCTGAAGTTCCCTAAGCAGCCACCGTCGTCTTTTGGAGTGAGTAGAATATAACTAACTTCTTAGCCAAAAATGCTTACTAAGCACTGCCTTTGTCAGGGTTCCTAGGGCTGTGCTGAAATGCCATGGCCAAAATCTACTTGGTGAGGAAAGAGTTTAATCCCTTGTACAGATTACAGTCACCCAGGTAAGTTGGGACAGGAGCTCAAGGCAGGAACTGGAAGGCAAGAACTGAAGCAGAAGCCGTGGAGGAGCATTGATTACTGACTGGCTCCTCCAGGCTTGCTCGGTGTGCTTTCTTACAGCACTGAGGACTACCACCTCAGGGTTGGCACCACCCAGAGTGAGTTGGACCCTCCCACATTAATCAAGAAAATGTACCACAGGATTGCCCACAGGGGACATTTTCTCACTTGAGGTCTCCTCTTCCGTAAAGACTCTAGCTTGTGTCAAGCTTACATAATAGTAGCCAGCACAAGCATCAACTGTATGTTGTGCTAAATGTGGGGTTAGAAATAAGCTATCCAGCTGGGCAGTGGTGGCACATGCCTTTAATCCCAGCACTTGGGAGGCAGAGGCAGGCAGATTTCTGAATTCGAGGCCAGCCTGGTCTACAGAGTGAGTTCTAAGACAGCCAGGGTTACATAGAGAAACCCTGCCCCCCCCCAAAAAAAAAGAAAGAAAGAAAGAAAAGAAGAGAAGAGAAAAGAAATAAGCTATCCAAAGTTCTCACTCTAGGTTATTTATAGTAATTTGGATAACCTGGATAATGTAGACTGGGAATGGAATGAAGATCAGAATAACCATTCTGTGTAATCACATACAAAATAAGCATCTCAGAGCAGAGAACACTGCACAGTCAGCAGCTTAGCTTCTGGCTTCCAGAAACTTCTGGCCTCTAGTGAAGGATTGTATACTGCAGGCTACAGTGGTGGAAAGGTTCCCCTTTTCAGTTCTGTGCCCATCGCTCCTCATATAGTGTATTGTATGCTGTAGGGTCTATGTATGTATGGGTCTATGGTATAGGTCATGATATAGGTAGATGGTATAGGTACTGTGCTTTTTAAACATGTTGAAATCTCCACTTTCCTGTTTCTCTCGTTCTCAGTCAAACCGAACTGCACATGTAAAATACTTCCGATCTCTCACGGACACACCAGAAAGTGAGGTGAGTAGCTATGGCTGTCTATTAAGGTCTAACCTTGCCTAAAAGACAAGAGCACACACAACTAGTGCCAATACAAGGCCGACTTAGGTGAGTGTTACAAGACAGACAGAAACCATGTGCTTAAAGATATCAGGGGATAGCTCAGCAGCAGAAAAATATTTTTAAAACCCTTAAAATGGGGGTAGGAACATAGACATTTCTCTTAAGAAAATTAGACAAACGGTAAAGAGCACTGAAAAAAGTGCTTAATCTTATTCATCAATAGGAGACGTGACACTGGGGTGATAGCAGAAAGCAGCTGCCACTGCTGTGGCTTTGGAGAAAGGCTCATCCTGTGCACTGCAGGTAGGAATGTAAAATGGCGCAGCTGCTGTGAAAGACAGCACAGGGATTCTTCAACTGTTCAGACAGTCACCATAGGATTCAGCAATCCTGCTTCTGGGAAGTCTAGACTCTAAGTAACAAATCTCTGCCCTTCGTAAATTATCCACTCTCAGAAATTCTTTTGTAGCAGCACAAAACAGACAAAACCAGTGGGGCTTAAATTCTGACTCTGCTGCTGACTGGCTGGAGATTCAGGGAAAAACAGCTTGATTACTATGGCCCCATTTCAACTACAGAGCATTACTTTCAAAAAAAAAAAAAAAAAAACACATTTACTAAAGTTAGTGCTATCTTCCTATTCAGAAATTGTATTAAAAGTCAATAGATTCTTTGAAAAGCAAAAGGGAAAATGAAAAATACATGCAACAGTGCTGTCCTTCGGTACATTGAGGACAACTGAAAACATGGCCACATCAAGACTTGTATACTGTCACAGTTAGCCTCAGCTGTCAACCTAATGCAAACCATACCTGGGAAGAAGGACCCTTACTGAAGAGCTGCCCAGACCAGGTTGACCTGTGGCCATATCTGTGAAGCACCTTCTTAGTTGCTAATTGGTTCGGGAGGCCCCAGCCCATTGTGTGTAGTGCCATCCCTAGAAAGGTGGGCCTCAGCTGTATAAGAAATGGTGCTGAACGAACCAGACAAAAAAGGTCAGTAAGCAGCACTCTTCTGTGGTTTCTCCTTCCATGCCTGCCTCTAAATTTCCACCTTCACCTCCTGCCATGACTTCCCTCGGTGAAGGACAATAATCTGTAGGCCAAATATATTCTTTTCTACCCAAAACTGTTTTGGGTCAGTGTTTTATAATAGCAACAGTGTTAATCAATGTTATTTAAAAATAGACCCAAAATAGAACCAGTTCCAATGTCCACCAGGTGGTAAATGAGGAATGAAATGTAGTGTGTGAGTGAGTGACTGTGTGTATGTGTGTGTGTGTGTGTGCACACAAACACATAGATAGATGAGAGAGAGAGAGAAAGAAAAAGTGTGTGTGTAAGAGAGTGAGGGAGAAACATTATTTGAAACATAAAAAGAAATTGTATCTGCTAAAAAAAATTAAATTAGCCTTGAAAACAATATGCAAACTGAAAGAAACCAAAAATAAAGATCACAATTTGTATAATTCCATTCATATAAATGTCACAATGACTCAATGCTAATGCATTCAGAAGAAGGATCTGAGCTGTGACAGAAGTTTGAGGATGCTGCTGACTGGGTAGTGTTTCTTTGGAGAGAACTATTCCAGAATTCTAAGAGAAATGAAATAAGCACAACTTTGTGAACATACAAGCTATTAGTTTAATTCAAATTATTTAACTTATAAAGTAAATTTTTATTTAGAATTTTTAAAATCTGAAAATTAATCCCATGCAAGATTGTAAAGAATGGAAGTAACCAACAGTCCTACCCAGCTATGATGGATGCCTATGAGCCACCATGACCAGGATGACACAATAACCCTAAGGGTATCATAGTGGCACACATCTTGACACTAACTGACAGCTCTCTTATTGGACTTAAGACCTGCTCAGCAAGAGAAAAATAATGCCCACTATTAGAAACCTAGCTATTTCTCTGGGGCTAATAAAGTCATAGATCTTAAAGGAGAACCTACAACCGCTACTTTACTAAAGCTGTATAATCCCTAACTATAGTCTAAAATTTGCTCTTATACCCACTGACCAGTGTAGCGCTCAACTCTCATCAAGGAAACTTCTCTTTGCAACAAATGGAGGCCATTACAGAAACCACAACTGATCAAAATACAAAGCTGTGGAGCCCAGACCCAAAGAATGCATCTACAATACAACTTCCCCACCTAAGGGTCAAGGTCATTTTGGAAGAGGGAGCAGAAAAATGGCAAACACCATAGGAACAGGAAGTTTGCTGTGATGTTGTTTCTCTTAGAAATGTCATAAGCTACATCCATAGAGACTTGCCAACATGACAGCCTAAGCGTGAGTGGAACAGGACAATAGACACGCTAAAGTGAACAGGGGAAAGCCCAAGAGGCCTCAGCTCTACACAAAGACACGGAAGGAATGCAGAGAATAGAATAAACAGTTTTACCCATAGAAGAGCATACCAATCGATTATCCAATACTAAAGTGTAAGTCCTAAAACCATACATATAAGTAACATTACATAGACTGTGCAGGTCATATTTAGGAATAGATACATATAGGTATATAACAGTGATTGATAAAAAAAGAGGCTAGACATGTGAAAGAAAGTGAGGAGGGATACATGGGAGGGTTTAAAGTGAGGAAAGCAATGGTGGAAATATCATTATATTCTAATCTTGACATGTGTCATGACATGCACATGCATGCACACACAATACATGAGAATGTGCATTGACATACACAGACACACAAATTGCCCACTAGATACTGGTATGCCAAATAGTGACTTCAACCATTGAGTTCAGGGGTCCCCTTCTCCATTTATATTAACAAACTCATTTATAGCGGAGCAGGTAACCTCCCACTTACCACCTCTAAGTGATGAGAACTGCAGGCATGCAGAGGCAGGGCAGCTACTGAGGCCTACTCGCCTAAGCCAGATTAGCTGATGTAAAATGTTCCCACTTAAGTCAATCTGCTTCTTTGTACATGTATTATTTGGATCAGTTTCCATCCCAGCACTTAATGATGTGATTGCACTGAGAAAAAAAATCTGAGAGAGGTGAAGATTTAAAATATAATTTCAGAAGGATTTGAGGATTTGCTTTGTTCACCTTAACATCTAGGATAGAGATTTGGGTTTCTCTTTTTTCTAGACAATGATGGTGAAAATTCACTTTTCTCAAACTGCTGGGAGTGTGACCATCTCTGTCAGAGGACTATGGTTTTGGTTACAGACATCAAAACGAATTAACTTTATTACCCCAGTCTTTCCTAGTCACACTCCAGGAGATGCAGCTTCCCATCACATATATAAATTTTCAGGTCATGGTTAATAAAGTTCAGCCCAGCTGTGAAGCATTCTTTATTCTTCTCAGATTTCCTGCTATTACCATTAGTGGAGAATATAGGATGATTATCCAATCATCCACTTGGGGCCTGCTCTCCTGCATTCCATTAACACCTGACACTGCATTCCATACCTAATGCTGTAAAGGTATATTCTTAGGCTAGGAGGATGTCTTTTAAAAGGTATTAGTTCACCCCCAGAGGATATTATAATGTAGATGAATGAGCCACTCACTCACCAGAAGCAGCTTCCCATCCAGTGTACAGTATTAAACCATGTCCTATTTAATAATCGCTGCTTACTTATCTCTCTGGCTGGTCAAAGAGCAGCGAAGGGCAGTGTGTGGAGATCCTTACTCAAAGGTGTTCAAACAAACTTGTTTTAGGCAAGGTGAATTATTTTTCAGTATTTTAAGTATAAGTAGTTAGGCAGACTCTAGATAGTGGGTGCCTAGAGTAAATCTAATCAAGCCCCTCAAATTAAGAAGTTAGTTTATAATAGGTGAGAGCCCTTAAAGTTCAGTTCTAATATAAAAGGCTGATAACTGAGCAACATCCAAGAGGATCTTTAAAAGAGGGGCTGTTATGAGGGTTTTGGTACCCACCCAAAAAGGATAAGGAAAGGTTTCAGCAGAAAAGATGAATTATGGACATTCTGGACCACACACTCTGCAATTCTTCCTCAAGTGGCATTATCCATGAAAAAGACCAGGTACAGACATTGTCAGAAACAATATTTCTCCCAGTGATGACAAAACGCTGCAAAGTGTCTTAGAAATTAACAAATAGCCTCCTCTTCCCTAAAACAATCCAGGTGCTGTCCCAGCCTTCAACAGTCATTCTGATGTTCTTGTAGTCTTCAGTAACTTCTTAGAAGAATTAAAGCAGACTTGTGGCAACATAGGGAATCACAGAGCCTGCAGCCTCTGTGACGTGTTCAAATCCTTAGCAAACCAGCTGGGCACTCTACTGTCACTCATGGAAAATGCTGTGGCAACTGCATTGTTCAAGTGTTTGTTCAAAGTACAGTTCCACAGGCTCCTCTCCCCTTCCTGAATACACTCGTAAAATTTCAATAAGAGATAAAATGAACAAATCCAAAAGTACACCAATTATAAATTAACAAAGATGTCTGTACAGAACCAGTAGTTTGCATGTCTTTTCAATATTAATAATCTATGTGATCTGCCCTTGTAACAATGTATAAATAAAAAGTTATTTATATTAACAAAACAAACAAACAAAAAAGAAGATCGGGGCAAGCACATTAGTGGACAGTAAGGTCACTCTAGCTTGCCACACCAGTGTTGACAGCTCATCTACTCCCTTATGCTTTGAGGACAGGTACAATTATCTTCCTATCCAGCACTACAGAGTGAGGTTGAGAAGAATTCATTATGTCACTGGAAAGGATACAATAAATACTTCGTAGTAATACACTTTTCAAGGTTTTTTAAGATAGTGGCTAGAAGTCTTCAAAGGATAGCTACCTGGGCTTTAACATCTTTGCTATGGTCCTATTCAGTGGTCAGAGGCTCTGACCTCTCCCACCCAGGAAGGAAGGAAGCTCACAGAGACAGATGGAATACAACAGAAAGTAACGGAGCCTCACACTCAACAGTGCTGCCTGTCACCTTGTCACCAATTTTGTGGACCCATTTCTAATGGTGAAATGGTGGAACTTGTTTGAAGCGTTACAGGGCTGTTAGAAGAAATACAGGGAGCAGGGGAACAGAACAGTTCTCAAAACAGGACAGGCAAGCGTGGGAGGTCCTCACATTAAACAGCACTGGTGGCCAAAACCAGTGCTTTTCCATGTTACCAAAATCTCAGTAGTCTTCAGAAGTCTGAAAGTTCAACAATAACCATCTCAGCTGGTGCAATTTAGTCCAGTTTTAAAAGCTGGCTAATGGGTCTATACGTCAATTTAAAATGAGGGTAAGGTATGTTTTTAATACCCACATGCAAAAAGTCTGTGCTTTAAATAAATTGGAAGAGATTGGGTCTGATTTTGGCTAACAAATGGGCACACTTTCAAAAATTTTTAAACTAACACTCAAGTTCAATCATATTCCTAAAAATAAGTGAGTAATCCATTCATTTACCAAAGTTATTTGTTGTAACTAACCAAAAGTCTTAGTCCTGTGAATTTCACTAATACCAAGAAATTTGCAGCAAGGTAGCTGATGCTGGTAGAGAAAAAAAAAATAGCCTAATAAAGTAATTTTATTCAAGATTCATGAATAACGCTCCATGCTGCCTCGTGTTCCTCAATATTTCTAACTGTACATTTCCATCTCAGACAATTATGCAGTCTTGCTCTTCAGAGCCCCAACAGAGACTGACCCGGAGACTGGCCTCAGGCTTCCCCAAGGTACAAGCCTTTGGGTGCTGGCAATGATCCCACCCTCCCTCAGTGCATCATGCCTGTTGGAAATGTAGCTGCTATTTCTCCTCTGGCGCATAAGCGCCATGGGAGCAGGGGCATCTCCTTCATATATGCTTACTTCTCTTAGCCTCTGCCTTCATTATCACTCCTACCCTCCCACTCAGAGCACCATTATCCAAGCATGCATGCTAACGTCACAGCATGCACATGGGCAGCTGGCAGAAATCCATTCTCGTCCTCCACCTTGTGGGTATCAAACCCACACGGCAGCTTCTTTTACTCACTGGGCCATCTCACTGGCCAATAGATAAAAGAACATTTTTCATATATAATCTCCCTCCTCTCCTTCTATGTTGTAAAACAAGAAATGAAAAGGCTGGCTTATTCACTAACTAGCACTCGGTGTCGGAGTGAAATCAGTAAGAGAGCCTTCCAAGTCTGTGAACTCTTATCCAGCTCAGCCCCTATTTTTTCCCCATAGGAACTACAGAAAATGACAAAATACCCATTAATAAGAAAAATGATTTTCTTGCCAGGCAGTGGTGGCACACACCTTTAATCCCAGCACTTGGGAGGCAGAGGCAGGTGGATTTCTGAGTTTGAGGCCAGCCTGGTCTACAGAGTGAGTTCCAGGACAGCCAGGGCTACACAGAGAAACCCTGTCTCGAAAATCCAAAACAAAACAAAACAAAAAAACAAAACAAAAACAAAAAAGTTATTTTCTTTACCTGAAAAAGCCCTCTAGACATTAAGCAGGCAATTCTGCTTAATTTGGTGAAAAGATGGTCCATGTCAACAATGAAAGAGTTGGAACCAAACCCCATTAGAGCTATTTACCCAAGGTCACCAACACCAAGATGTAGCTTCATTTCCCCCCAACCCACATGCTTGAATGTCAACATTCTTGTTACAATGGAGATAGTTGACAATTTCATGAGAAGTCTTTTTGTCCTTGGGAGGAGAGGATGGAGTCTTGTTAGATGGCTTAGTCACTGTCCCACTGCAGTGAAGAGGCACCATGTCCAAGATAATTCTTATTTTTTTTTAAAAAAAAAAAAGCATAACTGGGGGCTCGCTTACAGTTTTAGAGGTTCAGTCCATTATCACCATGGCAGGGAGCACGGGCATGTGGGAGACTGACTCAGGGCTAGGCATGAACTTTAGAAACCTCAAGGCTCACCCACAGTGACATACTTTCTCCAACAAGGACATACCTCCTAATCCTTCTAATCCTTTCAAATAGCACCACCCATGCAAATATATGAGCCTACAGGCCATTCAACCACATTAGGGTTGTCCAGGCTTGCCACAAACCTCTGTGGTAGAGCTGTCTTCTCAGCACAGCCTTCCAAGTACCAGGGAGTACAGGTTTGTGCCACCATTCCAGGCAAGAGTAAGTCTTCAATTAGTTACCATACTAAATAGCATGTGGAACAAAGGATGTATTAATAAACAATAAAAATGGCCAGATATTTCTTCTGGATGGATTGTATCACTCAGAGCCAAACAAAAGTAGTGAAGAAAGTACAATGGCTGCTCTTTTTTCTGTGGTGTCTTACAAGATAATCAGTATACAAGAAAAACAGAGAATTTCCTTTTTATTTTTTAAATGGATTCTTGTATTTCACAAAAAGAGATTACATTCACAACATAGAAAAAAAAAAAGACCTAGGAGAACTTCACATACTTATTAACTCTAGTAAACTAGGAACTAAATAAAATACCAAAAATTTGGAGGTGGTTATTGATGACAGGGATAAAACAGCAAACAAGAGAGCAAGCACACTTACTGAACCTGTGGACCTGTCCATCCAGCCCCTCTCAAAGTGAAAGTGGCCAATGTAATAAACATGACAATGGACTGAACCTCCAGTCTCTAGTTAAGGTCACGCATATGGAAGGGAACCGTGAAGAGCTGGAAAGACTAACATTAAAAAAGAAGTTTCAGTTCACAAAAATTAGTTTTAGTATATAAAAAAAAGAGGACAGGTTTCCAAATAAAGTGACTATTGTGCTGGTTTCCATGTTATTTGCATGGATAGTTTTTAACTATTTTTCAGTCCATTGGCTGTGGCATTTATTTAAAAAACTCCAGGGACGAAACCTGTAAGTATACTGAACTACTAATTGTTTTCATTTGTTCCGAGTAAATATAAATATTCATGGAAATATCTATGAAATAAAGGCTTGCAAAATAAAACATAAAGACAAGATGACTAAATCGTACGTTCAAAGTGAATGACACACAGATTTTCAAACTTTTTCAACTATGTATGTACCACCCTTCCCAATTTCAGTTGCTAGGTCCAGTTTTCTTAAAGCATTTTGAACTTCAGAGCCAGGCACATCCACTTCAGGGGCCTGGAGAGTGAAGTCTGACACCAGGGCTAAGGGAAAGTAAGTGCTTCCTGCCTCACAGCAAGCCGCCCATTCCTTTTTCTAAGCAGAATTCCAGACATTCCATGAGTTCCTTACGAAAAAAGGGAGACGTCCATTCTAAGTAAGAACTCGGAGCAGCACAGAACAGGCAAGAAATGCTTGCTCATTATGTGGAGATTTGCATCTGATCAGGGATACACGGTCCACCCCCATCTGCACCCACCCTGACCCACCCTCCCCTCTGCCTGAAGCCTAAGGAGTTCTTTTCAGAGGACTGGCGTTCTTTTCAGAGAACTCCATTCAGGTAACGCTGGATCCTTGACTTCATTACTGAAAGGAATTTCAGGGCATGTCAGTAGGAAGCAAAGTTGGAATTTATTGAAAGGGATTTTTTTTTTTAACCATAGGTTTTAAGTACAAGGGTTAATAAAAATAGAAAGAAAGCACTCCGGAAAAGAACAAGGCTTGCCCAAGAATGTATGGGCTTCTCTAAGGAGAGATACTCACTGGTCTTTCCCCATAGCCATATGTATGATTTTGCATGGTTTTGAAGTTGCTATCTTTAAAGGGTTACTAAGGAGTTTGAATGGGGTTATGGTGTAGTTCATGAGATGCACTGAACAATATTACAGTAGATAAGGTAAAACCTTCCACCATAAGAGTTGCACGAGAAGTTAAGATATTTTCCATGTGTACTGGCTGGTTTTGTGTGTCAACTTAACACAAGCTGGAGTTAACACAGAAAAAGGAGCCTCCCTTGAGGAAATGCCTCCATGAGACCCAGCTGTAAGGCATTTTCTCAAATTAGTGATAAAAGGTGGGAGGGTCCATTGTGGGTGGTGCCATCCCTGGGCTGGTAGTCCTGGGTTCTATAAGAAAGCAAGCTGAGCAAGCCTGGGGAAGCAATCCAATAAATAACATCCCTCCATGGCCTCTGCATCAGTTCCTACCTCCAGGTTCCTCCTCTGTGTGAGTTTCAGTCCTGACTTCCTTTGGTGATAAACAGCAGTGTGTAAACTGAATCAACCCTTTCGTCCCCCGCTTACTTCTTGGACATAATGTTTTGTACAGGAATAGAAACCCTAAGACACAATGGAAACAAAATTAATAGTGTTGTTTGTGAGAGTATCAGAAAATGGAAGGAGAAGGATATATACTTGGTGTTGTGATTGTTGGGCAGCTCCAGAAAGACCACACCAGGCCAAACAGTTCCATGTGAGGTTTATTGGTTTATTGAGAGGGAGAAGAGCAGGGTAGTGGAGAAAAGAGAAGAGTGGGGGAAGGAGAGAGGGAGATCAGAGGGGTCTTCCTTCTATATATGGATAGTGACAGAGCCACAGGTAAAGGTGGGAGGTGAGTCAAGTGGATTCTGGGAATATGGTGGCTGTTGCGTTGGCAATAGGTGTGCAGTCTCGCTGTCGCCCAGATGTGATGTCAGAGGTCCTGATACCAACACTAGGGTTTTGAATATGGTTCGTCACTATTTTAATATTCATATTAGAAAACAGCTCTGTATAGAAAGAGCATCATCTCAGTGGCCTTCAGGTTAATGTGTTGGGGCAGTTGGTTTCAGCTGCTGAGAGGATTTGACCAGACTTGGTGTGAAGCTCTGTTCCTCCCTGTGTCATCTGCAATTCCCTACTTCTATTCGGTCTCAAGCTCCAATCATGAGTTTCACCCTTAAGCCTCTCCTGACTCTTGCTTCCTTTCACCCAGTGCTCAAAACTAGAGAGATACATTTATGGGTCCAAACAAAACCAAAACAACAACAAAAAAAAAACTTAGAAAAGACTCAATGAGAAAGCATAACAAAGGGTTTGGTGCCTCATCTCAGTGTTATTTCCTCCCAAAAGAAATTTCTACTTTGATTGATTAGAAATACTTCAATGTTATCACTTCTCATAACGACATCAGAAAAACAGTTTAAGTAAATCAAAACTGCTATAATTTTTTTAAATAAGACATGAGAGTATCCACAAATTTGCAAATGAAATATCATGGGAAGTTAGTTGAGGTAGGAATCCTCTCTGAATGTGGGAGGCATTGTACCATGGGCTGAGATCTTGGGATCTCAAACTACACACACACACACACACACACACACACACACACACACACACACACACACATGTCACTCTTAAGGAGGGATGTGAAAGGTTGGGAACTCTGGGATAGGAAACTCTGAACCCTATGAGCAAGAAGCTTAGAGGGCCACTGTGGGGAGGGGACTCAAAGACAAGACAAGACAAGAACATTGAGAGAAACTTGGACAGTGGAGGCCCGGCCCATGAGGTTTCAGAAGGGAACAAGTACGCTGTCAGGACCTCTGGTGTGCTATTTGGGATGCATTCTGTCTGTTCTTTAAGAAATTGAGTGAGGTTGAATTCCGGAGTATGGACTGCCTTCATTCAGCCAGCAATTCCTCACTCAGACATTATTGATTAGGCAGGTTATGTTCAGTCTGTGTTCTAGTGAATAGATCAGCCTCAATGGTGATTATTGGGAGAAGAGAAATAGGAACTCAGAAAAGAAACTCTGCCATAATGGAAGCAAAAACTATTCTCCCACTAACAGAGAATAAGAGGAATCATACAGCAGCCACCGAGGGTCACTTGTTATTGTCTCTAAGAAATCTGGGAAAGATGGGTGTTGTGCTATATACAGCTGGGCTCCCAGCATTAGGTGACAAGGACAGAGGATGGCAAATTTGAGGCTAGCCTGAGCTACATAACAAAACCCCAAAACCAGGGCAGCAACAACAATAATACTACAGTTAAGTTAACCTGGAAAACTGAGCTCAAATTCTTTCCTTGGCAGATCCAGCAGCGGGCCTGGGGTCGGTCCTGCTGAGCTGCTAGAGCTGCTTCACTGGAAGGAAGCCTAACTGGGCTGCCAGGTTAAACTTCATGTTCAAAGGTAACTTCAATTCACAGGAAATACTGAACGTTTGGGGATGGCCCAGAAACTGTTCAGAACAACTTTTAAATCTGCATTTTCATAAATGGGGTCTGAAAAGTATGATGTTATTTTACATATTGGAACCAACATATTCTTTACTGAGTGCAAAACTAAACCAAATATGCTCTACTGAAGCCAGAGGGAGGCTGAGAAAA
>NW_022196897.1:103263360-103299430 GCF_008632895.1 Mastomys coucha
CCTCCCACAGAGAAAAGGTATTGAAACAAACCAGGTTGATGCTTGTTTTTGTTAATATTTAATCATTTCTAAGACACATTTCTTTGTAATGAAAACACTTGTTCTTCGGGCGGAAAGATGAATGTTCTAAGCATTTTCTAGTAACTAGAAAAAGGAAGCAAAACAACAAAAAATAAAATTTAAAAACTTCCTTATAATTTCTGTGTCATTTTGATGTGCCTGAGAAGAAATTTTACACAGAAAATTTTATACTTTTATCCTTGAGTTAAACATAATGGATTAGGTAAAAATATAGGAGCAAATTATCTTTTTAAAAACTGAATCTGTCTTTCAAAAACCTGTTTTAAAGACTCATCTGTGTGTGTGGGATGAGAAGTCAGGGGTTGGGTCTATAAAGACTATGTTCGTGTTGAATCTGGTTGAGTTTGAAAGCTCTTGAAGGCTGCCACAGACTGTTTTCATTCTACACTGCTACCCAACTCCTGGGCACAGCGGCCAAATTTTAGTGCCACCCCCCATAAAAGCCAAGAAAGTTTGTTTTTCCCAAGGTTCAACAGAGATCTCTTGTGCTTACTATGAGAGCCATGGATTCCTGCATTAATGCACATTTTTATTAAGCTCCAACTTTATTTCAACATGCTACGGATATTTTCCAAAGGTTTTTATAAACCTTATTTTCTGACTTTAAATCCAAAATGCAATCACAAATACTGCATATCTAAATATTCTTTATCCAAAGTGAATAATACAGAAATCATTCAAACCCACTGTTACCAGCAGTAAATCAGTAAGTTTAATTTTCAGTGGAAAGTAATCAAATAGTTCCCAGGGTTTCCAGAGCCTCTCTTGTCTCAGTGGGTAAATTAGCTTCCCAAACAGCTCTGGGAATCTGATTAAGTCACCTTCCTGTTGGGGCCCTACCACATATAGGCACGACACGTTTCCTTGTATCTAAAACCTAGGCAGAGATTAAACTCTCCTAGAAGAACATCCACATAGGTGGTAAGTAACAGGATGCATTTGAGAAAGCACACCAGCTGGTGCCCTAGCTCTGTCAATCACTAACTAGATGGCACTGGTCAAGTGGCTATACCTCTCCAACCCTCAGCTTCCTTGTACCCAAATGAAGACCTGTTTTAGAAAAATGATGAGAATTCATGGCTGCAGTGACAATTCTGGATTTTTTATTATAAGAATATATTTTCATTTTAAGCCCAGGTGAGGAAATAAAGTCTGCTTTAGACTGTCTGCAGCAGCCGACTGTGATTTCCCTTGTGCTCTAGCAGAAGTGTGATTTTGCCAGCTACAGATGGTTTCTGCAATTGTGTGGCATTTGGGATTATGGTTACTTCTCAGAAGGTATATAAATGCTAGGGTCCTGAGAGGTGGGTGGGTAGGTGGGTATTGATCATTCAGGGAGGTGGTTACAGTTAGTAGTCATGCTCAAAGAAGAAACAAGAAGTTAGAGTCCCCCCACCGCCTCTCCCTCTCCCTCTCCCTCTCCCCTTTCCTCCCTCTCTCTCTCTCTCTCTCTCTCTCTCTCTCTCTCTCTCTCTCTCTCTTTCTCCCCTTCTTTCTCTCTTATCTAGTAAGGGGGTAAAAGGTGGTAAAAAGAAGAACCCACAAACCTACAAAGTATCAAAGAGCAGCTACAAGCAAAGAAGAAACAAGAGTAAAGAAATTATATTCAAAGATCTCCAATGCCATAGAGGAAAGAGATGAAAGACTGGATATTTCTTTTCAAGAGGCCAGCAAAAAAATTTTATTGTGGCTGCTGCTGCTGCTGGGATACCCCCAGCTTTGCTCCCAGAAGGAATTTTCTGGTTTTGCTTTTACTTCTTCATTTATTCTGTTTCCAGAAAGGTTGGAAGAATGGCTGAACACTTGGAAAAATTGCAGGTGGAAATGGAGGGGCCTGAGAAATAAAAATGACTGAAGTGGTAAAACAAAAGGGCCAGTCACTCTGCTCTCTCTTTTCTGAAAGGGTTGAAGGGTTGGCTGAAACTGGAGAGGTTGCAGGTGGAGATAGGAGATCTTGGAAAGAGAGGAGCACCAGAAAGGAGAGAACAGAAAGGCTCAGTCCTGGTAACTAAGTAGAGAACAGGAGTTTCCTGCAAGAGCAGACAGGTAAAGAGACTGTGATGGAGGGTGGTCAGGGTAGAGAAAAGGCAAAAAGGCAGAGGACAATCTGATGAAGCAGATTTCAAACCGACTTCACTGCCAGAGTAGGAGCAGGGCATTCCAGGGTCAGGAAATCAGCATCATCTTTCCCAGCAGTCCTACAGCCTATGCCTATTAATGGTGTGGAGCAAGGTTATAAAGAGATAGGATGGTATCCTATAGAAATGATAGATCTAAAGCACTTGTTTTAAAGAGGTCATGATTTTATATGGAAAGCACTCGCCTTATGTAAAACATATTCTAAATAACCTGGTTACTCAATGAACAGTCATTCTCCAGGCTGGAAGGGTTTGGTTAATATGGTGGAGGGAAGAAGCTTCAAATATCGAACAGTGAACTAGAGTGAGGGAGATGAATACAGTAAGAGAACAGTTGCTGGGTGAAAGGCAGTTCTCTGGTGTACAAGAACAGATGCAGTCTGATGATATTACTATAGAACAGTGCTGCTTAGAGGCTTTAAGAGCTTGAGACAAAGGTGAGCAGCCCAGGAGAAAGTCTGTTTCATTTACAAAGATTATACAAGGCTCCGGAAAAAGCCTTCATTGATCTTTTTACAAAGATTAGTCTCAGCTATGAACCAAGTTGTATCAGACCTTGGTGCAAGCCAGGTGTTGATAGAGACCTTTGTGTATGAAAATAAATATAATACCAAATGTGAAAAGGTTATTAGACCATTAAAAGCAAGAGCAGCACCTATGGACTAGTAGGTAAGGGATATGACTAATATTGGTTCTAAGCTGGGCGGTGGTGGCGCACGCCTTTAATCCCAGCGCTTGGGAGGCAGAGGCAGGCGGATTTCTGAGTTCGAGGCCAGCCTGGTCTACAGAGTGAGTTCCAGGACAGCCGGGGCTATAGAGAAACCCTGTCTCGAAAAACCAAAAAAAAAAAAAAAAAAAAAAAATATTGGTTCTAATGTGCACTGTGCTAATATAATTGGTCAAGCTATAGCTAAAGTTCTCTGATATCAAAATGCCCTGTGCTTCTATTGTGGTCATTTAGCAGCTGTGACCAAGCTGCTAAAGATCTCAAATCTCAAAATGCCTGGGGCTTTAATTGTGAGAAATATGACCATTTGCAACAAAATTGGGAATAAGGCATCTCATAAACAAGAAAGTAGGCCTAGCCTTCAAGGTATTTGCAGGCAAAGTGGAAAGGGTTGTCACTGGACCAATGAGTGTAGGTCCAAAAGAAATACTCAAGGTAATTTTTTACCATCAAGAACAACCTTGGGGACCTTGCTCAGGGCCTCGCAGCAAAAATTATAAGCCATTTCAGACAAGAGCAACTAAGAGACACTGGGGTATAGTTAAAAAAAAAAAAAAAGCAACTATAGAATTAAATAAGTCTATATGCTATAGAGTTGTGTTAACATCATAATGGAAACCAGCAAAAGTTTTGTATTGGGAACATGGATTATTTTTATGTATCCACAGGAAATGAAAAGCTGCATATACCATCAAGACCAATAAAGATTAGAATTGAGCAGGAGAGGCCTTGGCCATTAACCCAAAAAGCACTTGTTTCATTGAAAATGTCTCTGTTTCTAATTTCCCACTACACCCTGCATAATTAATGCCTTTAAACAGAAGGGGGAAATGTAGTGATAATTCTGAAATTTTGGCTTCTTTAAAAAACACAAACATATTATAAGAATATGTTTTTGTTTTAATCTGAGGTGTAGGGTATAGAGCTGCTTCAGATTGTCTACAGCAGCTGACTATGATTTGTCTTGTGCTCTAGCAAAAGTGTAGTTTTGCCAGCTACCGATAGTTTCTGCAATTGTGCGACATTTGGAATTATGGGAACTTTTCAGAGGGTATATAAATGCTAGGGCTCAGAGAAGCAGTGTGGGTGGTTAGTGGTGGTTTAGAAGGGTTTATTGGTTGTGGTTTGTTAGTAATCATGCTCAAAGAAGAAAGAAATTAGATTTAGAGATCTCTATATTTCTCTCTTCCCTGTATCCTTCTTTCTCTCCTATCTGGTGACAGTGGGTGAAACCAGGGAAAGGAGGTGGGGAAAAGAAGGACCCACAAAGTAGCAAAGGTTGGCTGTACAGGGCCACGCTGAGTTCAAGAGCAGTAACTGCCTCAGAGCAAGTGGCACTTCTGTCATTCCCACCCTCACAATACACACTCCAGTCTTTCAGCTGTGCTTAGAAAGAGCTTGGCTATGAGGGATGCCTCTCTGTCTGCCTCTCTTCCCTTTTCTCCAAGAACTAATCAGGCAAGAGAGAAGAGCTACTGATTGAGATGTCTCAGAGCTAAGTACTCATGACCTCTGTAATCCATCTCAGTGTCCTCCCTACATGTTGCAAAGCTCATACAACTACTGCATCCATGATGGGAGAGGGTGGGGGAGGTGGGATAAAAATCTACAGCACATTGAATATGGAATTGTGTGACCTAAGTAGTAAGAGATGGTGTGAGACCCTCTGTACACCACAGTGCACTCTGTACAGTGTCAGCCTCAAATGTGAGTCAGTAATCAGCTGGTCATTTCAGAGCTAGACAGCTGAAAGCATGGGATAATTGTAGAATCTTCCACTGCAGAAATCCTTAACACCCAGGTAAGCAAACCTCAGAACCAAAGTCTGCCCAAAATGTCTCTGTATTAAAGGGGAACTTAGTCACTAACAACAAAGAACAAATAGGGGCTTTTTAAAGACTCTTTTTAAAAATTAACTTAAGAACAAGCACAATTCAGTATTATGAGAATAAATATGAAATTTCTTTTTCCAACCACAGAATTAGTTACTATTTTTAGCTTAAGGCACATCTGTTTATCTTTATATGTATGCCAAATTCTGTATTTAATCATTTATGTTTTACTCATATGTCTTTATATTTCAAATGATATAATATAGCCTCATGGTCTATGGCTTGACATAAGACCTAGAACATGGACAATTTATAATTAAAAAATATTTCTCTCCACCCCCTCTATATGGCCTGCTATCTTGAATCACATATTTATCATTGATTTATTTGAGTTTAAGATATATTTTAATACATATGTACATTTTCAAATATATCATTTAAAGTTTAATAATTAATATTTTTTGTTTTAACACATTAGAAAAAATAAGATAGGGTCTCCAGCGTAGCCTGGCTGAGAGCTCCCTACACAGCCAAGGCAAGGATGACCTTGAACTTTTGATCCTCCTGCCTCCATCTCCTGATCCTGAGTGGCAGAATTATAGTTCTTTGCTACCATACCCAATTTATGTAACACTTGGAATCAAACACAAGTCCTCATGCATGCTAGGCAAGCATTCTACCAGCTGAGCTACTTCCCAGACACATCCCCATTACAAATTTAAAGGAAAAAGTATACCACATCAGATTTTTAAAAAGCACTTGATTTAAACTCTTAGTAAATTGGAGCAGAGAGAAGATATTCCTCAGATAATTTAAATTTTTTTGAAATTATAGTATCAACTTAGTAGGAAAACATTAACAACACTGGATCTAAAAAAAAAATAAAAATAAATTAAAAAATAAAAAAAAAACATTAAAAGCCCATTATTACCACGTCATTACGTCATTCAACATTACTGTGATGTTCCTTAAATAGACAGCACACACCCCCAAAAAAGGCGAAAGGAATGGAAGGAAGGAAGATTTACAGCTCTGGGTGCATATTTTTATTCTAAGTTAACACTTTCAAAAAGAAAAGTTTAACATAACAGCTAGATAAATATACAAGGATCACCTACCAGCAGTGAGGAATTAGACCACAGTAAGAGACATGATCTGTTAAAGCACCAAAATATCAATTAATCAGAAATAAGTATGTTTAAATATATGCAAGACTCCAGTGGGATCATGGCGTTTTAAAGCTGCAAGAGTCGGTCAGTAGCTTGAGAGGATTATGTGATTTGTAAGAAGGAGACCCAACCATTTAAAAGTGGCACATTCTCTAAAATGGCGTGAAAGTCAGTGCCATTCCCAAGAAGGCTGCTCAGAGACTGAGAAGCTCATCTGAAAGTTCACAAGGAAGCACAGGCTAGATTCTTTCAAGTGAGAGAAATGAAAGGAGCTGTGGGTGAAACAGACATAAAGATGAGATGAACTAACTGAGACAAAACACTGGAATGAGGTCAGGAACTGGACACACACACACAATGTCTGACAGACAGGGTGGGCTTCTGCACGAACACTGAAAACTGAGGCTTTGTTTCACATCACAGCAACACTAGTTTCAGACAGATCAAGGACTTAAAGTGTCAGAAGAAAAACTTTAACACTATAGAGATAAGTATGTCTTCAAAATTATTTCTGATCTTATAGAGAAGAAAAGAAATAAAGTGCTTATTATGAAATAAAACCCTAAAATCAGCCAGACTCAAAGTCTACAGAACGTGAAGAGCTTCTACACGGTGAGGACAGGCACTTAGAGCCGGAGCTTTGGAGTTGCACATTACATTTTCAGTGTCAACCACATTTAATGCATTTATCCACTATGAAAAACAAAAACAAAAAAAGACAGAACTAGAACTCAAAATGAGCTTTATTATCCGTCCCATAGCTCATGTGCATTATCTGCACACAATGTTTTTATTTGCAAATTTTTATAATAAAAAAAAAAATACTGATGAGCCTGGCTTTTAAAAGAACATCTGATCATCCAAACATCTAAACCATCCAAATATGGTTCATGTTTTTATCTTAACAAAAGTGAAGACACAAGTCACAAGTTAGGGCAGGTTCTCTCATCCACACAATCATCAAGTGATTGGTACCAAAAATGTAAAAAGATAGGAATGTAGTCCTCATGCAGAGAACCTGATTTCCCGTGTCAGAAATCTCACGACTCACTGCAACTCCAACTCCAGGGGATCCAATGCTTTCTTCTGTTCTCTACAGATACATTCTCAAATGTGAACACACATAATTAAAGATAAAAAAATTATATGCAAAGGGTTCCTATAATAAGAACGTCTCTCAGTGGAAAAGTACTCACCAGGCATACCAAAAATGACGATTGACTATTAAAAACGATGAATTCATGAAATTCTTAGGCAAATGGATAGAACTAGAAAATATCATCCTGAGTGAGGTAACCCAATCGCAAAAGAAAACACATGGTAAGTGGATACTAACCCAAAAGCTCCAAATAATCAGGATACAATTCACAGACCACATGAAGCTCAATAAGAAGGAAGACAAAAGTGTGGGTGCTTCAGTCCTTCTCACAAGGAGAACAAAATACTTGCAGGAGATAAAGTGTAGAGCAGAGACTAAAGGAAAGGCCACCCAGAGATTTTCCCACCCAGGGAATCATCCCATATACAGTTACCAAACCCAGACACTATTGTGGATGCCAACAAGTGCATGCTGAAAGGAGCCTGATATGGCTGTCTCCTGAGAGGCCCTGCCAGAGCCTTACAAATACAGAGGCAGATGTTTGCAGTCAACCATTGGATTGAGTTCAGGGTTCCTAATAGAAGAGAAGGGACTGAAAGAGTTGAAGGGTTTTGCAATCCCATGGGAAGAATAACAATATCAACCAACCAGACCCCCCAGAACTCCCAAGAACTAAGCTATCAACAAAGGAGTACACATGGCTCCAGCTGCATATGTAGCAGAGGATGGCCTTGTCATGCACCAATGGAAGGAGAGGTCCTTGGTCCTATGAAGGCTCAATAGATGCCCCAGTGTAGGGGAATCAAGGGCGGGGAGGTGGAAGTGGGTGGGTGGGTGGAGGAACATTCTCATAGAAGCAGGGGGAGGAAGGATGTGATAGGATGTTTCCGGGAGTGAGGGAAACCAGGAAAGGGGATAACATTTGAAATTTAAGTAAAGAAAATATCCAATAAAAAAAATAAATGCCTAGACCATAAAAAAAGATGATTGATAGATTAGATAGATAAATAGATGGATGGATGGATGGATGGATGGATGGATGGATGGATGGATGGATGGATGGATGGGTGGGTGGGTGGGTAGGTGGGTGGGTGGGTAGATAGATAGATAGATAGATAGATAGATAGATAGATAGATAGATAGATAGATTCAATATAATACAATCCACCAAGTCCCAAAGATCACAAAGGTATTCTTTAATCATAGTCAAATAAAAAAATACAAGACCATTGCAAACACTGTATCAAAATTAGATTGTTATTAAAATAAGCCCTGACCCCACTGAGAACTGAACAGCATAAACCCCGCTGGTTCCTGAGATACAATACACAATCTGCTTCACTTAGTTTACTTGATAACTAAAATTACACATCTCCTTACAATCAAAGGAAACACCAATGGATAAAGCTAACAGTGCCCAGTGGTAGACCTTAGACCACATCTCCTGGTGTATGCACTAGGATAATGTGCCTGCTCGTTTGATGTCAAGTTCACATTTGGCCATAAAAACAGCCTTGAGAAACTAGGGGGTGAGAGTAATGTGAGAACCATTACCCTGAAAAGGCACATTCTGGAAGATACCCCCACCATCTAGCTTGCTGCAGCCAGTACAGTGCCCATCTGTGGCCATTGCCGAGTGAATGGGGATGGTCATCCATTTGCTCAAAAGTCACTCTTAAGCATAGCAAAAGAATCCTTCATCTACGTACTAAATTAGAAGCCTGAGGAGCTTGGCAGCCTTACATGTGGGAAGCCTCCTGAGCAGTGACTAGAATAACTATTCCAGTGAGTGTGTGCTCTGGTTGTCAGGATAGGGGTCAGTGCTCTGCCAAAGTCCCTCAGACAAACTAAATGCATGTGGGCATCACCTCCCAAACACATCAGAGTGTCCTGAGGAGGAAGCACTGTTTTAGACTGTTGGGTATTTAACACGGGATAGTAGTTAGACACAATCAATGTGCTGTCCTAAATCCTACAATGGCTAACGTTTATATCCTATTAAGGCAGTAGGAACTAGAAAATCTGTAAGTTAAGTGTGAAAACATCACTGCTTTAGGTAGCTAAGTTCTAGTCTTGCATGACTGACACGTATTTATGAAGAATGCACATAAAACAACTGTCTTCCTGCCTTTGACAAAGAGAAGTAGGTGAGCTGGAGGAGGCAGATGGCTTAACGGGTGAGGGCTTGCTATGCGCACACCTGAGTTTGAAACCTTAATGTCCGTGTGAAAAGCCAGGCATGGTAGTATGTTCCGATAACCCAGCATTGAAGAGCAGAGACTGGCAGACTCCAGGAGTTCAGTGACTAGCATAACTAAAGTGGTAAGCTCTGGTTCAGAGAAACATCCTGTCACAGCCATAGAGAAAGTCATTCAACATGTTCCTATACATTGCGCATGTACAGAGAAGTGTACACACCCATAATCTCATATCCATGCACCTACATACACAGGGGGAGGGGGCCAAGGGGAGAGGGAGAAAAGTACAAACTAGTCAGATAGTTTTAGACAATAAATTTTGTATCCTTCAACTGCCCCAAACATCTGCTATGCTCCACTGGTCAACAACAGAAACCAAGATGTCAGTGAACACAACATAGTCTTCAAACAAGTATGGAAATGAGAACAGAGCCAAGTGTCTGTCAACAAATGGCTTACAATGAGGACATCAAAGCCCATGAAATATTCCAGATCAATGATGCCAAAGTTAGTAGGTGTGTGATTCATGATATGCAACAGCCAAAATGAAAATGTTTTTATTTCCTAAGATATATTCAATGATATACTCAACTCAAAACACACACACACACACACACACACACACAGGGCTGAGAGTATATAGCTCAGTGGTACAGTGTTTGCCCAGTACATGTGATGCTCTGGTTTTAATCCTAGCACCACAATCTACATATCTAAAGATATAGAGTAAATGGAAAGCTTCCTCCCTGGGCTCAGGGGTGGGGATGAGAAGAAAACTTTAAGGGCTTGATCCTTACCACTGCAGAAACAAACCACTGGAGAGGACGCATGCAGTGTCAAAAATATCAAAAAAGAATGATCCTGTAGCAAGCATCCTGATATATTTGTCCTTTTGATATATTTTATTTGTGTGTGCACACACGCACACAAGTGGAATTGTAAGCTGCTGATATGGATGCTAAGAACCAAATGCAGGTCCTCTGAAAGAACAACAGTATTCTTAACCACCGGACCATCTCTCCAGGGAGCCCCAGAATAATTTTTGACAAAATCTTAAATGTTCTGTGACAGAAAAATGGGAAACACCACATAATGTGGCAAAAGGTTAAACATAATAAAAGTATGTTCACGATACATGGGCTGGACATAGGCCTCCCTGCACATATGTAGCAGATATGCAGCTTGGTCTTAATGTGGGTCCTGAACAACTGGAATGGGGGCTGTCCCCAAAAGCTGCTGCCTGTACATGGGATATGTTCTAGCTGGGCTGCCTTTTCTGGCCTCAGTGGAATAGGAAATGCCTAGCCTTGTAGAGACTTTAAGTGCCAGGGTGGGGAAATACCCAGGGAGACCCCCTACCATTCAGGGGAGAACGGAATAGGGGGTAGGGGAAAGATTGTGGGAGGGGGTGATAAGGAGGTGGCAGTGAATGGGATGAGATGTGAATAAGTAAAAAACTTAAATAAAAAAATATGTTCATGAAGCAGTTACTGACAAGGGGAATTTTCATAACATAATATGGTATATATACCATGCACACATATTTACATGTAAATTATCCTATCATGTAGATATACATGAGTAATGTTTATATCCATAGAACCATAGTAAATACATGTAAATGTTAAAACAAAAGTAAACACATTTACTTATAACTGGAACCTATCATTTATCACATTTAAAAACTTATAAAAATTATACTCAGTGAATAAAAACAATGAATTTGGCCGACAGATGTAGCTGTTTTGCTTACTATAAACTATCCAACAACTACAAAAAAAATAAAGTTTTTGATAGTCTTTTAAGTCTGAAATGAGACACTTGCAGGAGTAGGAAAACATGGAAATATGTTTTAAATCCACAAGAACAACTCGGCCAAAATGAGCAGAGGCTTTAAAAATAGACATGCTAGTCAAGTGTCCCATTGGAAAGGTAAATATTCGGGGATGGCCTGTTTAAAACAGGGCAGCATTCATATTTATAGCACTGAAGCACAGTTTGAAGAACTATTCTTAAATTATTTTAAATTAATAAATATCAGAAAATGTAACCATTCTTAAATTTCACTCTGTGAAAATCAAAGTGTTCTCCCACCCGATTCTCATCATGGGCACAGCATCTCTCTTCTCTGGTGTTGATTTATCTGATCCCTCTTCTATGTTAAAGTCAATAACTGAATCAGAATTCCGGGGTCCTCCCTGGAAACAGTCCACCGATACAGAAGAGCATCTGAAATCACCTGGCCGAGTCTGCCTTCCTGTGGAATCTCACACACCCAGTCAGGAAGCTACTAGAATTTAATGGTTGAAACATGGTAGGGGATTTTAGGTGGTTTAATTCACTATGTATCATTTTATAGCATTTTTAAAAATCTTGTAAAAATCTCAATCATAAAGATCTCAAAAGAGAATTTGCAAGCAAGAATGGATATGTCTGAATGTTCATCTGCCCACATCACATGTCCATTCTTAGCCAAGTTTACTAAGATGTCCAGGGTCCAAGAATCAGGTTCTTTTTCTATGAATTAAAAGCAGCTACATTTTCATTAATCTTTTCAGAAAGAGAATGGTTTAGTGTTACTATTATAGTAATCAACATGTCCCCAAAGCCTAAATGTTAGGCCATCTGGAACCATTAATGCCTTAGACCCAGTTTTAGAAATCAGACGGGGACTGGTATGATGGCTCAGAGGAACTTAACCACCTGAGTTGGATCCCCAAGACCCACAGGGTGTAGGGAGAGGATTGGCTCTCAACAAGCTGTCCTCTGACTGTCACACACACAAACACACACATAAACACACACACACACACACCACACATACACACACAACACACACACACACACACACACACACACACGTAAAAATAAATGAATAAGTAAATGCACAAACAGATGGGAAAATCTTAAAAGAGAGAGGGAGAGAGAGAGAGAAACCAGACATATCTAAACAAGCCCTGCGCAAGGCTTCTGACCCTAGAAAATGACATGGGAAAGAAGCCAGGTACCCCATTAGCACCCAGACTCTGGTAACAGAATAGAGACAGAAACAGCACTGAATTCTAACTTATGAGAGAATCTAACTTGGTTCGGCCAAATGTGAGAAGACCTGAAAACCAGTCAAACAGGAGGCTGCCACCTTGTGCCGGGATGCTGCAGGTACCCACGGGAGCACGCACGCTGACTACTTCAGTGACTACCCACTGCTGAGAAACATCTGTGAAAGAGGAAGAAGCTGACTATACCATCCCAAGCAATGCTGTGGCAAGCATTTTCCTCGCTGTATAATTTCCCACTGGCCCTAAAACAGCACACGGTGCCAAAGCTACTACCTTCTAGAAGACAACACGCCTTTGGCCTTTTCAGGTCTGAATGGTTCTATGAACATTACTGTCACTTAACTGCAGTCTAGATGGCAGTCACCCGGTGTGGTCTACCTTGTGAAGAGCGTCACGGTGCTCAGCTAGTTTTCCTCTCCAAATGAGTTGGGAGAAATCTAGGGGAACTGAACGAATATGGCCCTGAATTCTAAACCCCAGGGAGATCTTATAAAGACTGAAATCTTAGGATGAAAGAAGGTAAGTCTTTGTACAAAAGCTCATAAACATCCATTCACAGGGTCCTGATGAATCTGCACAAGATGAACACATGAACAAGTTTTCCAAGGCATCTGCTAAGTGCCTAGAGCAGGAACCAGTTGTTAGGAGAGCCCCATCAGTAGGCCCCTGTACCTCAGGGATGGCATGGCAGAGAGGCCATGCAACTTGGCTTCCAATGATGCTATCTTCTGACACCCTATCAGTTTTTAGTTGCCTCTACAGCCACTTAGCTAAAAGACACAGTTCCCACCTTCCCTTGCTTCTAGGTGGAATATGAATGTGCATCTCATAAGCAGCTTCTCAGTCATTACTTCCTTCCTGGCTTGAAAAGTGACTGAGCTACTCAGAGCTCCAGCAGCCATCTTGGATCATACCTTGGTACACAGACCAACATCAAGATACAAAGAGACCCAGTCCTTGTTAATTGCAACTCTAGTCAGCCCTGGATCTCCTATAGATCCTACACGTGGGAGGGAGAGAGACTATCCAGCTTGTCACATAATTACTTAGGCTCAGAACCAGGACAAACAGTCCTTCCAACGCTGATGCCACATAGGCTGTGAGCCACTCTGTTACAGACCTGAAGCTGCATTGGTCTATTTGTATAATGCAAATAGACCCCTGCCTCTAAGGCATTCCAAGAGCACCAAGAACTGACCAGCCTTCCCATCTTTTGAGGACTGAAGTAGAAAATGATCAAGGCACAGCACAGAAAGCACAAAGCTACACTGCTGATATTTACAGGAGAGATGGAACAATGGGGCTGGGGCAGTACTGAGCAGAGAGGGACACTGCTGGCCACACAAGCATGAGGACCTAAGTTTAGATCTCCAGCGTGCTCATGAAGTGAAAATGACTCCGGATGGCCAATCCTGAGCACACGGGCTAAGGCCTTGTGGGTATCAGCTACAGGATCAACTTGTTTCTGAGCTTCCTGATAGACGGGTTGGGGGTGGGGTGGAATGTTCACATATCTATTTGGAGGCTGGAAATGGGTGGTTGTGAAGGAAGCGCCTGAGGTCTGAGTCAGGTATCAGCACTGTTGGGTTGTGGGCCCTGGACCTTCAGCCCCTAGGCATGGCCTTGGGGAGATGGACCTTGGGGAGTTTGACTGCACTTATCCCAAGCCACCACCAGGGTGGGTGCTGGGCTGTAGGGAAGCAAGGAGGCACTGCTCAGGGAGTAGGAAAGTGCAGTCTGAGAAGTGGGAAAGTTCGAGCTGATTCGGGGGCTCCTGGGCCTGCAACAAGGCTGGATATGTGGGATTCTCAGGCTCTTGGATATCCAGGCACCTCTGGGAGTCACAGAAGAGCAGAGAACAGAGTGGGGGGGGGGGGGGGGAGCTTGAGGGCTACTACTAGCCTGGGGCCAGCAGAGGGGAAAGGGGGAGCTCCAGCTTGTCCCTCGAGGATTATCCTTGGCTTGACTGTAGCAGGCTTGGTGGTGGTTGTGGCTGGGAGCACAGAGAAGCCTTCTACAGGAGACAAGGCTGCGGCTCTGTAGGCGAAGGCCTTTTCCATGGCTCCCTATGGCAGATCTCAATGAAAAGAGGCAGTCCATGATTCTAAGGCATTTGTTATCAATGCAGAAAACGGATACATAAAGCCATACTCCACTTCTCAGGGTGGGCCTGAGATTAAATACCTTTTGCAGGGAGGAATATCTGAGAAGGGAAGCTTATTGACCATACCTCTAGACCTCTAGTTACCTCATTAGCATGGAGAACTCTGTCTTGAGCCTACTTGACTGTGGTCAAGTCTCTTTTCCTATTGTCTTGGTCTCAGATGTTAGGGATGCTTCATCTACATGTGGAAGGGCTTGGGGCATTGCCCTTTTGTGACTGATGGCCACAAATATATGGGGGGGAGGAGGGTTTTGGCTCTGTGACAGGGGCCTGGTGACAGGAGCAGGCAAAGCTCCTACCATCCCTCCAGGGCCTCCAGGGCTTCAAGTCTTTGGATTGACTTTACAAGGCTTCCTCATGGTCCACTGCCCTGCACAGCACCTCTGAGATGCTTCCCCGGGGAGAAAGCCCTTCTCACATCCCCAAACACAATTGGGATTACTGAAACATTGAGGCTCAGTGGCCAAGTCCCAGTGATTAATAACTTTTAGATCAAAGTTTGAGTTACTGGAAAAAAAAAAGTTAGAGTTCCTTAAAGCCAGAAAACAGGCAAGTGTGGTGGTTTGAATATGTTTGGCCCAGGTAGTGGCACTATTAAGAGGTATGGCCTTGTTGGAGGAAGTGTGTTACTGTAGGGTTGGTCTTTGAGACCTTCCTCCTAGCTGCCTGGAAGCCAGCCCTCTCCTCTTTGCCTTTGGAACAAGATGTAGAACTCTCAGCCTCTCCAGCACCATGCCTGCCTGGATGTTGCCATGCTTCCTGCCATGATGATAATGGACTAAACCTCTAAAACTGTAAGCCAGCCCCAATTAAAGGTCATCCCTAATAGAGTTGCCTTGGTCATGGTCTCTTCACAGCAATGAAAACCCTAGCTAAGACCCAAGTGATACAGAAACTGAAATACAATGCTCTTAACATCATTGCCAGGTGAGTTTTCAGCCACCGTTTCCTGTGTCTAGATGATTTATTGACATTTACATACTTTCCAGATTCTTAACATCTTAAATACTAGCAAACATTTTTACACATGCACACTAAAACCATTATGGCCTGACATTTATATGCCTGTAAAACATATTTTGTTCCAACTGTTTTCATCAAAGAAAAAAAAAGTAGACTGCTGAAAACCGACACCTGCATATTTTACATTGAAGGGGAAAAAGAAGAAAAGAAAACCACAAGCAACTGAGATATAAAACCCACACATTTGCTCTCAACATCAACTGGGAATGAAAAGCTCTAAAGCAACCTTGACTTCTGCTAAGGCATTGCTCCAGAGTTTGTACTGTTTGCTGCAGGCAGCTAGGATGGCAAAGCTCACGTAAGTTTGGTCGCCGGCACCCACATCAGCAGCTCATGGTCACATGTGGATCCACCTCCAAAGGATCCAATGCTTTCTGCCTTCCACAGGCACCTGCACTCACATCACATCTGCAGACACGACTACACACACACACACACATACACACACACCTCCCCCACCGACACCCATCTACTCCCTACTCCCCCCACACACACACCAAGCATGATGACATCTGTCTTTAATCCCAGCATTCAGAGGGCAGAGGCAGGCAGACTACTGTAAATTTGAGATCAGTCTGATCTACACAGAAA
Organism: Mastomys coucha; assembly: GCF_008632895.1. Classification (NCBI taxonomy): domain Eukaryota; kingdom Metazoa; phylum Chordata; class Mammalia; order Rodentia; family Muridae; genus Mastomys; species Mastomys coucha. The sequence continues at coordinate 103,279,442 of NW_022196897.1, forward strand.
ATTCGAGGACAGCCAGGGTCACAGAGTGAGACCCTGCCTCAAAATAAAAATAAAAAGTACAATAAAATCTTAAAACATAAAAGGTTAGGGGACAGAACCTGGGCCTGTGAGGTTGCTACCTCATATCTGTGCACAAATACAAACCCAAAACAGCCACTGAATGACAGATCAAGACACAGAACACAAACCTAAATAGTACCAGGAATCATCATGAGCTTTTCTCCTTAACATAAAGTCAAATGAGAAAGACCAGCTTAAAATTAACTTGCACTTTGCAATGCTCAAAATCCAGGTTTATTTCCTATCTCTTCTTTTCCAAATTACCTCAATTTCCCAGTGTTTCTCTCCTATCAACTCTCTGTCATCTCCATTTCTTACTCAACAGGGTCCCACTGCCCTCTCCACTGTGTCCTTAACAATGGCCACCCCACCATAACGGATGAAAAACACTCCCTGTGTGGGACACCCACCAGGCTCTTTCCCAAGCATTTGCCTCCAGCCCTATGAGGTTTTATTGCCCGTACTAGCAGAATGAAGGACCAAGGAACTCCATAAAGGTCCCAAGCTAGTCAATGCAGAGCCAGGACTGAAGCACAGGAAACTAGATTCCAAACGCTGTCACACTCGGCTTTGTTCTGGTTTGGTTTGGTGGCTTGGTTTGATTATTTGGTTTGGTGACTTGGATGTTCTTAGCAGTCACTGCCCAGTAAGTTTGGCAGCTATAAAATCTAATAACTACATGTCATCAGGGCTGTCCTTGAATTCAGAGACACCTACAGAGAGTTTTAGAGACCTCCTGAGGTCTCTATAATGTTTCACTCCCCCTCAAAAAAATTTCCATAACAAAAAATATATAATAAAATGCTCATATGAATCATATATTATGGGTTTTCAAGTAAATACTTCCCCAGGTGCATAGCCATAAAACACCATAATATTTGTACAAAAATCTTCCTGAAAAAAATTTTTCTATGTCGGTGTGGTTTTTTTGAATGAAAATGTCACTCCCATAGACTCATAAAGAGTGACATTATTGGAGGTGTGGTTTTGTTGGAGGAGGTATGGCCTTATTGGAGGAAGTGTGTCACAGGGGGTGGGGCTTTGCTGTTTCAGAAGCTCAAGCCAGGCCCTGTGGTTCTCTCTCTTCCTGTTGCCCGAGGATCTAGGCTGTTTCTCCAGTGTCAAGTCTTCCTGCATGTCACCATGCTTCCCAACATGATGAAAATGGGCTGAACCTCTGAGCGAGCCAGTTCCAATTAAACGTTTTCCTTTGTAAGAGTTGCTGTGGTCATGGTGTCTCTTCACAGCAATAGAAACCCTAACTAAGATGGTCAGCAAAAGTCCTTTCCTAAAAATGCTGGGGGAAGAGGGAGCCCCTGAAAAGGAACCTTCAAGGATTCTTGTCACTAAGTAGACAGTCGGCCACGCCCCCTTAGAATAGCTCATAGCTAAGATCTCTATCACTAATTGTTTTGAAAAACCTTAATATGTGTCAGAGTTTTAGATTACAGGTGCTTTAAGCATAAGAGAGTAGGGCATAGACTGTGCTCTCTGTGGCCTCTCTCAGGCACTGGGTGTTTAGGGAACACAACTCAAAAAAAGAGATTGATCCTGAAAGAGTAACCTTTGATGGGAGTTCACCGCAACTGGCCACCATCTAGGTTTGGTTAAGATCAGGGATATCCTGCAGATATTCTCCATGTTTCTGAATATTACATGCAAGAACATGTCGATAAAATAGTAAAATATGAATAAGCTACGATTTTCTTGTTCAACCCAAAATTTTGATTGACATAATTAGTTTAAAATATTAGGGGAAAGAGGATATTAGAAACAAATTTCAAACAAGAGAGTTTGGGTGACTATAAAGTGGTGGTAAAAGTATTTTGCCCATCAAGGGCAAAAGTATACTCAGCATGGTTGCCACTTAGTTCTCAAGAACATTCTCCAGGAGCCCTGCCTTGATGGCAAGTCCTCACTGGCTCCCAGCTTCAAATGACAACACTGTCCAGACACCCTGGGTGACCACTAGGTGGCACCACTACACTGCTCCATCTCCAAAAGGTAGTTTGTTCATTTTGTCTAGCTTTATCCCAAGGAATCAACAATGCTTCAAAACACAGGTACCTCACTTCAACACTTAACAAATGAACAAAGACAAAGCTTAGAAACATATTTTAATTCTTCCTATAACTATTGATACAATGTGTGTCATACAGTCAACAAAGAATAGCTTATGTAGCTGTCATTGTCCCTTTCTTTGTTTGTGAACTGTAGCCCATGCTGGCCTGGAAGTCACTGTGCAACCTAAATGGGCCTCAAACTCTTAATCTCAGCCTCTCAAGTGTGGGAGCAGCATCCAGCTTTGAATGAGAATGCTTCCATAGGCTCATGTATATGAGTTTGGTTGCTAGGCAGTGAGTGGCACTGCCTGGATAGTTTTAGGAGGTCTGGCCTTGCTGGAGGAAGCATATCGCCAAAAGTCAGTTTTGAGGTTTCAAAGCTATACTCTACTCCCAGGTCACTCTCCCTCTGCTTTGGGTTTGACATGTGATCTCTCCACCGTTCCTGCTGCTGTATCTGCCATGCTGCCCTGCCATGATGGACTCTGATCTCTTTGGTACCATTAGCCCAAATAAACTCTTTCCTTTACAAGTTGCGTAGGTCATGGTATTTCATCACAGCAACAGAAAGTGATCAAGCCAGCTCATTCTAGCTGGGATGTCAACTCCCTCTCCAAGGAAGTATATCATTGCAATATAGCAGCGCAGAACTAAGGTCACCACAGCGCGAAACTGAGATGTATCTTCTGAAAGAACACAATAGGAGTCCTTCCTGCCTGTCTTACACAGGTGGTTTTCTGACCATAAAAGCACCATCTATATCCTCTTCAAAATGCCACACCCAAAGACTGTAAATTAAAGATCTACACTTATGTACACAATGGGACTCAGTAAAGTGACTCTTAAGATTTTCCAGGCTATTCAATTTGGCTGGTACAGGAGTTTGGGCTGAGCATATAAGAGAAGTCAGGTCATATCAAATGCCCTGTGAGCAAAAACTCTAACTGAAAATAATAATAATAATTAAATAAATGAATAATAAAGCCCTGTAATTTGTCCAAAGCCCCAGGATGTTCATGGTCAAAGGATCCTGCACACTAGATGGAATGCGCATTATTTACTGTCCAACCGAAATAAGCAGTGTTGAGGTTTTCCAGAGATTTTTAAAATCAACCCAGCTTGTGAACTCAGAACATCTGAGAGTATAGTGGTATCGTTGGACAGAGTCTGAGCAGCAGTCATTTGATTTATCTGGAACACCGCTGTTGTTTCTGCTTGTGGCTGGCAGGGACACAGAGCAGGCAGTTTCACCCATTCTTCTACACTCGTTACCAAAACACCACAGGCTCAAGTGGGTCCCAAGAGCATTTTCAATGTGTTTGCTTCCGCCTTGCACTCTGCCTCGGCAGCCTCTTGCTTCATATCATCTCCTGCTCCAAACCTCACAGCCCTTTCCCTCTCTAAACTGATGAAGTTGCGGGCCAACTCAGCTGTTTGCAGAAGGGTGGGCTCCTGTGTTCATCTGAAGAGTGAGGTGCTTGGTTACTCTTCCCAGCTTGGAGAGGAGAGAGGAGAGGGAAGGCATGAAATGCCTGGCCTCAGTGATTGGAGAAGTGGTGTCATGTCCCAGCACAGATCCCAGCCACACAGAGAATGTCCCAGTCCACCTGGAAATAGAGGCTACAAAGGCAGAAGCACATCCATTAAAATGATGGCAGGTGCCTAGAGTAACTTGTGAGATAAGAGCAGTGTGCTGGGAATGTACTGATCACAGGAGATTAGCAGGTCTCAGCCCCCTCTTGCCTTCTGCCAGTCACCTCTGGACAGTGCACAGACAGTCTTGCCTGGTACCCACAGTCATGGACCCTTGGTCCTACCAGGTACCTACAGTGCATGGTGCGTGGTCCCTGTGACCTTGCCTGGCGCGCTCACAAGCCTGAGTGTCCATCCATCCCTTTGCCAGTTTACTCTCACCTCCTCAGGGTCTTTTTTTCTTATTGGCTGGCATGTTGAAAAGGGTCTTACTTGGCCAAGGTCAGAGATTGACCCTGGAGTGTAATTTCCTAAAGAAGTTTTGGGCTTGGTGGTGCCAGGAGGGACCACAGGGTCCATGTGCTTGTGGGCTCTTGTCTTGTGATGGTGTGTCCAGGACTTGCTATGGTGGGAGAATTGGGTTCTGATGATGCCAAGTAACCTTGGTTTATGATGCTTATTTTCTTACACTTGCCTCCTGCCATCTGGTTATCTACCTGCCCTTGCTAAATCTAACTGGAGCCTGTCTTTCCTTTGATCCTGCTTATGTCAGAACTCCTCAGAGTCAAGCTGTCTCTGAGATCCTATGATTCTGGGATCTTGTGACCCTAGGCTAATTAATGCACCTGGGAGTATAGCTTCCTCTGGGAATTATGGGACTGGCTGCAGAGTTTGCGCCCAAGGTCTGCTCAGGGCACCAGCGTAGACAGACCAGAAGGAACCAGTGCCACTGATCTGGTGGAGTTCCTGCATTCCTGAGCCCCACTGGTCCCAGTTATTCCCAGTGTTGTGACAGATGTGTCTCCCTCACCTCTGATCCTTAGCATCCTGGGTGTGTTAGAGCACCTAGGAGTGGAGCTTCCTCTAGGTGTTGTGGGACTGGCCCTATTTAAATTTTACTAGTTCAGTCTGTAGTCCAACTCCCAACAATGGTCAGCAGCAGCTGTGAATAGAAGTCCAAGGATCTAGCAGTTGCTCAGTCCAGCAAGGCAGGCAGATGAAAAAGAGAGAGCAGGAATTTCTTTTATCGTTCGTTCAAGAGCCTTAAAGCCTACTACAGAAGAAGCCAGGACAAGAACATGGAGATGGACAAGGGAAGGACAGAGAAAGTAAGGTAAGGAAGGAGGGAGGGAGGGAGGGAGGGAGGGGAGCAGGCAGCACAGGAAGAGATGACTTCTTTTATGGTAGAACAGCTTTCTTTGTCAGAGTGGGAGAAACATCTTGCTTTATACTCAGCAAAATGTAAATGTATACAGAATGCTCCCAAGTGATTCTTTTTACATACAAATTATGATCAATATATATACACATATATATGTATATATATTGATGACATATATATATGTATATATATTGATGTGGGATGATAATTTGACCAGGAGTTTGAGAAGTATATGAGCGAATGGGGCAAGGAAAGCCTGCAGTCAATAAACAGAATGAAGTGAAAAGGCCCCACCCCCACCTTATCCCCCAAAGAGACATTTCTGTCTGGTACCAGTTGTGCTGCCAACTCTATGGTCTTAAGTATTCACCTCACATTAACCCTAAGTTACCCACACCAAGAGCTATTTAAACTCCAAACAAAATAGCTTAAGTGGGAAATGTTTAGCAAGCAGACATCACTACTCAGCTGGAAGTGTCACAATGATGTCCCTACAAACTGAGCTCATCCAGTCATGTCCCCAAGCTACCTGAGTGTTTAGCATCATTTTAGGGATGTAAAGAAGTCATTACTGAGTTCCGAATTACACTCTTGATTTAAAAAAAATCAGCCATGTCTTCAACTTTGGCTTTTAAATGAAGAGCTTAATCCCCTCACACAACACAACAAAGCCTGTTACCCTATGACAGTACTAACCCTCAATTTCAGGACTAGTTACAAGAGGTTAAAGTGAAGAAGACATTTAGAATTTAGTGTGTAAGAATGTGCGCCAAAACATAATTAGTGCCTCTGAACTCAAACAGGTGGATTAGACTAATTTGTGGAATGCTGTTGGAGAGACACCCCTCATTTGGAAGCTGGGGAGAAGGAAAGAACAGCCCCAGTGTCTTAGCCACTTGGGGTTCCTGCAGTGGATCTCATAGGGAAGGAAGGGGAGCAGAGCCCTGTCTCCAGAGCCCTGGCCGGCATTATGCATTATGCCTGCTTGGCATTGTAGCCCTTGAAACCAGGGTCCACGCAGCTAGGGCCAGGCTCTGTACCTCCCTCAGTTCCCGGCTTAATTTATATGATAATTAGAGTCTGCTGCCAGAAGCAAGAGCTTCTGCCAAAAGTAAAGTCCTCATAAAGCCAAACGGAGGATGATGTGTGCTGTGGTGCCATCCGAGTGCTGACTAAGAGCTTTCTTTTATCGCCTTTTGAAGCCGTAAAGTGCCCTTCGTGTTATTACTAGCCGGGATTTTTTTTTAACAGTCCTGCGCTGACAGCAGTGATTTAACACTTGCACAAAACAATAGCGCTTCACGCCACTTAATAAACCTTTGGGCTGTGCGACTTCCAGCTTTCTTGCTGGCTGGATTTTATGGTCTGGTAGCTCCTGAACAGTCTAGTATACAAGCCTCAGAAACAGTGTAAAGATGATGTGAAAGAGGCTGTGTTTGTGCCCGTGCAGATGCATTTGATGAATGAGGCACACTCCATGACCACAGGCTCACTGAAAGATGCTTCGGCCCACTTGACCCGCTGAGCTGAAATACTACAATAAGCCTCGGGGGAAGGATCAAGCTGAGAGCATGGTGGTTGGCCTAGCCCTACTCCTCATTTTCCCCAAAACATCTGCCAGAGTAAGAATTAAGAATCCTAACCACCTGTTCACCCTGCAGCCGCACGGTTACCACAGTCTCAGGAACGCATCTATTCACCTTTCAAATATTTGAATACCAGGGGTGAGCAGCCTGGAATGAAATGATGCAGGCAACAAAGAGAGGCACTTTGCCTTGGATAGACTCAAATAATCATGTTAAAGGAGGCATAAAATAGCTGTGTTAACAGCACTCTCCTGAAGGCAGGGAAGGTGGGGGAGGGGCAAGTCCTCTAAGTCCCTAGGGTCTTGGTATTGTCATCTGAATAACAGAAGTAATGATGGCTGTGCCACCTATCTGTGAGATTGGCATGAAGATCATATCACAACTGCAGGAGTCATAAAGAATAAATCGGAACCATTCTTACCACGTGCAGAGAGACAATAAAGCCAGGTGGCGGCTGGGCTCATTAGCTCTGTTTAATCATCTTACTTGTGTACACATGTATCAGATTAGCACATTGTGTCAGTGAGATATACAATAGGTATTTGCCAAATCAATTAAATTTTAAATTGCAGAAGGATGTACACTTTGAGAACCATGATGTGTTATAAAAAATATAGAGAATAGTTACACTTTACAAACTGCATGTTTTTTTTTCACTCTGGCTCAAGGATTTTAGCAATTAGCCATCTCCACGTAATCCGCTCATTCCGTTTACTGGGAGTTATCATTGGGCATTCCTCAACCTGGGGTAGTTAAGAATACAGAAATCAAATGTCAAACTTTAGGAATTGTGGGAAGTTCCTGCATTTGAGCACAACACCATGCCGAGTTCTGATTAGGCATGGCCTCATTTGTAAAAGTCTAAGTCAACCAATGAGAAGCTGAAGACCTAACTAATGTGCCGGAGGGAGAAGGCATAATCACTCAAACAGCTCTTTCTAGCCCACTACTTGGCCAACATTTTATAGTGAGATTAAATCCACCGTCCGTGAGACGTATATTTTCCCAGCAGTCCTAGGAGGGCATAGAGTTGGGTCTGGTAGATCTCCATCTTGCTTCTCTGTAGGCTCTGTTTCTCTAGCCTCTCCTGTGTCCGTGCTCTAACCTGATTTCCTAAGGTGCATGCGGTAGTCATGCCATTTACGAAGGCACTCACTGGCCCTCTGGGGTAGCACCCTGACCAGCAGCACCACCTTGATGCCTGCTGCCTGCTGAGGCTGCCAAGCTCCAGACATGGGGCATCCGGTACCCTCCCCTGCTCCTCCCCTGCTGTGCACCCTCACTCCCCTTAGGATACTGCAACCTCTACCTACAATGTTTTCCTTCTTGCCTAGGGTCTTCTATAATTAATTCTTCAAAATCTCTCATTGCTGTTTAGAGGTCCACTAGTTACATGTTTCTGTCTTGTGCACAGATTTAATTTTATTACCTTTTAGATTTATTATTATTATTATTATTATTATTATTAGTGTGTGTGTGTGTTCACATACCACAGCACATGTGTGAAGGTCAAAGAGCAACTTTGCAGTCAGTTCTCTCCTTCCACTATGGGCTCCTGGAACTGAATTTAGGTCATCAGGCTTACAAAACAATGCCTTACTCAATGAACCATCTCACTGGGCCCTTGATTGTATTATCTTTCCTGGTTAAAGTTAGTATTTCCATGCTATTTTCATGACAGTTGGTGCCCCTTCCAGGAGGAGACTCCTGTGCTCAGAGGTGTCTCGGCCTCCACAGACTCTCAAGAGTGCTGGTGACGGCCTCTGCTTGAATAGCTCTCCAAGGCCATTTTCTGAAGGATGAACTTAGGTCATACTGTGTCGTATACAATTTCACAAGATGTGAAGATTCAAGGAACAAAAACACAAGTGGTACAACTGCTGCTTCTCAGTTAGATTTGAGCACTAAAAGCTGACACAATCAATTAAAAAAAGATTTTTCTGTCTCTTCTTGCCATTGCTTATCTAATCCTTAGATTCTAAAAATGCAGCAAAGAGGGGATTGGCTTCGATCTTCAAAGCTAAAGCCAAGTGCTTTAGCCGGAAGGTAATTAACTAGGGATTGGGGGAGGTGGGGGGTGGGGCAGAGGGCACCATTACTCAAAACACATTCTAAAGTGGTGCAGAGCTCACACATAAAAGAAAATAAATACTTTTGAAAGATCATTTCCAAAAATGCAAAGGAAGTTGCAACAGCCAAATATGTTTCTCATAGGTGACTGTAGGGTAAGGTGGAATGCAGCACCTCAAGAAACCTCAACGTCAGGACCTAAAAACCAGAATTCACATTTTGTTAAAGGTTAAATGAGGCACATGTCCTATGCGCAGAAAGACAGCTTTTTGAAAGAAAGAACACCTTGATAAGTAAATGTTCCAAGATACAAACTACTAATAAATTTTTGGAAACACATCCAAATTCTCTAGAATCCAAAAATGTAAATTAAGGCATGACATCATCTCGAAACTCTCAGGGTGGCAAAAGTAAAAAAAGGATCCAGTGCATGTATGGGTGCAGGTATGTGTGCAGGCATGAGCCTGGGTACAGGCATGGGTGCAGGCATCATGGATGGGGGCACGTGGGCATGGCTGCAGATGTGGCATGGGAGAGGGCAGGTCAAACCCACAAGCCCTGGAGGCCAGCTTGGTACCATATTGCCAATTCTTTATATATCTACTCAAAGCAACTCCACTAAAGAACACATCCTGCTGGCATGGTAGCAGAAGGCTGCCACTGTAGCACTTGGAAGGCTGAGGCAGGAACAGCCTCACTCTAAGCTAGATAGTGAGACCCTGAGTCAGAAAACTAAAACTGAACTATAGCTCAGTGGTAGACATAGGGTTGACCTCTAGCACCAAAACTATAATAATAATGATGATGATGATGATAATAATAATAATAATAATAATAATAATAATGCCCAAGAAAATAATTACAAATATGTGCTCATGCTATCATAATTTATAACAACAAAAACATTAAACATTATAGGAAATGAACCAAGAGTGGAATCATTCAGTAGTCACATAGTAGCATAGTACCAAGTTGCCCATTGTCTATATTTTAAATACTTTATGTTTCTTATTTTACTAATGTGTGTATTCACAGGAGTGTGTACATGACTGCAGAAACTCTCAAAGGCCAGGGTGTTAGGTGCCTGGAACTGGAGTCTCCTGTGGTTATGAGCTGCCTGCACGAGTGCTTGGAACCCAGCTCGGGTCCTCTGCAAGCAGATAACCTTAACCACTGGCGATCTCTCCACCCCCTTCCACTGTGTAGAATTAAATGAAAGAGTAGCACTAGAAAATACATGCAACAATATGACCTAGGCTTTCTTAAATGATAAAGAGAAGTGGAAAGAGCAGAAGGAAGTGAAAGAGGAGCTGAGGGAAGCAAAGAGAAAAGGACGTGCGTGTGTGCGTGTGTGTGTGTGTGTGTGTGTGTATGTGCGCGTGTGTGTGTGAAAGAGGAGCTGAGGGAAGCAAAGAGAAAAGGACGTACGTGTGTGTGCATGTGTGTGCGCGCGTGTGGTGCGTGTGTGTGCGCGTCTGTGCGCGTCTGTGCATGTGTCTGCGTGAGTGTGTGCATGTGTGTGTGTGCATGCGTGTGCGCGAGTGTGTGTGTATGTGTCTGTGTGTCTGTGTGTGTCTGTGTCTGTATGGTAGTGGAGTGACTTTGTGGGGCAGGAAGGAAAATGGCAGTCAAGAGAATAGTTAAGAATAACAGTGGTTACTGAGTAGTTTTCTTTTTCTTTGTATTTTTCTAAGTTGCCAGATTCCCTAAAACCATGTAGATAAATCTGAATAGTAACCATATTTGTACAAGTACTTTATAACTGGAGAGAAATCGCTCAATAAATTTGCCTTCCTTATTTTCTGAAATGGTTGTCTGTTGTTTCGAGTTAGGCACTGGGGAATTATTATTACTATTATTATTATTATTATTATTATTATTATTATTATTATTATTATTACTACTACTACTACTACTACTACTACTACTACAAAGTGAATAGTTACAAAGAGAAAGAAGAAGAAAACAAAAGGAAGGGAAGAGAGGAAGGGTGAAAGTGGGGACGGGAAGGAAAGGCCAGGAGCAGGGGCAGGCGGGAGCAAGTGGACAAAGCCTCCCGCACACCCAAATCCCTTTAAGACATTTAAAATTCCTGAAGAAAGCATTGCAGTAGCAGCAGAGCCTAACACAGCATACCCCGAAGCAGATGCTGGTTGGTCAAGAGTTAACACCCTTCTGGAATACCTCATGCGTCACATGACTTGGGATTAATAAAGGCCACATTAGCAGGCAGCCCCCAAAGAAGTGCAGTTGAAACACTCCAGCTTCAGGAGGCAAACCCAAATCCCACTGTCACAGAGCCCAGCCCCAATAATGTGGCCAAGGACAGCCGCGCTCCCCTGGATTCCTCTTTTCTCACCTCTCCCAGCTAAAGGAAGGGAAGAGTCTAAACACAATGGTTTAAAAGGAAAAAAAAAGAAGCTGACAGCTCCCCAGCCTGTTAGATAGACAGTGTTTGAATAACTCTAAAAAGGTACATTGGTCTTACCTCTCCCTATCCCTAAAAGTTAAATTAGGAGCATTCTTTCTTTTCTAAGACTACACATGAGGTTTCAGTAACCACCAGACTTCAATTTTCATCCTTACCCATCCGTCTTAAAGATCTAATCTAACAGCCCAGTTCAGACACGCTTTGAAAGTATATCATAACAAGCACTGCCACAGGATGTTTTTCCTCATGTCAGAACCTTCTAGAAATGTGCTTGAACCAGGCTAGTTCAGACCAGGGCACGCTGTGTCACTCACAGGCTACACTTCAGAGACAGTGCAAAATAATCATAACACATTTATATTTGAGGAATGTTGGGCTAAATATGATCACAGTGCTTTCTTTTTTTTTAACCATTGGGAGATTTCAAATGACATGTTTGACTGCATTTGTGGGGGACGGTAGTGGCATGGCTATGGCAAGGTTCTTAGTACTGGTCCTCACACTCTACAGGCTCGCTGTATCCCTACATGACAATCTTCACTAGTTATCTTTGGGGATCTACAAAATGCCTGTCATCAGCTACCTATTTTCCACCAAGTGGCTCTGCCGCCTGAAGTCTCAGCTGTATTTAGTTTCTGCTCCTCGCCTTCAGTGTCCCACCTCCATGGTCTTTCATGCCACACATGCTTGAGTGGTGGAGAGCAGTTACAGCCTGCTACTGAGGATGAAATGTGTGCTTCCCACTTGGGGCTCGATCTCAGTTATCACAGGGCAAGCACACTGAAGTGCCTTGACAGTCCCTGGTGAAATTATGTCACTCCCTCTGTACCCAGCAGGAGATGCTCACCATTTTGCCCCTGACCAGAGGTACACTCTAGATCAGTTACCATGGTTTCCAGAAAAGAAACCATGGTACCCAGCAAACCATGGTTGGCTTATTCTATTTGAGGAAATCAGCCCAAGGTAAAGAGAAGTAAGGCAGGGCCCTCCTGACACTCAGTGCCTCAACCTCCTCCAAACTTCTACGGCCTGTGGTTTTGGAATGCCTCCAAAGGGCCCAGGCATCCCTCAGATGCCAACCAGGAAGGAAAGGGAAGGACAGAGGCACAGCCCAACCAAATTCTCAGAAAACTTCCTCTGTCCTCTTATTAGACAGCATTGCCTCTCTTGACAGCTTCAGAAGGAGGTGTTAGGTGCTTCTCCTAAGAATGTGGCTGCCTGTGAATTACAGTAGCAAAGGGGACGGTGAATGGTTACTGTAACTATATACTTACCAATATGCTTGCAAGTCTTTAAGAAAGAGGAGTAAGTGTCAAGAGAGAAAGAAATTACAGGAGAATTCAGCAAAGTCCACAGCATCAGTGTTGGACAGAGCAAGGAGAATGGAAGGTTTAAGGTCATATATCTGATATAAATCCTCCACTTTACTGAACAACTATGTGCTAAACTAGGACACTTCAGGACACTTTCCACATGTATCTTTTTTGATAATAAAAATGGTCAACCTGCCAATAATAATTTGCTGAAAGTTCAGCTCAGATCTTATTAAACAACTAATCTGAAAACTTCACTGTTGTATCAATACAGTTTTGTTTCCCTTTATTTATCTCTATCCAACTGGACAAACACAGCCCAAATATTAGAGTTTTGTTCCAAGGCATTTGTAAAATTCTAAACTCATGCAACTGCTCTCCCTAAGGTCAAATCTACTCAAACTGATTGGAAGTGCTATTGCAACATGGACATTGTGTTTGCCTTCTTTCTGATCACTACCCCAGAGGCCTTTTATTTTAAAAGACACTGAAATGTGGTCTCTGGACCTCACAAGTGTGGAGGCCCAGCCATGGCAGGTAGAGAACAAGCGTGCTGCCTGGCTGCCTGCCAGCCAACCATGTGCTCTCAGCTTGCGACTCATGCACAGACAAGCCTGTTCACAGTCTTGCTCTAGCAAAACTCAAGTTTCTAAAATATCACCAGTCTCTGTGTCACTGGCAGAAAGTCCAAACTGCATATTTAATCCACAAGTGCCGCTGATCGTCTGCTCCCTAACATGGCCCAAGTTTTCCACAGCCAGCCCTTCCCAACCTTATAGTCTTTCTTCCTCCCACTCTCATCTGAGCCAAATGAAATCCTACATATTTCTCAAGGTTCAGTGAATATTTCATTTTTCCATAAATCCTTCCCAGGCCTCTCTGCTGGGATATTCCCTTCGGGATGCATTAAGCACTTTCTTTGCCATGTCTCTTACTGTTTTCTTTTATCCTTTACAACTGCAGACTTGGTGACTAGCCCCATCCTTTTCCACAGGATTGAAAGTCTGAGTCGATATCTCACTTTCCATTTTGAGCTTCACACATAGTAAATATGCAGAAATCAGACTGCATCTAATTAACTCTGAACTGTTTCCTATTGCGGAACAAGTAAAAGTAATATAAAATATAAAATATAACATCTGAAATCACTACTAGAAACATAGGAGAAAAGTGCCCATCCAACAAAGAGTTCATATCCAGGGAATACATGGGCTAATTTTAATGTCTGAATGGACTTTTATCAAAAGAAGACATACAAATGGCCAGGAAATGCTTGAGAAAACCCCAGGTAAATGTTTACCAAGACCCTCGTGTCTCCTGTCCCAGTAAGAATGGCTAGTATCAAAACCTCTGAAATAATAAATGCAGGTGCAGGTGCAAAGTAAAATTAAACTTTTATTCATTATTGCTGGTAGAAAAACTAGTACAGCAATTATAGAAAACAGTACAGAAACAACTTTAAAAATACAAGTACCATATGATCGAGCCATCCCATAAAGAAGTATATGCCCCAAATCAATGATGTCAGTATACCAAAGAGAAGCCTACAGCTCTACACACTACTGCTGCACTCACAATACCAAGTCAAGAATCCACCAAGTTGTTCGTCGGTGAATAAACGGACCAGGAAAATGTAGTGTGTACACAGTGGAATGTTTCTCCATCTTAAAAAAATAAATGAAGTTCAGTCATTTGCAGCACCATGGATGGAACTGGAGGCCACTGTGTTAAGGGAAATAAGCCAGGCACAGAAGGAAATTATGGCTTCACTCACTTGTGGAAACTAAAATGTTGATCTGGAAAAAGCGAGGTGAACTGGTCCCTAGAGACTGGAAGGTGTGGAAGACAGGGAACAGAAGGAAGCTAGGGAAGGATCAAAACAAGCAAGCCGGAGAAAGTCGAAAACAAACCGAAGAAAGTCGCCCTTTTTTCTAGCATTTAGGAAAATTATTGGTTTCAATAAGTTATGATCTATTTTGAAATAATTAGAAAAAAACAAAGTCCACAGTATGTAGATATTATTGACGTTCCAGAAGCTGGGAGTGTTCCTTACCTTGATTTAATGAAGCTATGTATCAAATTATTATACTCTACCCTACAGACTATAGGTTAAAATTTTAATCAATAAAATGTTATGCTTATATCTGAATAAAAATAGTGAACTGTTTTAATTACCCTATAAAATATACACCGTATGCAGCTTGTATAAGTCTTTTTGAGTTTCTGCTTTAGACATCTATTCTGTCATGCAAGTAAAACCAGAACAGTCTTACCCAGAGTCTGCTGGCACAGAGTCTGACGCCAGGCCATGCTTGTCTCTAGACATGAAACCTTATCTGATTTGTAATTCCAGGCAACACTTTCAGGGTATTCCTCCTTTTTCCAGCCTTCTGTCATCCCCATTTGCACCCCCTCACCTCCTCAGGAGCCTGGGGTGTCCCTGCTCACATGGGCTGCTCTAATCTCACCTTAGTCAAACTCTCAGCTTAAGTAGCACTGACATTCACATTTCTATGAGACATCTGCCCTACAGATACACACCTTGTCTCAGTGTTAGTGTATCATTTTAAGTTGTCTTATTTTTAAAGCCAAGGCAAACATACGTTTAGATCAATATACAACACTGGTCAAAAGTAAAAATTTAATGTTTTACTTGTATTTATTTTGTATTTGTGTGTAGGTGCTCATGGACCATGGCCCACATGTGGAGGTCACAGGACAACCTACAGAAGTCAGTTCTCTCTCTCCAGCATGTGGATCCCAAGAAATTAACTCAGATCATCAGGCCTGGCAGAAGACCCCCCTCCCCCAGGCTCTCTTGCCAGCTTTGAACAACTTTCTAAATAAAATTTTCAGGCAGAATTTTAGGGATGATATTTTTCATGTACCATATCTTCTCTCAAAATAATAGTATCAAAAATAAAGTACTGAAGACAAATGGTATCATGTCATACAAACAAAAAACTACTGGGAATAGGAATTTAATACACATAGATCATCTCTAAGTCTGATATGTCGGGGAACGAATCCTCCCTGGCATATGGGAACCAATGATTAAACTAAATTCCAAGGCAGAACCTAGCCATATCAAGAGTATATCTAGGAGAGTGTAGGTCCAGGAGACATAAGGCCACATAGAAAACAGAGACAAGAACCATGTCTTGATACTGAGACATAGAAGTTTGGATGCTCAAAGCCACAGCCTTGATATCAAAACAAAGGACTGAATGCAGAGACCCTGCAAGTAGTCTACTGGTCAGTGCCAGCCCTCAAACTCAAACTGTCAGCTCCTAGTTTTCACAAAGGAGTTGTGCCAGGATTAAATCAACTCTGCCAGTCAGCAAATTTTCCTTAATAAAGCAGAGAGTACCTAGATTTATATTTGGGAGAACATTTCTTATCCACCAGTAGCAAGCAGACTCCTGATGATTGTCACTGTGTGTCACTGTCCTAGTCAATCCTTTCTTTAGGCTAGAAGCATCTTTAGATGACAACCACAAGGAAAGTGGTATCCACTCCCCAGAGACATGTTCTAGGAGCCCAATGGATGGGTAAAACTGCAGTTAGTACCAAACCCTATCTCCACTCTGTTTTGTCTTATACATACATGTATACATTTCATTCATAAATTAGGCACACCCAGAGACTGGTAAGAGCTGAGAATATTCTAATAAAAGTTCTATGCATGTGTTCTGCAGAAAGAACTAAGTTGGTGAAGTAGCTGCCGTGCAAGCATGAAGACCTAAGCTCAGTCCCAAAACCAACATAAAAAAGCCAAGCATGGTGGCACAGTCCACACAACATGGTCACAAATCTCTCATCTCTCCTCTCTCTCTCTCTCTCTCTCTCTCTCTCTCTCTCTCTCTCTCTCTCTCTCTCTCTCTCTCTCTCTCTCTCTCTCTCTCTCTCACACACACACACACACACACACACACACACACACACACACACATACACGGCTGACCTACACAGAAGTAACCAGTAGCTGTATTGATTGAGAAGTTCACAGACTAAGGCACCAGGAGAACTGAGGGTTGGCCAAGTCTATTGTTAACTTCTTGTGCACTTTGGAAAGATGTTTTATCTGTTCGGTACTCTAGTTTCTATTCGACAGAACTGGCCCATGTGACAAACTTCCACACTGTATAACTGATCTTCCAGTGATTAACAACTGGAGGTATGACCTCTAACCCATCCTATGAGCAAACAAAATCCTCTGGTCTTTGGACCAGGCTCCATACATTCTTATAGCAGGTTAAATGATAAGCACGTGTCAAATTAAGAAAAAGAGCACATGGACTGATAGCCCTTTGTGAACCACATTCTTATCCTCAATGCTCAGCAACGGGGCTTAGAGAGCTAAGTAGTCTGATGCAATGACACAATTCAGCAAACAGGGCTGAACTGTGGTTTCCAGGAAACAGAATCAGGAAGGAATGTGCAAAGATGTAGTAGCAACGTCAAAAGATGAATATAATGAAAAGACTCAGAGGAGACAATAAAGGCCTGAGGCATGTGGTAGATGCTTTTGGAATAACTGGAACCCTGAAGAGCCTTTCCCAACAATGCCAAAAAGGCACCGTCCTTTGTGTCGGTAATGGGCTTGCAGGGGTAAAGTCTGATCACGGACTATTTTGAAAATCCAAAAACTAAAAATGAAAGTGCTGAAAGATAGAATTATCACACTACTTCTCTAAAGGTGTTTTACCTCAGTCTAGAACTTAAAGATGTTCTTTAAAAACATCCTTAATAACAAAATGAAACACTCAATACCTTAGCAAGATTAGATAAGACATAAATTGTTGTTACTTCTTAAATTATCAGGAAGTCCATCATTACATCATGGATTATAATTCTCTGAATGATAAATGTAATTATAGGTTGTCCTTAATTATGACTTCTCTTCCTTTGGAAGAAATGGGAAGGTCATTGTTGCATTTATTATTCTGTTTAAAGCTATTTAGAAAACTACTAATATGTTCAAATGTTACTCTCCCCAACCCGTACCATCCTAACTCACAGTTGGGTCACAGTGCTGGTATTCCCACCGCTCTAACAGGTGTGTGAATATGAATCTGAGATATCAGTAAGACCAAATCTTGGTTGTCTCTAAATAATGATAGATCACTGATCAGGTAGGAGACAATTAAACAGAAATAAATTTTAATATTTATAGGCATCAATGCCTTTTACAAATGCAGAACCTGTGTACCTTTTAAAGTTTGGAAGATATAGAAAAATGCAAAACATAATTCACCCAGTAGCAGGTCATAAAAAGTCTATTTCCTTTCTTCACCTCTCCATCATCCCTGTACTTACCAAAAGCAATCACTACTAGCATGTGACCTATGCCAGACCAGGAGTTTCCCATGATTTCTCAATATAAACGGATGACAACAAACACTGATTTGTGGAACAGCATTGTTCTCCTATGGACTTATACATCTTTTCAAGATGTAGAGATCTACCTCATGCATTTGACAGTTGTATAGCACTGTTATAAGGAGTAACTTCTGAAGATGGAACAAAGAAGGGCAACGTCATCCATGCTGATATCGGGGGTATATATACTGCATTCATTTTTCTTCTAGGTATGAAATCAAAGCTACCATCAACTCCCTTGCCCCTTTGACCCTTGTGGTGGTTTCAGTATGGTTGGCCCACACTATTAGGAGGTGTGGCCTTGCTGGAGTAGGTGTGGCTTTGTTGGAGAAAGTGTGTGTCACTGTGGGGCTTTGAGACTCTCTTCCTAGCTGTCTGGAAGTCACTCTTCTCCTGTTTGCCTTCAGAACAAGACGTAGAACTCTCAGCTCCTTTTCCTGAACCATGCCTGCCTGGATGCTGCCATGCTTCCTGCCTTGATGATAATGGACTGAACTGATGAGTATGGATGTAAGCCAGTTCCAATGGAATGTTTTCCTCTATACGAGTTGTCTTGGCCATGGTCTTCACAGCAATGCCAACTCCAACTAAGACAACCCTCAATTTCAATTATCTAAGCTCTCCTCACCCTGTCTCAACTCAATGCCCATTGTCTCTGTTTTTGGAGGGCTGTCAGAGAAGCCTCCAAACCTTGCTCATGAGCTTCAGGTGGACCGTGCTCACCATTGCACTCTTCTTGTTCCCACTGGACCCAATCCAGTTCTTGTCCCCTCTGAGTTCTAGTGGACACAGCAACCTTTCCCAGTCTCCTCATTTCCAAGTCTGCTCTTCTTGGTCCACCCTTCCTTTCATTCACCCTGAGTCAGAGGAAGAATATCGTGGGTCTTCTGCAAAGATTACCCCTTCAGCTTCCATTTCAGTGTCTTACTTCAGCCTCCTTCTCAGTCAGGGAACAAGCTCAGAGATGCCATCTTACTGTGCAGAGTACTATTCTCAAAGCAGGGCTATTGGCTTCTTCCTAAGACCAAATGTGTCTGCTTGCAGAAGATCACCACAACGCAGCTTGCTGGATCAATATTCCCTCACAGGAGGGCGGGGGAGGGGGGAGGAGCGGGTTAATGGACCCTCCTCACCAGAGTATCTGGTTACTCTTCACAGCCAGAGATTCTGCCCTAATCTCATGTGACTAATCACAGGGGAATCCAGGGGAGGAACTCCACAGGAAGCTACCACCCACAGTGGGTACAGACCTAATAGTGGAGCTGCTACAAGCTCACCCAAGCTCCTGCCCATAATGCCCCCCTTACACACACACACTCAAGTTCTGTAAGCCCATTGGTTCCCCAGGGTGAACTTGATATAGACCTTGGGAATGTTCACATCTCCCTCTGGGAAAATTTCTCACAATAGACTAACATCGCAAAGTTGAGACTCATTGAAGCCCAAGCAGTGTGGATCATATCCACAATGCCCACAATAGATGCTTACCTCTAGGAAGTGATATAAAACAGAGGTAGCAGTAAGGGTAGGGGTGTTGCTTAGAAAACTAGACAGGAAGAAAAGATTGTAGAACACCAAAAATAATAGCAATCAACTTTCTGAGGGAGGGAAAAACGAGTGAGAGATCCCAGACACCATCTGTCATTCAGATGGCAAATGGTGGAGGAGTGCCCGTGGAGGATGTTCTCTATAGTTGTTTTCTCTAGCTGTGACTTCCAGGTATCAAACTTGGGTCATGACGCTTAAGCAGAAGATATCTTGAAAGGATATTCCATTAGAGGATTGAGAATAAGAAAATGATGCAAGATGAGTAATTCCCAAAAGTCATCCTTTGGAGGCTGTATGGCTGCTCTCTGCTCCCCTACTTCAGGCACAATGTGACCAGCTTGCCTCTGGCTCCTGCTGCCATTGTTAGTGGCGAAAAACCACCTTACCTTCCCTGCCATGATGGACTGCACCCTCAGACTATGAACCACAATAACCCCTCCTTCCTTAAAAACAAAACTCAAGGCCAGCCTGGGCTACATAATAAGACTCTAACTCAAAAATAAAAAAAATAAAAAAAAAAACCTGTCATCAATAGCGATATAGGGAATTAAAGTAATAAAAATAAAGTAATAGGCTTGAACTTATTTATACTATGTCAAAATTAACAATGTATTTATTAGCAGGGCGGTGGTGGCACACACCTTTAATCCCAGCACTTGGGAGGCAGAGGCAGGCAGATTTC